>NC_140934.1:177085588-177402362 GCF_014529385.1 Adiantum capillus-veneris
TGCAAGCACCATGTGCTCTACCGTGGTGAATCCTTTTTTTGATGGGGTCATGACACGACTAGAGAAGTAGATAGGATGCATGAAAGAGGTTTGGGGTTCCTTCTGCATTAGTACGGCTCCAACTGTATCACTTCCTACACTGAGGTTAACATAAAATGGCTCGTCCCATCTAGGGGGTGCACTGGTGGGTAGTGAAGCCAAGATCTGTTTCACTTCGCTAAACTGTTGCTCATTTTCTTTACTCCATAGGAAGACATCTCTATGGATGACTTGTTGTAAAGGGAGAACCACTTGAGAGAGCAAGTGGATGAACCTACTCAAATACCTTACCTTCTGAAGGAAAGAAACCAATTTCTTAGTTTTTGTGGGTGATGACAAAGACACTAAATCTTGAACCTTGCTTGGGTCAGTCTCAATTCCCTTTGGCTAAAATTACATGGCCGAGAAGAGTGACCTTGCTTTCACCAAATGACACTTATCTACATTAAGCTGGCTACCCAAGGTTTGCAGCCTGGCCAGGCCATCATAGACCTTGCTCAAATGGAGGGAGCAAGAACTGTAGATGCAAAAATCATCTATGAAAACCCGTATTGACTTACCAAAGTATGGCTAGAAGACAAAAGTTACATAGCATTGGAATGTGGTCGGAGCGTTGGTGAGGCCAAAAGGCATCACCCTATAAGCAAAATATCCCCATGGTGTTATGAAGGTTGTCTTTTTCTGGTCTTCTTCTGCAATGCTAATCTGGAAGTAGCCTGAGTAGCCATCACATACTGTTTAGTGCTCACGACCTACTACCTCGTTGAGAATCTCGTCTTGGAATGGGAGGGGAAAATGATCCCTCTTTGTTGCTGCATTGAGAGGTTTGTAGTCTACACAAACCCTCCACTTACCATTCTTCTTTGGCGTGAACACCACTGAAGAGACCCACTCTGAGTCTTTGACAGGGTAAATGAAACCTACCTGTAGAAAATTCCTTACCTCTTTGAGCAATGCCTCTTGTTGAACTACCCCAAGCCTTCTGACCTTTTGCACTATAGGCTTACTTCCTTCCTTGAGTCTTATGCGGTGTTGCACCACTGTGATGCCTGTGTTCTTCTCATAACCATCAATGAAAAGTGTGGTGAAGTTACCCAGCATAGAGATGTACTCTTCTGTCTCTTCACTAGCTAACTCACTGGAGAGCATCCAATGTAACTTACTCGCATCCACCAAGGGTTGCGTACATGATGGTCCCTCTTGGTTCTTTGGTGGTGTTTTAGATTGTGTCAATCTCTTTGGATCTTTGAGGATGACTCCCATCACTTTGATGTTGCTATCGCTCTCTTCAGTTTTTGTCGTCTCCTCCCGAAGTGGTCAAAGAGTCACTGGTGAATTCATCTTCCGATGCCTCCAAGATCATGTTGCGTTTCTTCCCAGTCTTCATGTCATAGAATGTGGGCTTTCCCTTAGCATCCTTCATCTGGATCATTCTGGTACTCGAGTCTTGCTTAGCCTCCATAGTCATGAGCCATGGTCTTCCAAGAATGATAGGGTAGCCCTCCCCTTTGTGCGGCATGACAAAAATGTCTACCTCCACTTTTGTGTTGAATGCCTTCACCTTGACTGCATTCACAATGCCTACGCACTTCACTTTGATGTTATTTTCCATTTTAGCTCGGCAAGGTGCCGGCCTACTAACCTCTAGGCCTAGATGGTGCATCATTTTCTCACTCATGACCGCATATTTGTGCGCCGCCATCTATGTAGATGTTTGAGATGCGTTGCCCCTTGATGTGGGCATCATGATAGGTAGGATGTCGTCAACATTCTTTCCAAAGATAGCCATAGCCATCCTTGGTATTGACTTTCTAGTACTTACCACCTTTGTCCATTTTCTCCTCATCCTTGGTGCAAGATGGAGTAATTGGGGCCAGGTTATTTTCAGACCCTGCATCAAAACATCTTGAACTAGGTCATATGGTTTAGCATACTCACCCAGCAAAAAATCCACGATGTCGATTGGAATTGGAGTTGATCTCTTGAGACAGCTAATTCCAGTGTTGAAGGATTTCAGCTACTAGTGTGGAAAGATTTCAGACAACAGACTAGACAGAAATCAGAGACTAGACTGAAATGTGGATACTGAAATAAGAATTAGACTTATAGACTGGAATAAGGTTCAGATTCAGATTCAAATTCAGAAGACTGGTCGAGAAGTAAGTATCACTGAAATATATGCCATGATTGAGATTACAGATCAAGATTACAGCGAATATGATTACAGAGAGAAAGTATAGCCGACAATACTGCCTCTGATGCTCAAGTACAATTATAGCCCAAAGCACTAATACAAGTGATAACAATTGCCAACCCGATAATAATTTAATGGGCCCTATTTATACACTTCGGGTTTACTGTAGTAATTACTCTAGTAATTACTAAGTAATTCGCTGCCCATCTTCTAAGAACACGTTCCCACATGGTGATTATCCAGTCGTCTACATCCTTCCCTTCTTTCTTGAATTTTGGCAAGATTCCAAAATTTCTAAAAAATTCTCGTCTGATTCTGATGTGAGACTGAAAAATCCATCGTATGGTTCTGGTGTGGAACTGAAAAATCCATTGTCTGGTTCTGATGTTGGAATGCAGGAGTTCAAGAAGGACCAAGGATTGTGGGAGGCAGCGGAAAAGGCCAAGGTGGAGCTCTCACCAAGCCAAGGTGGAGCTGTCATCAGGCCAAGGTAGAGTTGTCATCTCTCCCTGCCTGCTAAGAAAAAAAGTCGCCACTAAATTCTGAGATGGAACTACCCAGTATCCTTCCATTGGACCGTCTTCCTTTTGCCTTTGCTCTTTGATCGGGATGGTGCCTGAGAAGTCCCAGCACCAGCATTCTCCTTCTAAATCAGTCGGTAAATGGCCTCCTGCTCAAGTTGATCCCGCCGGTCTGTGGTCATCTCTACCTCATAAGGCGTGAGAGAATGATAGGTTTTGGTGTCAGGATCATAGAGTGTACGCCTGCCCTTACTCAGTCTGGTTCTGGTCAGCTTATGACAATGCGAAGCAGTATGGATCCATCCTTCTGGAAGAGGCTGATTTGTTTTGACTCGAGCTTCGAAAAGAATCTCAGCCATCTCCCTGTACTGTGGTGCTAGACCCGGCTTTGCTGCAATGTCTTTTTCAGGCAGTTTGGAAGATTCGACCGTAAGTTGTAGCAACTGATTAGTAATCCTAGTCAATCCTCTGACCTGAATCTTCCACTGGCCCATACACAGCTGAATCCTATGCAGCTCCTCTTTCATTGCCTGAATGTCATTGATTTGGAGAGCATCATTGAGCAATGTCTGCCAAGTCTTCCATTCCACAGTTGATCGCTCATACCAATCCTGAAGCTCATCAATTATTTTGAAATATGTGAGTCGATCAACTGGTTCTTGATGTTGAGGATACAACGCTGGAAAGAATCTTGGCAACTCAGTTTCTCTTGTTGGAACAGCATACAAGAGAACTAGAGAATCGGGCACAAATTCCAGGAAATTGAGAACAGCCTGGTTCTCTTGCTGTATCATCTTTTTGGTGATTCTCACTAACTGGAACAGGGTTCGGAGAGTAGTTGCCTGTGCTCCTACTGACATTCGTGTTTGAGGTCCTCTGCTAGTGGCTGTCTGGTCCTCAAGAATGGCTTTGACTCTCTGATCCAAAACACCTCTGGCAGTTTGCATTTGTACCAGAACTTCCTTGAGTTGTACCCCTACATCCTTCATGCAGCGGTAAGTTGGTTTGTTTCCCAGCAAAAGTTCTAGTTCTAGAGCCAAGGACAGACAATTTGCAGTAGACTTCCTTTGCCAGTGCGGGTTTGCCACTTTCTCATCAGCATTGAGTATCCATTCTGGAAATCGTTCCAACAGCTGGACTGTACTGGGATGCGCAGGTAGTCTACAAGCTTCTTTATCATGGAAAGCAACTGATTTCCAATGTTCTACCATTTCCCTGGCTCCCACATATAGTCTTTGAAATCTTTCCAAGTCAGTCCAGAGAGCATCATCCTCTAGATACTGTCTGATGATGGAGGCCTATTGATGTCTCAGTTGCTTATTCAGAGTAATGAGCTGCAGTGAATGCTGATGATCAATCACTGGTCCCTCATCCTGAACTTTCATTTTTTCTTTAGCCTCTCTGTTGTGATGGGACTGATCAGTTGGCTGATTCCCAGCGTTACTGGGCTGCTGCTCTTCAGTCTGCTGATTACCCGACTGGTGCTCTTTATCTTGTCCTTCCTGCTGACCCTCATTCTGATATGGCTGGTCTGGCTGTGACTAGCCTCCTTCATCTGGCCCTGTCCCGCCAATACCCGGTCCTAGAGGTGGAGATGGTTGTGGGGCATCATCAACATCCTTCGTATGCCCAGTTTCTTGATCATCCTCCTCCTGATCAGCTTCATCTTCTTGATCTTCTTTATCCTCATCCAAGGAAGTCTGTTGCTCAATATAATCCATTATAGCTTGGTTCATCAGAGCATTATTGAACTCACCCACCTTGTCCTGCAAATCGCTCTGCATACTTTCCATCAAGGACTTTAAATTTTCTAAGTCAAAAACAGCATTGACTAAGGGGTTTAAAATTTCAGACAAGCTATTGTAGATGTATCTGTCAGTCAGCGAACGCTTCAGAGTTGTATGGTGCAATAGCAGCTTTCTGAATTTTGCCCGCTTCATCCTGAGCATTGTTTCATCTCGCTCAGCAGCTCTCAATGCTTCATTCCTTTGACTTTTCATGATCTTAATTTCAGACTCAGCCTTAGCCAAATTTTTGTTCAACAACTCCTGAGTCCTTTCTGATTGAGCTTCCAGTACCCTGTGTTGTATGTTCTGCACTTCCTGGGCTTTCTGGAGTGTTTCAATCTGATGCTATGCTTCTGCCAAGTCAGCTTTAAGCTTTTTGACTTCGTCTTCTGATCCAGCAGCCTCCACCAATTGTGCTCAGTTTTTCTCATCTCAGCTTTCTCAGTGCTTATTGCCTTAACCTGGCTTTCTATTTGCTTCAAAAATTCACTGCTTTTTGTCAGTGTAATTCTTGGCTTCTTTGAACTGCCAGATTCTTCTGCAGTGGCTTTCCTTTTCAGGTCAGTGGAAATCGTTTGACTGTCTGTTTCCTCGTCGTCTGAGGACAGTTCAATTTTCTTTGGTTCAGAAATGGGCTGCTCGCTCCAAGCCTGCTTTACCTGCTCATTAACATCTGCAGTAGTAGCCCAATACAAGAATTGCCAGACATACCATGCCTTGAAAACAGTTTGAGATTTTAGCTTGGCGACTAGTCTGTTGGAGTACATTATGCGAGAGTAATTGACAAAGGTTGATATGGACTTGTGGATCCAGTATCTTGGCCAACAGCATAGCAAACAATTTTTATGACACATATGTTGGGTTGTTCTTAAGGCTTACTGCTTCGGCTACAAACCTGTAAGCAGTGGAGGCTTCCAATCCTACTACTGGAACTCCTTGAGCACTTGCCTTACGCTTCTTTCTAGCCGTTTCATCCTCCTTCAGAGTGATACTTATTTGATGCGCAGTTGCCACAGACAGTTTGGGCTCATTAGGCATCCGAAATGCAAATGCAATGGCTTTTGGTGTCACTGACACCTTCCTACTATTTACCATAGCACTGCTAGTTTCAGCATCAAAGGAGTCAAGAACTTGCTTGATGATATCTGAATCAAAAGCAATCCTTGTATCTTGCAACACAACTCGCAGATCCCAGAGTTGTAGCAGAGTCATTGCGTGATCAGTAAATACATATCGTTGCATTTTACTGTATGGAAGAACGGGAAGGCTTGCCTTTGCCTCATCAACTATAGCATGGGTTTCCTCAAGAGTTTCCTGCATCTTTTCTGAGCGTTTCCTTCTACCCATACACTGTGAGGTCGATGACGATGAAACAGGCGAAGGAGAAGATGACTTACTTGTGTCAAAGCCGTTTCCTGGTTGTAAAGAATGAAGATGTAAGAGAGCTACACAAGACAAGCACACACCACACAGAGATGGAAAGCTTCTTCTTCTTCGTACAAAAAAGAGAGTACAAAATGACTAAGTGCTAAAACTGAAAAATAGCACATATGTACATGCGGTCACTAAGTGTGAACTCGCTAGAAGCGTACTAGGTTGGCACTATAAGTGTAGTCCAGCTGTAGAATCACTGGCTGAGATCCTCCGTGTCGGTCACCTAACACGCCAGTGAGTAAATGTCGTAAGCGGCCAAGACCCGTAGTGGATGCCAGCTCAAGATGTAGAGCTCGACATCTCAACACTCCCCCTCGAGCTCTACATGTCGGAGAGTCCAAGCATAGTCCGGAAACATCGAAGCTTCTCAGCTCCAAGGGCCTTGGTAAAGATATCCGCTATCTGCTCCTCTGTGCTGACGTAGACCAAGTCGATGTCGCCCGCCAACACTCGCTCTCGAACGTAGTGGTAATGGACCTCTATGTGCTTGGTCCTGGCATGGAACACTGGGTTCCTAGCCAACTACATGCTGCTGAGGTTGTCACAATGGATGAAAATCTGTTGGTCCACCTGCACTCCCAAGTCCTCAAGTAATGTGCGTAGCCAAGCTACCTCGCATGCCGCAACTGTTGCACCTCTGTACTCGGCCTCTGTGCTCGATAAAGCAACCGTAGGCTTCTTTTTGCTGCTCCAAGTAATAGCAGCACTGCAAAAAGAGAACATTAAGCCACTCGTAGATCTCTTATCAACAATTCTACCTACCCAATCTGCATCTGTATACCCATACAATGCTAATGGTGCATCTGTTGCATAGAACAATGCGTAGTCAAGAGTCCCTTGCACATACCGACGTGTGCATCGTACTCCATCCAAATGTGGCTTCCTCGGAAGCTGCATGAACTGACTCTCCAAGCCTATTGTGTAGCTCAAGTCTGGCCTCATGATAGTCAAGTAGATTAGACTACCCACAATCTTCCTGTACATCTTGACATCCTCAACAACATCACCCTTCTCTGCACTTAGCTTTGCATTCACATCCAAGGGAATAGAAATTGGCTTACAATCATCCATACCATACTTTGACAACATGTCCAAAGCATATTGTCTCTGTGACAGCCATACACCCTCTGGAGTCCTGATCACCTCAATGCCAAGAAAGTAGCGCAACTCGCCCAAATCTTTCATTTCAAACTCCTGTTTGAGAAGACCCTTCACATGGTCAATCTCCATAGCATTGTCACCCACGATAATAAGGTCATCTACATATATGGTGATGACCACAATCCCCACATCACTCTCATGTACACAGAGTGAATGATCAGCATGAGCTCTCCTAAACCCAATACTGACAAGATACTTGGCAATCCTGTCATACCATGCTCTAGAGCCCTGCTTCAAACCATACAAAGCTTTGAGAAGTCTACATACATAATCTGGGTAACCTGGATCGACATAACCAGGTGGCTGATCCATATACACTTCCTCTTGCAACTCACCATTCAAGAAGGCATTCTTTACATCCATCTGATGCATAATCCATCCTCTAGATGCATCCACTGCTATGACAGCTCTCACAGTCGTCATCTTTGCCATTGGAGCAAAGGTCTCCTCATAGTCTATGCCATACGTCTGTGCATAACCCTTTGTGACCATCCTTGCCTTGTGACGCTCAATGTTACCATCAGCCTTATGCTTGGTTTTATACACCCATTTACAGCCAATAGCTTTCTTGCCACTTGGAAATGGCACCAACTCCCATGTGTCGTTTTCTTCCAATGCAGCCATCTCTTCATTCATTGCATCATCCCAATGCACATTTCCAACTGCATCCTCAAAACATGTGGGCTCCACATCCTGTATCACCTTAGCCATGTAGGCTTGGTGATGCGCTAGATACCCATCATAAGTCAATTTCTGAACTAGATTTTTGACTCTTATAGATCTGCGCGGTCCTGGGTCACTCCTTTGCCCTCTAGCATCTTCTTGTACTTTCCTTACACCAGGTGTCCTGACAGCCGGAATTCCAAATTCCTCATCAAGACTTTGTTCAGAACCATCTGAATCCATGTCTACATGCGAAAACCCTGATGATGCATCAGCCATAAATGGAAGTTCATCAACCTTTTCCTTTCCTTTTCGTGATACATTCCCTGTACCTGCTGGTGGAGTAACCTGCGTACGTAGTCTACCATTCCATGGCTTCTCAACAGAGCCACGAGAAGACGACTCTTGTAGTCCACTCAAAACCTGTGACTGTGGCCTCACATTTTGTACAACCACATCATCTTTTACATCAGCCCCAATAGTGCCATATGCATTACTGTACCAGCTGCTCATCTCATCAAAGACTACATCTCTGCTCACTCGTAATTCTCGTGTAGTAGGATTGTAGCACCTGTACCCCTTTTGTTCAAGGGAATATCCCACAAGAATACATTTCTCTGCTTTAGGATCCAATTTCCTGTGCAACTCATCTGGTACATGCATGTAAGCTATGAAGCCAAATACTTTCAAGTGTGCCAAATCAGGCTTTGTACCTATAAACTTTTCCTCAGGCGTTACATCATGCACCGCAGCTGTAGGTGTCATGTTCATAATGTACACAGTTGTGTTTATAGCTTCAGATCAGAAATGATGAGGCATGTTCTTCTCATTCATCAATGCACGTGCAACCTTTGCAATGTGCCTGTTTTTTCCTTTCTGCGACCCCATTCTGCTGTGGAGTATATCTGCATGTAAACTGCCTGCGTATACCATGCATTCGCAGAAAATCTGAAAAATCGTTGGAGAAGTACTCTCCCCCTCCATCTGACCTCAATGTCTTGATTTGCATACCTGTCTCCTTCTCAATCATGACTTTGAAGTCTTGAGAGTGACCAAACAATTCACTTTTGTTATGCATGAAGTAGACCCATACTTTCCTTGTATGGTCATCAATGAAAGAGACATAATACCTGCAACCATGTATACTTGCAGTATCAGTTGGACCCCAAACATCTGTGTGCACCACCTCATTGTATTCATTACATGCTGCATAACAAACATGCGCTCGTTTTTGCTGTCATCTGTATCTCTGCTAGTAGATGCATAGTTGCCCTGTTCTCTCTTTCCACTTGCTTTTCCCTTTGGACAGTCACGTGACATGTGACCTCTTTCACCACAAGTCCAACATTCTCTGCTATCTGCAGTATGTTGCTGCCTGCACCACGACCTCTTTGACTCCCCCTGCCTTGAGACTGGTTTCCCCTGCCACCTGTATTGTTTTGATTTGATTGACCTTCTTGAAATTGGCCCCTGCAACCCCTTGGGCCTCGGCCACGACCTCTACCTCTACCTCTGTTGGAGTTAGAATAGAAGGCCTGTTTAGAATTATTTCTGCCATGAGAAGAAGATGTGTCAAGGTTCTTCTCCTCAAGAATAAGCATAGAAATCAAATCTTGGAACACGGGGATGTCGTCTCTTGTATTCATGGAAGACGTGAAATGTACATACTCATCTCCTAGGCCATCCAAGCATGCACGGACAATGTCATCGTCTTCCACTGAGACTTTAATAGATCCAAGAGCCTCAATGATACTCTTGATCTTCAAGGCATAATCATTGATTGAGAGGTTGTTCCTCTTAACCTGATTTAGCTCCGACTTTAGTTGAAGCTTCCTGGCCTTGGTGTTCACCTCGAACACTCTGCCTAAGTTTTTCCATGCAATGGCGGGGGTTTCAGCATCCTGTAGATAGCCCATCATGCCATCTGTGATGCTCATAGAAAGCCAATACATCACTTTGCTCTGGCCTTGTTGCCAGTCCCTCAAAGCTTTCCTTTGTTCTGTTGTAGCATTTGCCTCAGGAATCTCTTGTTCCTTTTCATTGTCTCCTTCTACATAGTCCCAATAACCTTTTCCTTTTAGGAAATTTGTTATTCTGAACTTCCATGCAGGGTAGTTATTTTTCTCAAGCTTCTCAGTAACAATCTGACTGAAACCGTCAGACATCTTGAAGCACTAAGACAAAATAGCTGCAATCTACAAAAACCTGCAAATCTGTTGAACCTGCTATCGTGGTACCTGTAACGCTTTCTACACTCAACGAGTGTCCACAATCAAGCGTACATACAACCACTGTACTTGTACAGTAAATCTCTGTGTACTGCACTTTGTACAGGTTTGCGAATGAAGGGATTGTGATGCTCTTGATCTCTTAGCCTCTCTTGCCTACACCAGGCTCTAATACCATGTAAAGAATGAGGATGCAAGAGAGGTACACAAGACAAGCACACACCACACAAAGATGGAAAGCTTCTTCTTCTTCGTACAAAAAAGAGAGTACAAAATGACTAAGTGCTAAAACTGAAAAATAGCACATATGTACATGCGGTCACTAAGTGTGAACTCGCTAGAAGCGTACTAGGCTGGCACTATAAGTGTAGTCCAGCTGTAGAATCACTGGCAGAGATCCTCCGTGTCGGTCACCTAACGCGCCAGTGAGTAAATGTCGTAAGCGGCCAAGACCCGTAGTGGATGCCAGATCAAGATGTAGAGCTCGACATCTCAACACTGGTGTCGCTGGTAAGACTGTCTGACAGTCAGCTGTCTCGTCAGAGGTCGAAGTTTGCGGCTGTAGTGAAGAAACCTCGGAGCTCGACGATGGCGAATGGTTGATAGGAGGAAAGCATCGTGCAGGAGATTTATGAGGAAAAATGCTAACTCTCCTGACTGTTATACGTGTTCGTGCCATAAAAGCTCCACCACTCGCCGCTCTTAGACTTGTGTGTGTCGTTGCTGTCGTGGCAAACATGCATTGGACAAGACTGCGACCCATCCTTGTAATAATTACCACTGGCATACCACTTGACCGTTGGCCACTTAAAAATTGGAAGTGTGTCCATACTGGTTCTGAACTGATTCCCACTCTGGCTAGACCATACTGGTACTGGTTCTTAGGTCAGCCTGATCTGGCTCTTCTGGTACTGGTTCTGAAGCTGGAACTGGTTGCACATGGAAAAGACCAAAAATGTCTGATTCCGGTATCTCTTGATCAACAACCTCCAGTTCCTTAGTACCTTGTTCCAACCCAATTTCTCTGGTCTCTGAATAATAAAGTTTGATCTTTGCTCCATTATACACTCCCGGCAACATCAATCCAGATAAATCTTTCAATCTGATTGTGCCATTGGAGAAGACCCAATCGACCTCAAAAGGTCCTGCCCAGGCAATCTTCAAATTCGGCTTCTTTGGACCCAATCTAGACTGATAGAGAAGCACTAAGTCTCCTTTCTGGAATTCTCGAACTTTAATTCAGCGATCATGCCAGTGCTTCCTTCTTTGTTGAACAATATCCTGTTCCAATATAGCTCTTTGCCTGAGTTCATCTAACTGCATCAGTTCATCCAGTCTTTTCTTAATATTATGGTTGAAGTCTAATCCATACTTCACAGCCATTCTCAGACTGGGGATAACAAACTCCATAGGAACCACAGCTTCAGTACCATACACCATTTTGAATGTTGTCATTCCAGTAGTTACCTTATAAGCTGTCCTATAAGCCCATAGAGCAGTCTGAAGCTTCAAAACCCACTGGTCTGGTTTCTTTTGCACCACCTTAGTGAGAATAGTCTTTATTGTCTTGTTGCTACTTTCAGCCTGTCCATTGCATCTAGGATAGTAAGGAGTAGATTTCCGATGCTTGATTGAAAGAATATCCAATAGGATTTCCATAGTATCATTGATAAAATGTGTGCCTTGATCAGTCACAATCTCTACTGGTCCATATCGGCAGACAATATTCTCAAACAGAAACCTTGCAGTTGACTTGGCTGTGTTGTCAGGAAGAGCCTTAGCTTCAACCCACTTGGTAACATAACAAGTAGCCATCACAATGTACTTGTTCTTCCTGGGAGTCACTTTCTTAAAAGGTCCCATAAAATCCAATCCCCATTTCATGAATACTCCCAATGGTTGTATTGGCATTAATGGAGTCATATCTGCAGCTGTTGGTCGACCCATTCTTTGGCATATGTCACAAGTCTTACAAAAACTTCTGACATCAGCAATCAGTGTTTGCCACCACAGATCTGCTTGCAGAATCTTCTTGTAGGTTACTTCGTTGGAAAAGTGTCCACCAGACTCACCATTATGCGCTTCTGAAATCACTTGCATTCTTCCTTCCATAGGGACACATCGTCGAAGTATACCATCCACACCTAGTCGATAAAGTACTCCTCCGATGATGGTAAATTTCAGGCTTTTTATGATCAGAGCTTTCTTCTGATTGTGTTTCCAATCCTCTGAAAAGGCACCTTGGGAAAGGAATTGATAAATATCATGCCATTCAGGATCCACTGATTCTTCTGCTTCTAACTAAAATAACTCAGCATCCACTGGCTCATCTCTCAGAGGTGATTCTGAATATCCCTCTGTACTTCTGGAAAGAAAGTCAACTCCACAATGGTTTCGGCCAGGCTTATGGAAAATTCTGAATTCAAATTCCATAAGGAACATCACCCATCTGATCAGCCTGCCTTGAATAATGACTTTGTTAATCAGAAACAGAAGAGCTTGATGATCCACATAAAAATGGAATAACTTCCCCAATAGGTAATGCCTGAACTTCGTCGCGCTAAAAACCATTTCGAGAGCTTCTCTTTCAGTAGTCGTATAGCTTTGTTCAGCCTAACTGAATCTGCGACTAGCAAATAGACCGGATAGTGTGTTCTGCCATCTGGCTAAGCTAATATTGCCCCCATTGCCAATCCTGAAGCATCTACATGTACATGAAAAATAATATCCCAATTCGGCTGCCTAAGGACTGGTTTACTGGTAATGGCTTTTTTCAAATTCTGAAAACTTTCCTCACACTCAGCAGTCCAGTTGAACTTCCTGGTCTTCTTTGTAAGCTCATATAGTGGTACTGCTTGAGAAGCAAACTTGTGTACAAATCTTCTATAGAAATTCACATACCCCAAGAAAGAACTCAATTCTGAAGCAGTTATGGGTGCTTTAGCTTGCTGGACACACTGTATTTTGTCATTGGCCATTTCTATTCCATTGCGGGAAACCACATGTCCCAGTAGTTGTCCCTTCCATACTAGAAACACAGATTTGAATGGATTCAAACAAATCCTCTTCTCTTGAAAGCGTTTAAAAACCATTTCTAGGAATAAAAGGTGTTGGTCCTCATCTGAATAGACAGTAAAGTCATGCATGAAAATGGCGAGGAATCGATGAAGAAATTCATTAAACATCTCCATCATACACCGTTGAAAAGTAGTTGGTGCATTGCACAGGCCAAAAGGCATCACCAGATACATGAATGCTCCCCACTCGGTGATGAAAGTGGTCTTGGCCCTATCTTTAGGAGCAATCTGTAACTGGTTATAACCGCTATAACCATCCATGAAGCTATACATCTCATATCCTGCGATCTCATCAAGCAATAGATCAGTAAAAGGTAAGGGAAATGGATCCTTAATAGTCTGGGCATTTAGTTTCCTAAAGTCAACACAAACTCTTAATTTCCCATTCTTTTTAGGAACGACGACTATGGGAAATAACCAATCACTGCTTGCTACTTCCGTAATGAACCCAGCCTTGAGAAGATTATCAATCTCCTCCTTGACCTTCTTTGCATAGTTGGGGTTCATCCGGTATCTTTGCAATCTTACTGGCCTAGCATCCAGTTTTAGTGGTATTTGGTGCTCACAAACTTCAGGATCTACTCCCTTCAAATCTGTATGTTCCCAGGCAAACACATCATAATAGTTCTGGAACATTTTCCGTGTCTTTTCCTTCATTGCCGGTTTCACGTGCTTGTTGACTTTGATCATTCTGGGATTTTCCTCTGATCCCAGGTTCCACTCCTCTACTTCGTGATCATCTGGAAGCAACCAGTTTGGTCCGCCTCCTTTTCGTTTGGTCGATTCTTCAGCGTAGTCCCAAGAAGGTCCATTCATTTCTGAATCATTATTATGATATAGTGGGTCCTCTTCAAAACATACTGGTTTTTCCATTATACCAGTATCAGCTGGTTCCTCCATTCTTCCAGTTAGCTGAGCTGTCCTTTCCCCTACATTGACTTCAGTAAACTGATCAGGGAATTGTCTCTTCTGCTTGTCAGCTTGCTCTTTGTTCAACAGGACTGCATTCAAATCGATTTCTACCAAAGGAAATATGTTCATAGCTGCTAGCATTCGCTCAATTTTCTTGGCTCTGTATTTCTGACACAACTCCTTCAGCCTCAGTTCCTTTTTCCAGCTCCTGGTGTTGTTAGTCTGGATTTTGATTCTGCCACTGGCCCCTTCTATGGTCAAAGTTTGGTTTGCATAGTCATGAACAACATGTGTTGTTCTTAACCATGGGCGGCCTAGTAGCATTCCATATGCTCCCTGCACATCCAAGACTAGGAAACTGGTTTTGAATTTCTCCCTCCCAACTCTTATCTGCATGTTTTCAATCATACCCGTCGCCTGTACGACTCGATGATCTGCTATTTTACTTTGAATGGTGTTGGTTTCATGTTAGTGATACCCCTTCTTTGCTGAAGATGGGCTCCCATTATGTTGACTCCTGCTCCTCCATCCAGTATGACGCTTGAGAGAGGTTCCCACTGCTTCCTGACCTTGTAGTCTACCTGAATAAGTGAAACTTCATCATCCCAGACAGCCGTCGGGTCCACTGTTCTGGCCTCTGCCTCAGTCGTCCTACGTTGTCTGATAAAGTTGTCCACCTCAGGCAAGGTCTTTCTTATATCCTCCAGCTCTACAGTCAGCTTTTGGATTCTATCACAAATTTTCACATGAATTTCCTCTCGCTCTTAGTCAGACTGGTTGTCAGAGCTTGAAGAGCTGGTGTCTTCACACTGCCATTCTTTAGCAGTACTTCTACTCTTTCCGTCCACTCCCATGTCATCAGCTAGTCCATGTACTACAGTCAGCATGGTCTCTGTCATGGCCGGTACTGACTGATCTTTATCAGTCGATTGGGCTGGTATCTTCTGAATGACTCTAGCTTCGAAACTTTCTGGCTGCTCTGGCAGCTTCTTAGCTAAATCCTCTGTGATTTTAGCTGCTAGTTCCCGTTGCTCTTGCCACTCATCTACCACCTTCTCTTTCCCTTTGGCCTTCCAAACTTCCCTTTGTTGAGCCCACTTACTGTTGTAGGGATTGACTGGTACTTTTGAAATGTGTGGAATTTCTTCAATGATTACTCCCTTGCTCCTGGTAACCACCCTGACTGGGACTGTCTCTGGTACCTTAGCCTCAGTAGCAGTCGTTACCGGTGCATCTGGACATTGGGCTGCAAAATGACCATACTTCCCACAAGTATAGCAATTCATGCTCCTGGTCTGGAAGTTGCCTCTTCCTCTTCCTCTACCCATTCCTGGTTGGTATCTGCCACGTCCTTGACCAATACCATTGGTACCTGGTCTTTCCTCTTGAGCTACTTTAATTGGGTCTACCTACACTGGTTCAATGTAGGCAACCAATGATAGATCCTTTCCTTTCTTAAAATGGTGAATTCTGATGCCACAATTATTCTATAGGTGACCAAAGGCCTTGCAGTAGGTACATTGTGGACATTCAGTGGAGATGTGGTCCTTAGATTTACATCTTGAACACCAAGTCTCCATCTTTCGGACCGGCTGTCTTGTGTGGCTAATTTTTGCAATCTGCCTAGCCATTTCTTCAATTTCCTTGGTCCATGATCCCTTCTTTGATTTCTCCTTTGTCCGTTCATTGGAGCTACTCTCGGACCTGCTGGACGTTGCACTGGAATCAGAAGATTCAGTAGCCGAACTACTGCTATTGGTCCTTCGCTTCTTGTGGCTCTTTTCTTTCTTAGCCTGCTGTTCCAGCTTTAATGCCCTTTGGACCAGATCATTGAATTTTTTTGTAGGGGCTGGTACTTCTTGTTCCCTAAGCTTCTTGCTTCTAAACCCATTCATAAACCATTCCCTCAATCTCTTCTCAGACGGCGGTTCTTGCAACTACCTGGTCAGTTCTTTTATCTTTTCTACATAGCTGCGGACTGACAAATTCCTCTGTTTGATCTGATCCAATTCACATAGAATATCCTCGTCCCCTCGATTGTCGGAATATTCCAACCTGAAGGCCTTAAGTAATTTGTTATATGATCTCAGCTGGCATGTAGGGTAATGGTAATACCATTTCCTCGCTGCCTCCTTCAAGGTTTGTGGAAAATATTCCCCCCAATCATCTTCATCGATGTCTTTTAGTTCAGCATACTGCTCGAAAGCTTGTATGTGAACATCTGGATCATCATTTTTCCCTCCTTTGAATATGGGAAAGGAAATCTTCAGGGAAGCTGTGTAATCATTTCGATTACGGCTAATCCCACCACTTCGCTTCTTGGCTTCAGAATGACGCTTGGGAGCCTTCTTGCAATTGTCAGTGTCAGCATCCCAATCAATCTCTGTCTCTGTCTCAGTATCAATATCTTCTCTGTTTTGTCTGCTAGAAGTATGGTGACTTCCCTTTCTGCCCTTGATATGCTCATCTCTCTGGCAAGACTGAGAACTCTTGGAACTCTTTGCCTTTCGTGCTTCCCGTTCTGCCCGTCGGCGTCGAGAATGACTGGAGTGCTATGAGTCCTGCACCTCCTCAGCCTGACTATGCTCCTCCTGAGCCTTAGTGTCAGTCATTTCCTCTTGCTTGGGGTCAGAATCTCTTCCTGACTCCTCAGGAATGGGGTCCACACGATTGGTAGATTTCCGGCCACGATTGGACTTTGGTGCCATTGCTGAAAACTTCAACTAGGAGAAGATTCTTTCAGTCAACGAGCTTCAGCTCGAGCCACCGTGATCGCCAAAATGGAATTGGAGCTGATCTCTTGAGACAGCTAATTCCAGTGTTGAAGGATTTCAGCTACTAGTGTGGGAAGATTTCAGACAGCAGACTAGACAGAAATCAGAGACTAGACTGAAATGTGGATACTGAAATAAGAATTAGACTTATAGACTGGAATAAGGTTCAGATTCAGATTCAGATTCAGAAGACTGGTCGAGAAGTAAGTATCACTGAAATATATGCCATGATTGAGATTACAGATCAAGATTACAGCGAATATGATTACAGAGAGAAAGTATAGCCGACAATACTGCCACTGATGCTCAAGTACAATTATAGCCCAAAGCGCTAATACAAGTGATAACAATTGCCAACCCGATAATAATGTAATGGGCCCTATTTATACACTTCGGGTTTACTATAGTAATTACTCTAGTAATTACTAAGTAATTCGTTGCCCATCTTCTAAGAACACGTTCCCACATGGTGATTATCCAGCCGTCTATATCGATCTTTTGCCGAGGCTTAGACGCATGCTTGCTAGACTCTCCTTTTCCTTTAATCTTTTCCTCCCTTTGAGAGGCCTCTTCATACCTGGCACGCTTCACTCCCATGGCATCCACTTCTTCTACTTTTCCTTTTCCTTTCTCCTTCTCTTTGATACGCTCTTCTACATTTTCCTTCCTTTAGCTTCTAGACTAATGACACTTGCACCTTGGTTTCCAGCAAGTGATGGAGGTAGCAGTGGAATGAGAGGTTGCGGTGATGGTGGTTGTACGGGCGGTCAAAGGATTTGGTGCCTTACTCCTCTATTGAAGTTCTGCTTTCTTGGATGAGGACAGTAGTACATGCCATGGCCGTCCTCTCCACGGTTGTAACAATGGTAGTCTTGATTCTGTCTTTGCTTCCCTCTTCCTTGCTCTGGATTTCTGACAGGTACATGTACTTGCTGTACTGGATGTACTGAAAGATTCTCTAACTGGTTGGTGATTCAGATGAGCAAGTCTTGTTGATCTTCAGTCGGTCCCTATGGTTGATTCCTCTGGACAGCTGCTGCAGGTGCGGCTAGGTGTGGTCGAACCCTTTCCGGTTCTTCTTCCTCGGTAGTTATGGCTTGTAGATGCAACTTCTTAACTTTAAGGCGGGCTACTTCAACTGCTACCTCATACGTAGCAGGAAACCTTCCCTTCACCTTCTCTTTAAGAATTGGCCATAAACCAGCCACAAACCGGTCTTTCTTTAGGAAATCGAGTGCCCCTTTGCCCTCCCTTAGCAATGCAGTCCATCGTCCCCATAGATTTGATTTGTATGCTGCACATTCAGCCATACTTCCTTGCTTCAACTCCATCAGTAACTGCCACAATTTCTCTAATTTGGTGCTTCTCCAAAGCGCCTTAGGATGCCGCTCTTAGCAGATCCCACCTCTCCTTGGTGCAAGTGTTGTACCATGATCTTGCTTCCACTTTCATCAACAGTGAAAAAATACGCAGACATGAAGCATTGTCATCCCTTCCAGAGATGACACATGCTATTTCAAGATTATCTAGGAAATCCGAAGCATCTTTCCACCTTACTCGTGAAGGTTGGGAAGGAAATGTTTTCCATTGCCAAAAACAAGATTGTTTCAAACCTTTTGTTACATATATATATATATATATATATATATATATATATATATATATATATATAATATATATATATATATATATATATATATATATATATATATATATATATATAACAATAAGTAGCTTAGTGGCTTATAGCGGCTTTCTTACAGGGTTGGGTGGATAGATTGAAACAGGATAAAAATGGAAACATTGAAGGAGTGATCATAATCCAACACGGGGAGGATAATGGGGTTTGGAAAGCTAAGGATCTCTCCTATCACCGCAGCACCAAACAGACACACAATCTTCTATTGATAGAAGATTTTCCTATCTACATATACATGTGTTGCAGAAATCTAAACGAAAAAGTGGTTGGTCCGTTATTCATAATGCACAAAGTGTAGAGTCTCACTTATACTCTCACCATGCCGGTGTTGACAAGTTGGCACATCCACAGGAGGTCATTGCCCTTCATAGGCTCCACCTTTCCTTCATTGTTGATCGCGTATGGAGTGATGGGCGTTTGATCACCCCTAGTCTTTTAGCTAGCAACAGTTTCAAGTAGTTACCGTAATCGGCACGTT
Organism: Adiantum capillus-veneris; assembly: GCF_014529385.1. Classification (NCBI taxonomy): domain Eukaryota; kingdom Viridiplantae; phylum Streptophyta; class Polypodiopsida; order Polypodiales; family Pteridaceae; genus Adiantum; species Adiantum capillus-veneris. Next base: position 177,104,556 of record NC_140934.1, read on the forward strand.
GCATGAATTCCACATCATTTAACTATAGCTCGGTCGTCTCCGGCCCACTAAGTTTCGCCCGTGGTAGACAGTTTCTTCAGGATGAGTTGTACGGGGAGAGGAGGAAGGCCCTCTACCCGCCCTCCAAAGCAACAAGGACAGTAGCCAAACCACTCCTCTCTAGGGCATGGGGCCCTCCTCCTTTATCACCTTCGCTTCTGGGTGTCAAAGTGAACTGACAGCACTTGCATGCGCGCCACGAATCGATAGGCGATCTTCCGCCGCTTTGCTTCAAATGACCTTCTTTTTGGCAGCCTAGGCACGATTCTGCTTTTCGAACTCGAAGCACTCGCATGGCCAGGTGTTTCTTCTTTCTTGGGAGTCATATGATTTAGGATTGGCGTAGCCCTCCTTTTCCTTTGGCACGAAAAGCCCCTTTGGGCCACTTAGGAGCAAAGGCTATACCTTTACTTTGAGATTCCTTGGGTAAGAGAGGCTTTACCAACCTCTTTCCTTCCTTAATATGGATTATCTCTTCACGGTGGACGTCGATGTAGAGGATTTTCACTTCTCCTTTACCTCTATTGACGGCACTCATTGATAGAGTGCGGTGGGTGACGACAATGAGAGCAGCATGCAGCCCTCCCTCTGGTGGATCTTGATTTGCAGTTAGAATGAGAGATGCAAGATGGAGGACTTACTTCCTAGATGTTGACGACGGTGTATTCCCCCAGCAGCACTTCAATGAAGGCGGTCAATGCTTCTTCAATTTCTTTCTCCTCCGTTCTCCAATTGGAGAATTTCCGTAGCCACTCGTCCAGGTCGAGGACGTGCATCATTTTCAGCGTTGTAAACTAGAGGTTTTTGAGAAGCCCTCCTCCGTGGGGGCACCAAATGACAAGCGCAAGCGCAAAACGGACCCCAGTGGCCTCTATGCCAGGACTGTGCACGCAGAGTGAACAGGGGGCACCACCTAGCTTTGAGCGGCTAGGACATGGACAGCAGCGGTACAAATAACATTAATCACAGCACACCATAGAGAGAGAGAGAGAGTAGACGTAGATGATGAAAATCCCTTGGGATGTGAGGGAAAACTTGATTCAAAGTGGTAGTAACTTAGTTTCGGCGAGATGGAGACCGTGGTGATAGAGAGAGAGAGAGAGAGAGAGAGAGAGAGAGAGAGAGAGAGAGAGAGAGAGAGAGAGAGAGAGAGAGAGACTATAGTGCATTCTCTAGGAAAAATTCCATATGCACGGAGATCCTACTCTTGTGTGTAGCGACCCTTGGAGTCAGTGTGTGTACATGGCTTCCTTCTCAAGTGCTTACCCCCCAATAGTGACTTCTCAGTGCTCTTTTATAGGTCCAGGCTTGCTTAGTTTAGGATAATATGATTAGGTTTAGGCCCTAATCAGGAGAGACAAAGGAAGGAGCCAGGTCCCGGATGGTTAACCCTTGCTTTGTTTTAGGAGAATTTTAAAATGATATCTCCTAGGTGGGCCTTTGTGACCATCACCTAGAGAGAGGTGACAATATACAAATGGTTTTTTTTTACAAGGTTTTGGCTTGTAAATGGAAAAATAGATTACCCTACGGATGTTTGCTGCGGAGATGCGTCGTGGACAAAATGCCGGTGAATAGAGGGCTTTGCAGGTGCATCGATGTAGCACGTTTGTCACTTTCGGGGCCGGTGAATGATGGCAGGCTTTGCTGGTGCATTGATGTAGCGCGTTTGTCACTTTTGGGGACGTCCGGGGCATGCCTTTGATGTCATTTCTTGATTCGTCGTCGCCATCACGTGATTTGGTCATCCTTTTTCGTTGTTTTGGACATCGATTGTCGAGCTTCTTCGATTTTTTTTCTTGTACGTGCGTATGGCCTGTGTGTGTTTGGTCGAATGTGTGAGTGTGCTCATGTGTGCAGTGACTGTATATGTGTGTATGTGCACGTGCTTGTGAGTGTGTGTAAATGTGTGGGTGTATGTAATTGTGTGTATGTGCTTGTAAGTGTGTGAGTGTGTATGTGCATGGTAAAAGAGAGAGAGATACTTCTTAACACAGAACAGGAGAGAGAGAGAGAGAGAGAGAGAGAGAGAGAGAGACCATGGAAGAGATAGAGATGGAGAGAGTGTGTGAGGGAGGGAGAGAGAGAGAGAGAGAGAGAGAGAGTGTGCGTGTGTGTGTGTGTGTGTGTGTGAGTGTGTGTGTGTGTACGTGTGTGTGTGTGTGTCTGTGTGTGTGTGTGTGAGTGTGTGTGTGTGTGTGTGTGTATGGAGAGTGTGGGAATGTGTGTGTGTGTGTGTGTGTGTGTGTATGGAGAGTGTGGGAATGTGTGTGTGTGTGTGTGTGTGTGTGTGTGTGTGTGTGTGTGTGTGTGTGTGTGTGTGTGTGTGAGAGAGAGAGAGAGAGAGAGAGAGAGAGAGAGAGAGAGTGAACGAGGGTGAGAGAGAGAGAGAGAGAGAGAGAGAGAGAGAGAGAGAGAGAGAGAGAGCGGGTGAGGGAGTGTGTGTGGGTGGGTGTGTGTGTATGTGTGTGGTAGCTCTATTCCCCTTACACCACATGATCACAAGCAGTAGATGCCTAAGGCAAGGTATAAAACCGCCACCAAGCCATGTGTCCAACATTCGTTTAATACTTACCTTATTGTGCCAACCAAGAGATGAAAGCTCAATGTAGAACTTACAGCAAAAATTTCAACAAAACCAGTAGCGAAGCAAGCAAGGGTAGAAAAAAACCTGAGAAACCTGAGTGGTGAGCTCCATAGCTCCCTTTGTGAAGCAAGCAATAAAAAAACACCACAAAACAACCTTGGCTAAGTGAGGGGCAGAGATGCGCCCTCACCTATTTAAATAGTGGAAGGAGGAGGGACTGCCAGTCCTCTGAGTGGGAGCCATAAGTGAGTCGGGCGCCTTCCTGGAGAATGTGTGTGTGTGTGTGTGGTAGCTCTATTCGGCGCACAGATACCCATGAGTGGGGAGATACACAGCAAAGATGGAGAGGCCGCCTTCACGATGTAATAATGAAGTAGAATACAGTCATGCTCGGCCACGCCAGAGAAGGAGATCTTTTCATAAGATCCTTAGTTTTTAATAAGAAGGGCTATGCCCCATGGTCTTGCTAAAAAGTAGTGGTATTTTAAGTGGTAATCCTAGCTGTTTATGGGCTAGAACAAGGTGGGTGGGTGGGGGCGGGGGGGGGGGGGGGGAGAAGAGAGGGAGGTTTTGTTTTGAAAGACAACAAGAATACTATAGTACCACAGTGTGTGTGTGTGTGTGTGTGTGTGTGTGTGTGTGTAAGTAATGAGAGAGAGAGAGAGAGAGACTTTTCCTGATGCTACCGACAAGAACGAGGAAGAGAGAGAGAGAGAGAGAGAGAGAGAGAGAGAGAGAGAGCAGGTGAGGGAGTGTGTGCGGGCATGTGTATATGGAACGAGAGAGAGAGAGAGAGAGAGAGAGAGAGAGAGATTCTGCTGCCTATAGCCGATAATGGATGAGAGAGAGAGAGAGAGAGAGAGAGAGAGAGAGAGAGAGGGTGGCAGCCCCTGGCTGGTGACGAACGAGAGAGAGAGAGAGAGAGAGAGAGAGAGAGAGAGAGAGAGAGAGAGAGAGAGAGAGAGAAAGAGAGTCTTTGGCCGCTTGCAGACGAACGAGAGAGAGAGGGGGGTGGCAATAATGGAGGAGAGAGAGGGTGGGAGATAATGGAGGAGAGTATATCCATGGATTTTATCTTTGGATTACCCAAGTCTATCCATGGGAATACAAGAATATGGACAATATCGACAAGTTTAGCAAGCAAGCACACTTTATTCCTATCAAAAAAACTATTAAGTCACACCAAATGGCAACCCTCTTCATAGCCCAAATTTTCAAATACCATGGATTGCCAACATCCATCGTGTCAGATAGAGATCCTAGAATGACCATTAATTTTTGGAAAGGTCTCTTTGAAAATCTAGGTACAAGATTGAATTTCTCTTCGGCGTACCACCCACAAACGGATGGCCAAAGTGCAATAGCCAATCTTACGATTCTCGATCTACTAAAGACTTACGTTAGCGAAGTAGATCAACGCTCATAATGGAAAAAGTACTTACCCTTTGTAGAGTATGCGTACAATAATATTGTCCATACTACTACAGGTAAGGCACCTTTTGATATCATAGAGGGAAGACATAAAAGTCCCTTGCTACTTAAAGTACATGGGAAGATCTTTGCTGCTGATGAGTATAGTTGTGACCTACAAGAATCTTTCCAAAAGATTAAGGAGTCTATATCCATATCTCAACAAAGGCAAAAAGCTACTGTTGATAAGAACAAAAGGGCTTTAACATTCAAAGAAAATGATTGGGTCTTACTCAAGTTTCCCAAGGCTCGATTAAGGCAAACGACGGACAAAAATCCTACGGGCCACCAAAAGTATTATGCTAAACTAGCGAAAAGATACTATAGTCCTTTTCAAATCTTGAAGCCAATCAATGACATGGCTTATCAACGCAAGTTTCCCAGCCATTGGCTCATACACAATGCTTTTCATGTGAGCTTACTTAAGCCCTACAAAGGAGAGCCACCAAAATAACCAATTATTGAGGACCCACCAGAAATCGAAGACCAAGAAGAGATGCTACAACCTGAAGCTATCCTTCAGCATGAGGACAAGGTACTACAACATGCTAAGATTATCCGACGGCAACTTATTAAGTTTAAAAATTATCCTTTTGAAGATGCTAGATGGATGCAAGGAATACAACTTAAGGATAGTATGAACCTTGTCGATGCTTACAATGCTACATTAGAGTGAGCAAATGTACATGTTTTTTTTTAAATGATAAATCTTTTTGTCTTATAAGAGTAATTCTCTTTTTATTGTGCACAAATTTAAGTAGTATGCATGCTTACAATCATGTTTGTGATAATGAAGTCTCTCAAACACCAAGTAGAATTTGTCACTCTACTTTGGGAGAATGAAATGGACTCAAGAGTAGACATGCTTGCGGCAACTAAGTCTCCCAAGCCCCAAATGGATTAGTCATCCATCTTAAAATGATGTTGTAGGGTAAAAAGGGATCCTCTATGAGCTAAGAAACATCGACTAATGACTAAGGCTTTATCTCTTCTACCTCATAGTCGAGGACGACTATGATTTCAAGAGAGAGGTAATGTCATAAAATCTAATATCGAACCAACCCAAATGATTTTCGCATGTTGAGCTGATCATTTAATGTGGGAGAATAAATGAGAACAAGGATTAGAATATAGACATGTGCTTATGGATCTATCTCAACACGGGGCCAAGGTTAAAGGGGTCCAAATGGGCGATGGTATGTCAAAGAGCAAGGCTAACTAATGGAATTTAAAGCCCTTAGGGTTAGCTTCATTAAAGACCTCCAAAGGTTAGTGTTAAATGTTCTTTGACCTTAGGCAAGCTAGGGTTGTGCTTGAGGTGGGAACCCGGCCCAAGTTTGAGGTGCTTGTCGTGCTTGCTGACTAAGGTGTTTAAGGTGCTTGAGGTGCTTAATGACTAAGGTGTTAAGGTGCTCCATGACTAAGGTTCTTGGGGGATTAAGGTGTTTCAAAAAGTCAAACTAGATCCCTACTCAAGGGGGGGTGAGCCCTCATTGTAGGGGCATGAGAGAGAACATACACACCCTCACACAAGGCAAGCCTATTCTAAAGAAGCAACAAGGATACATATCAAGTTTCTCTCCATGTTGCCCTCATGGTGTGCCTAAAGCCTATTGGTTGGCCTCTCAAGGGATCCAATGATAATTTAGCTAATTAAACTAATTGTTTATGCATTTATCAAGTCCTCTCTCTCAAAGGGGAAAGAGGGACACTTGTCTCAAGGTTAGCATGGTTGCTTGATATACACTATACATGTGATTGTTTAGGCTTGTAGGGGTCCAATCAACTTCCAGCATGAGCTACAAGGGAGGGATCGACCAAAGCAAGCTGCGGGTGTGCTTGGGGGGTATACTCTCTGTCACACACACTCACATGCTCATTCTTGCTTGGCAAAGTGCAAGAGCTCCATCTCCTTCTCCAATCTTTTTGAGAAGTTGAGAGCCTACACCGACACTCTTGGCTATGGAATGCAAATCCAACCAAGAGCCATGCTTCAATGCTTAAGCTTGTCAAATTCTTCTTCAGCATTATTATGCTATTATGCTATGCTATGCAAGAAGAGTGATGACAAGTGAGGAGCTACTCTTTCTCGTATGTTACTTCTTCTTCCTCTTCCCTACCCTCATTCCCCGCTAGCTCTCTCCACCTTTGAAGGTGTTTGAGGCTTTGAGACTAAAGTCGGGGATGGTTAATGCTTTTACAAAGTTTATGTTATGCTCGTGATGCATGAAGCTTTCCATCTTCATTGCATCACCTAGGTCACACGGAACACAAAGATTGTATTGTACCAAATCTCTCTTGATGGGAGAATCTGTAATACAAAAGCCTATTGGAGGTGGGACCGGCTCCACATAAATCCGGTCCTCAACTGTTGTCATGTTCTCTAATTGTCTCTCTTGCAAAAGTATTGTTCATGCCAAGTTAATTAAATATAATGGTTGTGTTGCTACCGCTAATTAAGTTCACCCTTTATGTTCTCAAAGTAGTCTCATCAAAATGCTCACTACAATTCTCTTAATTTCGCTATTCTAAATGATCATAGGCCATTTCCATTACACCTCCATTGCATGTTGGAAAGAGCAAGATCTTTTTTAGCAACCAATTCAAAAAAAGGAGAGCATTAAAAATCTCTCGGTTTTGAGTGAAAATTTTAAAGTATTTACCGGTTTTTACTCTAAAATCCTCCAAATTTGGCCAGTTCCCATAAGGTGACCATCCAAACTAGCTGCAACCGGCATCTACTGAAGATTAGCTTTAATTCAGGTTTTCTTGAAATCGTCAGGACATACTACGTCCTTCTTTCGAAATTTTGCTTCAAATTCAGGCTCCGTTAGACAGCAGCCTCAGCATTGTGCCCTTGGTGCCCTTCCTCCAGCCAGCTTCTCAGCTCTTCTCGTGCAGTTAGTGATGGTTATCCCGCTCTTTCTTTTACCTTCTCTCTTGCCATTTGCTTTGGCAACCCATCTGCAAAGCAATGACACCCTCTTGTGTGTGTCTGTGTTAGAAACCGTATGTGAGTGCAGAGTGTGTGCAAGTGTATATGTAGCATGCGTGCACAGGAAGAGCGAAGAGCAAGCATGGATGGGAAGGGGGGTGAGGCATTCAAGCATTCAGTCGCCTCAAGTGGTCATGTTGCAGCTCTAACAACAACTACAACAAACCACTCACCAGTTTTTTGACTTTTTTGTGATAGGAAGGGGGTGGAATCATGCAACCCAGCTTGCCAGCCAATGCCTTAACCATACGGGGTCTCACTTGCCTTCCTCCCTACATTGGTATGCTTGACTGTGGGATGTAGACCAAAATTCCCGGTTGTGTATCACTCTCACTGCTCAGACATGGCCGGCTCAGCTCGACCAGAACACAGGCAACTCCAGCAACCTCACCATCCCAATAGACAATAAAACGGAAGGCTACATCTTAATTGATACCTACAGCCCAATGTCTCAGCGGACACAATGTGCAAAGCAGGCAACCTGTCGCACAGATCTAGAAGGCACAAACTTGTGTCCGATGAAGCTCCCCATGGTCAGCACACGAGTCAGGCACTCCTGCTGCTGCTTCAGGTGCAAGCACTTCAAGGTTCTAAAAGTTCAGCTCAAAGCCGTTGGCACGCCACACTTGTGAGTGCAGCTCAATGTAGGAGGTCACCTTCCTCAAGGTCCTCCTAGCTGGTGCAGGAGAGTCTTTAAAAGTGCAGGTAGGCAGTGGGAGGTATGCAGCGAGCTGGGTGAGCTGCACTATAGTCTCTGCATCTACTCTTAACAGCTAACCACGCTGCACTGGCAAGTTTTCCAAAAGGATGTGAGAAGATACATGCAGTGGCCAACGTGCATCCATGAGGGCTTACCGAACAGTGGGGGACGCATTCACCATGGCAAGTTGGAGGCGTGCTGAAGGGCCAGGGCTGTCAATCAGCTGAGAGCGGGCGGGCTCGAGGGGATGTATCCTTTACCTCACCGGTGGCCACTATTCACACCCTCGTGGCCCGCCCTGCAGCCAGGCCTACATTTCATGATAGAAAGTAGTCAGGCAGGAGCTTGTATTTGTCGTAGCGTGTAAATGAGAGTAGCTAAGCCATTAGTTCAGATTTATATTATAATTAGATTTAGATAGTTACTATACGTGATTAATTCATGTCATTTAGCCATTAGTTCAGATTTAGACTATAATTTAGATTTAGATAGATAGGATACCTAATTAAATCTTGTTCGTTTGAAGCATGAAGCACAACCATTTTGCAAAGACTACTCTCTGCCAAGAGGATAATAAATCGCTTTTGAAAGAGGATTCACCAGGACAATTATTTGGATATTCAGTGCACAAAATAATCCAAAACAAGTAAAGTTACAGATCCTTCACGACTAAGCAAAGACAACATAAGAAGGCCGCTCTCAACAACGTTAATCACACCTTGTTTGAACCTTCCCGCTCCAATCCATTAATCATGGAGATAAAGATAATTGACAGAATATAAGTCCTACATATAAGAATCCACCTTACATTGGAAACTCTCGAAGGAGACTATAGAGATGAATGTCTGAGGATGGAGGCAAACAAAAGAAATTTAAGAAATTCACAATGGACAACTGATAATGTTTGCTTAATCGTTCCAGGCAAAAACATCTAAAACCCTGTAACAGATAAAACCCTGTAACATAAGCATCATTTAGAAACAAAACAAAAAGATCGAAACCCTTCATGAGCCTTGTTCATGTGAGTTGTGTAAAGGTTCAAAACACCATGCATACCCATCTTACAACTTGAAAACAGTATGTACCATCTACAACCATATTAAACACAAGGCCTGCAAATAAAACTATAAAGAATATAGGTGAGACAAGTGCAGCACTTTTTTAGCTGCCATATTGGCAAGATGCAAGGCAACCAACTCAACATTTGCAAAACCATTTGATTGCTACACTAGTTTCTTTGCCATAAGCTGTAGAATTACATACAGGTGGAAAGGCCCCCCTAAAAGGCATTGAATTGAGCTCTTCATCCTTGCCCTCTGACCATAAATACATATAACAGCCCATATGCACTTAAAAAAGTCACACTGAGTAAGAAACTGGCTATGGCCCTCCCGCCATTGGTCTACATCAAGTCCATGGCCCACAATTTGCAGCATAGGGACACCATTGAGGTACAAGCATGAGCGTGATACCATTAGCACCTCATGAGAGACGTATACATGATAAACCCTTCCATATCAATCATTAAAACTAAAGCCCCCACACACAAGGGACAGGCAACCATTGTAGCAGCCTTATACAGGGACAACTCCAACAAAGTATACATCTACACGGCCAATGCAATCGGAGCTCAAGATAACAATCTCTTACAAAGCCCTTTTACACAAAATATAGCAGGGCCCTGCTCCAAAAAGTAGACCCAATCACATACCTGTACTGACCCCTTGTCTGTACAAGACATGATGTATGCTTGCAATCAAGCAACTCGCGAATTCACCGTCCCTGATCCTTTGCCCTTGGTGGGATTGTGAAACTGCAGGTTTGTGCTCAAGCAACAGAGGCGTTGGACACAACCACTTCTAATTCTTTGTTTTTCATGTGCTCAGGGGGGACTGGATAATCGCCAGAAAAGCATGCATCACAGAAGGTGGGTGCTTCTTCTCCAAGTACTTGTCTCAGCCGTTCGAGAGGTAAAAAAGCAAGAGAGTCAGCTCCAATGAACTTCCTCGTCTCCTCAATGCTTAATCTGTTTGATATGAGTTCTCCACTACTTGGAGTATCAACCCCATAATAACAAGACCCTATTATCGGCGGGCTTGCAATGCGCATATGTACCTCAGCTGCACCAGCCTCTTTAATCAACCTCACAATCTTTGATGAAGTGGTACCTCTCACAATAGAGTCATCCACAACAACGACCCGCTTCCCTTCCAGTACTCCCTTCACAGGGGCCAGCTTAAGCTTCACCCCAAAATCTCTGATTTTTTGCGAGGGTTCAATGAACGTTCTTCCCACATAATGAGATCGAATGAGTCCTTGCTGAAAGGGAACCCCTGATTTGGCAGAGTAACCAAGAGCAGCCACCACACCAGAATCAGGCACAGCAATAACAACATCGCAATCTACAGGAGCCTCATCCGCCAAAATCTCCCCAAATGCATAACGCGACTGGTACACAGAGCGCCCAAACACAATAGAATTGGGCAATGCAAAGTAAATATGCTCAAATATGCATGCCTTGCGTTGTCTATGAGGCAGCAAACATAATGAGCTGATTCCATCTTTATCGACAACAATAACCTCACTAGGATTTACCTCTCTCTCATAGGTGGCCTCTATGAGATCCAATGCACATGTCTCAGATGCAAAAACCACTGCACCATTCTTTCTGCGCCCCATCACCAAAGGGCGAAACCCATAGGGATCACGAACAGCCACAAGCTTGTCTTCTGTTAGAAAGATTAAAGAGTAGGCACCTTCAAGCTGCTCGCAGGCATTTACAATTCTTTGCAAGAAAGGTCGAGATTTGGAGATAGCGATAAGATGGAGAACAACCTCTGTGTCAGAGCAAGTATTGAAGATAGAGCCATTCTCCTCTAATGCTGCTCTCAAAGAGTGATAATTGACAATATTGCCATTGTGAGCAACAGCAAGGGACCCAAACCGGTAGCCTGCAACAAAGGGCTGCACGTTCTTGAGAGCCGATGCGCCTGCAGTAGAGTATCGTACATGACCGATAGAAGAAGTGCCTGGCAGCTCATTCAGCTTGGATTCATCGAAAACCTCAGAGACAAGCCCCATGCCAGTGATGGCTCGAAGTGATCCATTATTGGAGGTAACAATGCCAGCACCTTCTTGTCCTCTGTGTTGTAGAGCATGAAGGGCAAGGTAGCAGAGCCTGCTTGCTTCACTGTCACCAAATATACCGACCACGCCGCACTCTTCTTGCCATGAATCAGTGCCACCCACCTCATCGCCATGGCCAACCGTATCCTCTACCCCCGCACGAAAACCTTCGAATCTCCTCTCCATGGGATTCTCTGCACCAAGTGAAGCACAGCATTTCTCGCTGGCATTTGTTACCTGCGTTGATGGCTCATTACGATGGACCCAGCTATGCCTCAATACGTCAGAGGTCCCCGCGCCAAAAGAAACTCTGAAACTCTTCCGCCCTCGTAGCGCCCCAGCAAGAAGAAGGTCTGCTCGGCTTGTCGAGGAAGACAACGGGTGATGCTGTTGTTGCAAGGTCACCATGCTTCTTAAGCCAGAGTCCAGTAAAATCAAAATTGTTGTGTGGTATGCCCTAAAGTTCGTTTTCTGTTGTTTTGTCCAGTAAAATCACAATTGTTATGTGGTATGCCCTAAAGTTTGTATTCGTTTTCTGTTGTTTTGTTCTAGGTTTGAAGGATTTTTTGGCTTTGTAAAACACAAACCGTCACTTTTACAAACGTCACTTTTACAAACCGTCACTACCGTGCATATGGTGGCACTGCTTGTTGTTAGAGATAGAGATAGATAGATTGAATTATCGTCCACAGAAGTCATATATGACCCATGGGACCAAAGCAAAACATTACAACGGTTCCTTCTAAGTGAAGATGATCGTGATACATATCAGTTACGGACTGTGGGTCCATTCGAAAGGTTAGGGAAAAGAAAAACCTAAGGAGAAGGGCTATTTTGGGGGTTCGAAACTCTTGGATGATGGCTTTGCCACCTCAATATACTGCCCATTTACCTTGCTTGCGCGCTTCATGCATCTTCTCGAGCTCACTTGCTTTACTCTTGAGTTGATTTGTGGCCAGTTCCTCAGCGATCCATAAGCTTTTACCCTTGAGAAGTCAGGATTGGAATAGCAGCTTCATCTGCTCGTCTTTGTCCTTGAAAGTGAGAATGCAATGCTCCGCTGGCACATGCCTATGTGTGTCATTGATCCAAGAGACTGTTTCGGGCTTGATGTGGATAGGTTGAAGAATGTCATTGAGCTTGTCGATTGCTTCTTCAAGGGTGTCCTCACTAGTGCACCATGGCGGGTGGAGTCCGCCAATCCTGACCTTCAAGCTAAGAGATTCTTGTAGTCAGCTTTCTTGTAAGACCGCCTGTATCTTGGTGTCAATCTTTTCGTGTGTTGCCTCATGGTTTTTCTTTTGAGTTGCTCGGTGAGGGTAGTTGCAACTTCGTGGGCTTTTGCAAGTAGATCTTGGCTCTCTACTTCTTACGCATCTTCAAGCTTGCATAGACGTTGTTTGAGTAGCTCGTTCTCTCTTATGGGTTCTTGGATCTGAACTTCAAGGGCTGTGATTCTCGATTATTGGCGGGCGACAGGATCTTTCCTTGGTGCTGTTGCCACTGCAAGAAAACTCTTGTGGGAAACGGGAGTACCAAAGGAAGCCATCGATGCCAAAACCTTCTCAAAAGCTGTTCTTGTTGGGGTACTTGAGATGAATGCCTATATAGCTTAAACTGTGTGGTGAGATCAAGGGCTTATTGTCATGGTTCATAAAACGGCCAAATGTAATGCTTGCTGCATATCCTCCTTCAAAAAAAATCCATCTTTTGCTTACTACGAGCAAGGAGTGCTTACTACTTACAGCTTATTGCAGGCAGGTATGAGACGAGCTGGGTGCCACGAGCAGATCTTTTGAGAGAGAGAGAGAGAGAGAGAGAGAGAGAGAGAGATGCGCAAGCGCTATTTTTATTGCAGAGCAATGATATTTTATTACGAAGCCTAAAAAATGTGTACAAGATTTGATAGGCACCACGCCTAAATACTACCTGCAGTGCCAACAAGCCATAGTGAAGAAGGGAATTGGGCATACATCTGTTGATGTGAAGTCAATAAGATTTAGTTTAAAAGAAAGTTAGTCATACATTGATGTGAAGTATTGACTGATTGAAATTTCCTGTGATATTTTAATTTGTAAAAGTGTTCTTTCATTTTAGAGCTTCTTTCACACTAAATCCATTTCATTGAAGTGTTTTAAAATGCCAAAATGACTCTTGTCGTTTTTCAATAAATTTTTTAGTTCCTCCTTGTAAAGCAAACAATTTATGAGATAGAGGGTTGATTCCTTGTCAAAATGAGAAAGAAATTTAGATATTATTGATAACTTTTAGCTTTTAGCTAAAAAATCACCAAAATTTAAAACCTCATTACTTAAAAATATATAAAATACCTACAATAGTTTTAAAATATATAATTTTTATAATGTCATGTGTGTAATTCCTTTTAATGGGCATTTATGTTGTAAGAGGGAAAATATGTTGTAAAGCCTATTGTTCTTGATATTATAAATATAGGTACTTTTTGGTGGTCAAAGCTCTTTTTAAAAATTGGGTTAGTGCCAATGAGTGCTAACTCAGTTGATAGAGCAAGAGCCTCTTGTGTCTAAGGTCTTTGGTTCAAACCCCCTTGACACCTCGTGTGACATGCATCCCTTCAGGGATGTCTCCCTAGTCCATATGATGGGTTGGCCGACCTTATCGGGTTGGGATGCTCCACCTTACACAGTCGGGTGTGTGAGCTTAATACAAAGTTGTGATTGAAGGTCAATTATAGTTAAAGTCAAGTAAAATACGCATCTTAGGAGCTCCAATCTAGTAGCTTAATAAAGTCTAATTTTGAATGCTATCATGCATTATTGTTGGAAATTGTGAGGTTACAAGTTTACACAACCATCCATGCGAGTTGGTATCAAGATATTAGCTACATTTAATTGATTTTTGCAATTTTTTTGATGTTATGCCGAACAACCTCAATTATTTTTATTATAAGTATTATTTAAATAGAACCCATGTATAAATGATATGATGTAAGTGGGGGAATATATTATTTTGAATGCTATCATGCATTATTGTTGGAAATTGTGAGCATTTTTTGTGAGTGCTTTTTTGGAATCTAACAAAAAGATCCCTCTCAATCCTCTCCCTCCATCTTCTCTCTCTCTCTCTCTCTCTCAATTTTGGTGAGCATTTTTTGTGAGTGCTTTTTTGGAATCTAACGAAAAGATCCCTCTCAATCCTCTCTCTCTCTCTCTCTCTCTCTCTCTCTCTCTCTCTCTCTCTCTCTCTCTCTCTCTCAATTTTTGAAACATTAGTACATAAGGAAAGAGTTGTGGGGTTTAAATAAAAAATACAATTTACAAAATAAAAAACCTTTTCATAATACCAAAAGAACAAAATACGAAGGGTTTAGTGTTATGGAATTGATATTTTATTATTTGTTGCATTTGACAGGTGGAAAAGACTGGGACCGAGCTAGGCCTATGCGAATGAAAGTATATACATTGTACATTTAATTATTCAAGTGCTCTTTTATGAGCTTTGGCCATTTATGACCGGCCGGCCAATTTGTAACCAATTTGACCATTCAAGAAATCTATATAACAAATACGTGCAAGAGGGAAATGGTCACTCTTGCACGGGGGGAGATTGCACCCAGTGCTCGTGTCTATTCTTCTCTCCTCTTCTCTTATCTCTCGCCATGCCGACGTAGCACTCCACTTTAAGAGGTGCGCCTGCAGGCTTCTTTTCTCTCTCTACCGCTCTATGTCTGTAACATTTAATGGCCTAATAACTTGTGTGTAGCGGAAATGAGCATGAACATAGTGGGCATTTCATTAGAATAGATTCCTAATGAGAATTACAAGAGTGCTTGGGTGGAGAGAGCAACAAAAAGAATAACACCTAGTTAGATAGCATCGACAATACTTTCAAAAGAGAGAGAAATTAAGCTAATGACAACAGTTGAGAACCGGATTTGCATGGAGCCGGTCCCCCCTCCAAAAGGCTTTGTATTATGGTTTCTCCCATCAAGAGAGACATTGTACAATACAATTCTTTGTGTTCCTTCAAGACTAGCTAGTGCAATGAAGATGAAAGCTTCATGCACTAACCAAAACACTTAACAAACACAACTTTAATTTTCCCCGTTCTCAGACCCAAGACCTCACACACCTTCGAAGATGGTGAGAGCTAGCAGGGTATGAGAGTAGATTGAGAGGAAGAAGGAGTATCTTACGAGAAAGATGTACATCTCCTCACATAATCACTCATATTAGCATAGCTTTAGCTTAGTAATTAGCTTGGTAGAGGAGATGAGCATGCATTGAAGCTTGGCTCTTGGTTGGATTTGCATCACATGCCAAGAGTGTGTTGATGTAGGCTTCTATCTCACAAGCTTGGAGTAGGTGATGAGTTCTCCATTAAAGCTTGGAAAGAGATAGTCTTCTCTTTCTTCACACATGAGATTGTGTGAGTGTGTGTGTGTGATAATCCTTGCAAAAATCAGCCCCCTCTCTCTCTTGGGCGAGCCCCCTTGCTATTTGCTCTTCCTGCAGCCTCATTGGCCCTCCCCAAGTCAAGCCAATCACAATTAAGCAACATAAGTGATAGCCTTCTGACATGTGTCCCCCTTTCCCCTTTTGTGAGAGCTTTAGGTAATTAAATAATTAAACTAAACTCGCATTGGACCCCTTTGCCTCCCTGGCCAATAGGAATCAGGCAAGCCATGGGGCTCCTGAATGCTCATTGGACCCCTTGGGAGACTGCCCAATAGTCTTCTAGGAGACTTAATTCTCATTGGTTTCTTTTATTAAATGTTTTTAAATTAATTAAACTAGATTTACTCTAGCTTAATTCTCATTGGTCCACTTCAAGGGTCATCCAATAGGAATTGGGCACACCTTGTGGGCATCTGGGCTAGGGAGCTGACATGCGTCCCTAATTCCCTTTGTGTAAAGGGGCTTGTGTGTATGTGTGTGGCTTTCTCTCTCATCCCCTAGAAGAAGGGCTCGCCCACTCCCATGTAGGGATGTGCAAAGACTTTTAGGGCACACACAAAGCATCCAATTTTCCCTAGGGTTGACCTTTGGACACTACCTTTGAATTTTGGAACCTTAGCATTTTGAAAGTCTTAATGGGCTGAACCTTAGGGTCTTTTTAGCCCATTGTTGCACATGGCTCTTTTGCAGATGGCCCCCCCTTTGGATCCCTATTTTCCCTCCTTTGGATGCCTATTGTGGCCGGTCTACTAGCTTAACCAATATTCTAGCTTTTTCTCCCCTGGCACTTCCCCACATTAAATGATCAGTTTAATATGAGAAAATCATTTAGGAGAATTAGATATTGATTATTATGACAATGTCTCTCTATCTGTTCGAGTACGGCGTTGTATATGCGCTATGGGTTTGTGCCAGGTATGCCGATTCGTGCTTTCATGGATTGCAACATGTTATTTACGTATTTTGCAAGGCAACCATGCCTTCCGTTTGTTAAGTATGGAGCTTGATTTACCCTTGTAATTTTCTGTGGTAAAAGCGCACATTTATAAGGACCCCATTATGAGGAGAAGCCATCGTGCGTGAAGGAAAATCACTGACCGAAAACCAAAATTTTCACGGATAAGAATCAGCGGCAACTTTAAAGGCCTCGGGGGTGGAGGCCCCCGAGACTTTTTTTTTCGCCGGAATATTATGGCCGGACGGCGGCCGGAAAGTGGTCAGAAAACAACCGGTCGGTTGGCCGGTGGCCGATAGTCAATGGCCGATGGACGGTGGTCAGAAGTCAATGGCCGATGGCTGGTGGTCGGAAGTCAATGGCCGGTGGCCGGTGGCCGAATTCAAAAGCGGACTTGTCTTCTCAAGGGCGGCCACACATGGGCGGATTGAAGGGTCCGATTTGGACTTATTCGCACAAGGGCGGCTACACATGGCTGTCTCTCATAAGAGAGGGCAGCCCTTTTGGCCTATAAAAGGAGGCCATTTCTACACAAATTTCATAGTGTGTGAAGTTGATGCAACAAGGTGAGTGTGAGGTGGTGAGAGTGAAGCAAGGCGGGAGCTCCATTAAGAGTATAATCCCTTTGTAAACTACTTCTTGTTTTGAAGTACTAAAGCCATTGAGTGGCTGCTTTTCCGTGGACGTAGCCCACATTGGGTGAACCACGTATATCGTGTGTACTCTCTCTCTCTCTCTCTCTCTCTCTCTCTCTCTCTCTCTACTCTATAATCTCGTGTATGTAAATCTGTCTCTCTCCATTAAGTAATCTACTCAATTATCTATTTAGCTACGTCTTATTTCCTAACAACTGGTATCAGAGCAAGGTTTGCTCGTAGCTAAATTATCTCAAGGAAAGGATTCCTTGAATTGTGTGGGAGTTATGGCGGAGGAAGGGAAGCTCAAGATTGAGAAGTTCAACGGCAAAAACTACCAACATTGGAAGATGCAGACTGAAGACTATCTCTACCAGAAGGACCTCTATTTGCCACTAGGCGGTCTTGCGAAGAAGCCCGCAACAATGGCAGATGAAGCATGGATTGTCCTTGATCGAAAGGCACTGGGAACAATCCGGTTAAGCTTGGCGTCAACGGTGGCCTTCAATGTTTCGGAGATGAAGACCACGGAGGACTTGATGAAGTCACTTGACGACTTCTACGAGAAACCATCGGCATTCAATAAGGTATTTCTTATGAAGCGCTTGTTCAATCTAAAGATGGCAGAGAATGGTTCAGTTGCAGAACACCTAAATGACTTTAACACAAACATAAGTCAACTTCGATCAGTGAAAATCAATTTCGATGACGAAGTGCGAGCTCTCCTTATACTATCATCTCTACTGGATAGTTGGGACAGCCTTGTGATGGCTGTAAGTAATTTTATCTCTGGCACAAATACTCTTAAGTTTGATGATGTTGTGGGTGTTCTCCTAAGCGAGGAAATGCGAAGGAGAAGCACAGGAGAATCATCAAGTGCTGCACTATCAGTGGAAACAAGAGGAAGGCTTAAGGAGAGGTTCAAAAACCAAAAGGGTCGTGATCGCTCAAGGCAGAGCAAGTCACGCACAAAGTCAGTTCTTGAATGTTGGAACTGCGGCAAGAAGGGCCACGTCAAGAAGGATTGCTGGTCCAAGAAGAAGAAGGAGACAGAGTCTCAAGACAACAAGCCAACATCGGAGGCCAATGTGGTAGGTAAAGTAGAGCAAGATGCTCTAATTCTCTCATTAGACAATGTGTCTAATTCCTGGATAGTAGACTCCGGGGCTTCATTCCATGCGACACCACACAAACAACATTTCCAAGACTACACCAAAGGTAATTTTGGGTATGTATACTTGGGAGATGATGAAGCTTGTGAGATTGTCGGCAAAGGTACAGTTTCTGTCAAAACTGCTAACGGAAATGAATGGAATCTTAAAGATGTTAGGCATGTTCCTTCTCTTCGCAAAAATTTGATCTCTACAGGATAATTGGACGATGAAGGTCACAACATTGCATTCGGAAACAAACGGTGGAAGATCTCAAAGGGATCTTTGGTGGTTGCCAAGGGTGAAAAAGTCGGTACACTTTACTTGTGTACTATTAGCACGCAACCTTCAGCTTGTGCAGCAACTACAGAAGTTGACAGTGCGGTGTGGTACTACCGACTTGGGCATATGAGTGCCAAAGGAATGCAAATCCTTCAAACAAAGAAGCTTCTACCAGGTTTGAAAGAAGTGGACTTAGAGTTCTGTGAAGATTGTGTTTATGGTAAACAAAAGAGGGTAAAATTTCAAAAATCAGGAAATGAAAGAAAAAATAAAAAACTTGAGTTGGTTCATTCTGATGTTTGGGGTCCTGCAAGTACACCATCACTTGGTGGCTCATTGTACTATGTAACATTCATAGACGATGTGACTAGAAAAACATGGGTTTATGTCATGAAGAATAAATCCGATTTTTTTTCCATATTTCAAAGGTGGAAAGCCTTTGTGGAGAATGAAACAGGTACCAAGGTTAAATGCCTCAGATCCGACAATGGAGGCGAATATTGCAGCCAAGCTTTTGAAAGCTTTTGTGCTAGCAATGGCATTCGGAGGCAAAGGACAACCCCAAGGACACCTCAACAAAATGGGATTTCGGAAAGGATGAACAGGACAATCATGGAACGAGCACGAAGCATGCGGCTACATGCAGGCCTACCGCTTGAGCTTTGGGCGGAAGCTGTAAGTACGTCTGTGTACTTAATCAATCGGTCACCCTCAACGGCATTGGATGGGGGAGTTCCAGAAGAGGCATGGACAGGTAAACCGGTGAATTATGCATTTCTCAAAGTGTTTGGGTGTGAGGCTTTCATGCACATAGATAGAAGCCTAAGATCAAAGTTAGATGCAAAGTCCAAAAAGTGTTTCTTCATTGGCTATGGAGAAGGAGACTTTGGGTATCGCCTATGGAATCCTGAAGATGGTAAAATCTTAAGGAGTAGGGATGTAATTTTTAACGAACAAAATATGTACAAAGATTACCTGGAAAGAAAACAAACAAAAGAAACAGGTGATGAGTACATGGAGCTTGAGGACGGTGAAGACTCAAGGACTGCAAACGGTGACAATGTGCAACAACGTCAACCAAATGAGGAGCCTCAACCTATTCCCCGAAGATCTACAAGAGCAAGTAGACCTCTAGAAAGGTTTGTTCCTTCCTTCAACCATCTCTTGATCTCAGATTCTGGAGAGCCGGAATCATATGAAGAAGCTATGCAACATGAATCCAAAGAAGAATGGACGAAGAGCATGCAAGTGGAGATGGACTCACTACATCGCAACCAAACATGGGAGTTGGTTAAGTTGCCTAAAGGTAAGCGGGCACTTCAAAACAAATGGGTGTACAAGCTAAAGGAAGAAGAAGGTGGGAAGAAAAGGTACAAGTCTAAGCTTGTGGTTAAAGTTTTTTCTCAAAAAAAAGGTATTGACTTCAATGAAATATTTTCTCCTGTTGTAAAAATGAACTCAATTAGGCTTGTCTTAAGCCTTGTGGCTGCTCATGATCTAAATCTCGAGCAAATGGATGTAAATACGGCATTCCCTCACGGTGACTTAGAGGAGGAAATCTACATGCTTCAACCAAAGGGGTATGAAGTAAAAGGTAAGGAGAAAATGGTTTGCAGATTAAAGAAGAGTTTGTATGGTTTAAAGCAAACATCAAGACAATGGTACTTGAAGTTTGATCGATGGATGTTGGATCATGGATTCACAAGATGCAACTCGGATCACTGCATCTACACGGAGAATTTGGGAGATGGAAAATTCATCATCCTAATGTTGTATGTTGATGACATGTTGATTGCAAGTGCTAACATGCAGGACATCAAAGACCTAAAAGAGGAGCTGTCCAAATCTTTTTCAATGAAAGATTTAGGTGCTGCAAAGAGGATACTTGGTATGAAAATATCAAGGGACAGGACGAAGAAGACAATAAAGCTATCTCAAGAAGATTACATCAAGAAGGTACTAGAAAGGTTTGCAATGCAAAATGCAAAACCAGTTTCTACACCTTTGGCTGGTCATTTTAAACTAACGAAGGATATGTGTCCAAAGACACAAGAGGAGATAGCCTATATGTCTAAAGTTCCATATTGTGCAGCGGTAGGTTCTCTAATGTATGCTATGGTCTGGACAAGGCCAGACATTGCACATGTAGTGGGAGTTGTGAGTAGGTTCATGGACAACCCAGGTAAAGAGCATTGGCAAGCTGTGAAGTGGATACTTAGGTATCTAAAAAGGACAACAACAAATGCTTTGTATTTTGGAGGAACTGATATTTTTCTAGAAGGGTATGCTGATGCAGATATGGCAGGTGACAAAGATACTCGAAGGAGCACTACTGGCTATGTGTTCACGGTTGGAGGCACAGCAGTAAGCTGGGCTTCAAAGCTGCAGAAAGTGGTTTCACTTTCTACCACGGAAGCAGAGTATGTAGCAATGACGGAGGCAAGCAAAGAAATTATGTGGCTTCACAGATTCTTAGAAGAGCTTGGATTCAAACAAGACAATTGTGTCTTGTACAGTGATAGCCAAAGCGCTATCCATCTTGCGAAGAACTCAGCCTTTCATTCAAGGACAAAGCACATTGAGGTGAGATATCACTTCATACGCACTCTTTTGGAAGAGGGACAACTAAAGCTAGGAAAGGTGCATACAATTGAAAATCCTGCAGACATGTTTACAAAGGTGGTCAACAAGGAGAAGTTGAGCTTTTGCTCATCTTCAATCGGCATTCAAGGATAAGAAGCCAGAATGGAAAGCAGTCACAGGTTTGGTTTGGAGATCAGTCTCCAAGTGGGAGATTGTTCAGTATGGAGCCTGATTTACCCTTGTAATTTTCTGTGGTAAAAGCGCACATTTGTAAGGCCCCCATTATGAGGAGAAGCCATCGTGCGTGAAGGAAAATCACTGACCGAAAACCAAAATTTTCACGGATAAGAATCAGTGGCAACTTTAAAGGCCTCGGGGGCGGAGGTCCCCGAGACTTTTTTTTCGCCGGAATATTCTTATTCGCCGGAATATTATGGCCGGACGGCGGCCGGAAAGTGGTCGAAAAACAACCGGTCGGTTGGCCGGTGGCCGGTAGTCAATGGCCGATGGACGGTGGTCAGAAGTCAATGGCCGATGGCTGGTGGTCGGAAGTCAATGGCCGGTGGCCGGTGGCCGAATTCAAAAGCGGACTTGTCTTCTCAAGGGCGGCCACACATGGGCGGATTGAAGGGTCCGATTTGAACTTATTCGCACAAGGGCGGCTACACATGGCTGTCTCTCATAAGAGAGGGCAGCCCTTTTGGCCTATAAAAGGAGGCCATTTCTACACACATTTCATAGTGTGTGAAGTTGATGCAACAAGGTGAGTGTGAGGTGGTGAGAGTGAAGCAAGGCGGGAGCTCCATTAAGGGTATAATCCCTTTGTAAACTACTTCTTGTTTTGAAGTACTAAAGCCATTGAGTGGCTGCTTTTCCGTGGACGTAGCCCACATTGGGTGAACCACGTATATCGTGTGTACTCTCTCTCTCTCTCTCTCTACTCTATAATCTCGTGTATGTAAATCTGTCTCTCTCCATTAAGTAATCTACTCAATTATCTATTTAGCTACGTCTTATTTCCTAACACCGTTTGTAGCATTTAGGGTGTAGGACGAGAGAGGGGACGGTTTAACACATCCATAAAGACAGAGCTACATATGTTCTTTTGGAATGCTTGTCCATGTATTCACATATGTACCATAAAGTAGCAATAGTAGAAACATTATTTGTGATGCATAATAACAACACAATCTTTCTCATAGTGTGTATGTTGCCACCACTTGCTATAATGGGATGTGACTAATAGTTATTTATTATAGCTGACAAGTGGCAAAGGCATGCTTGGTTTATGGACTATGCTAGAGAATAGCAACTATATGGATATCTTATCATTAAAATACTCTTTATGAACTATAGTCGTTTTATGTCCAGACAGATATTTCTAATCATTTTGAGCATTGATGAATCCATCAATAAATACGTGCAAGAAGAAAATGCTCACTCTTGCATGAGGGGAGATTGCACTCAATGCCATATGTTCATCTTCTCACTTCTCACCTCTCTTTGTGACGTACATGTGTAGAACTCCGCTCTAGGATGTACACCTGTACGTGCTTTCATGCTCTATCTTGCTCTCTATATCTCTCAGATCAGTCTTGCTCTGGATTATGTCTTATTATGAACTTTTAGGTATGCATATCTATCAATATGTCATTTGCAGTAAGCTATTGGGTATATTTTGTAGGGACCCCACATTATCGTTGTTGCATTGGTAGCAGAGATGTGGCTACGCTCTTGGTAACAAGCGAATACCAAAAGGTGCATGATTTGCCTCTCAACAATGTGGATCTTTGCAATTATGTACCAAAGATAAATGCAACTACGTAACTCTACTTCGTTTTATTTAAATTTTTTGTTTTAAATAAAGAACGATTTGTTCCACCCAGTTCAGGAAGGGGGGAGTCCCATAAAGCTTCTAGCTCCTCATATAATGCATCCATAGAGGTAAAAGCTTCTCCACACCCTCCACCTACAATAGTGGACCTCCATAAAGCTACAAAGGAATCCACACCTCCTAGTGTTCAAGAATCACGTGATGATCCAATTCAAGTTTGATCCTGGGAGAGTACCTTATCACCCTTGCAACTCGACGAGGCACCTAATGTAATAGAAAACTACTGGCAAAAATCCTCACCTATTACCAACTGGAACAATTGGTTTCAAAGGGTGACGAGCACATTCCAAATGATATGATCTGCCCAAGGAAGGGGTGAGTGTTTACTGACATCCATCATTCACTTACTTCCCTCTTACTCTTCTTTCCCTGACCTCTCAATCTCCCAATCCTAGGGAATGTACATATAAAGCCTTATACTCACAAAAAAAAAAGAGCAAGAGCAATTAGCAAACAAGTATGCACAATAAAAAAAACATTGACTCAGACCTACACATTCGCATCCGGTACACTGAAACAGGAACCTATGCCATAAAACACCTTTGATCCTCATCACTCAAGTGATGGAAGGTAGGTAGAATTAGTACGATAGGAGTGTTTCTGTTTTAGAGTTGAGTGATTAGCAAAGTTCCTTTTTTCCAATGATGTGCCTCCTAGAGGTATTCTTTGTGTTTCCTAGTGTATACAGGAACGTGTCGCTGTTGTTAGGATTTGGACCTTCATGGAATCTTTCTCTCGTTCACACTTCAAATCAAGCGCGACCATCAACACAAACAGGTGTTTCTTGTCCATTAGCATCGTCCCTTATCTTTTTTGCATCTATGTTTGTCTGCTTTAATTGTGATTGGTAGCATAATATTCAACGCATTTGCTTAGTACCAAACATTAAATTCAATGTTATTTATTCTCATAATCACTTGTCTAGGTTTAAAAATCAAGCAGTTTGACCAAGCTAGGTGTTAGAGATCTTCTCTTAATACCATGGGGAATGCCTTCCTAATAATCAATGGTTACTTAGGTTCTTAATCCGATTTAGGCAGCATTGTGTGAAATGTACTAGGGCTTTCTAGTGGGCTTAGTCCCTATTGACCTTTAGCTTAAGTATTATAAAGGGAGTTTACTAATGTGATGAGCCTGGGGAGGGTAACAGTGTTATAAAACCCCCCAAAGTTACAAAATTAAAATGCTGAAAACGAACAAACAAAAAATCAAACTACCACAATGTAAAATCTTAAGCTAGAAGAGAAACCTCAGCTTGATTTGGTACTTCACTCACATGTATTGCCTATGGTACTAGAGCCCTAGAGGTTCCCAGTGTGGGCGCTTTTCCTTGAAAAGCAAAAAACCCAAGGCATACAAAATAAGCACACACATCAAAATTGAAACAATGTGAAAAGACTTTTGGGGGGTCAAAGAAAAGGTAATCGGTCAGGTGATGATTTCATGAGAAATTCCTTTTATCGTAGCTTAACTACAAGGTCTTTTAGGTATAGTCTCTAGTAAGCCCTCGAACATCAAATACTTGGCTCTCGCGATTAAGCAACTTAATTTACCAGAGAAAATTAAGAAGTTTACCCATGGTATTAATAATCGATCTTTAGTGCCTTTTGATCGTTGAATTAGCGACCCTGAACTTGTTTAATTTTTTACCTTTACAACTGTTTATGTGTTTGATTATGTTGCAATTTAATGTTTATTACTGACAAATGGTTTAGAATTCTGTTACCAATCAAATTGTCTGCCTAAAACTGCATATGCTTTTTTGTATATAAGAATGCAATTACTGTGCCAATGTTGTTTGATTTTGCAGTGACTGAAGAAGGCTAATGACATTCATCTCAAATGCTCTTCCACCTCAATGAATGAGATTCAACTCAATAGCTTCCAAGGACGGAATCTACATCAGGAAGGGAGGCATGTTAACCCTCACGGACATTCCTATCACCTACGACGGACGTTGTATTATTTATTTGGTAGAGTCAGGTACCGGGCTTGTCGTTCCAATAGGAAAAGGGTAAGAGTGATCGCCGATGAGAGGTGCACTCTAACTGGAACATTCAAGGGATTAGTTGGCTAAGCATGGGCGTCCAAGTGTGAATGGGGCGAGCTCATATAAAAGTCAACTAAACCTAAAATTCACTCATTCTCTCATTTGTGCAATTGAAGAGTGCTCTTGCTCCATCTCCATCTTCTTCTTCTTCATCTCCTTGTGTGTGTGTGTGTATGCGTGAGAGAGAGAGAGAGAGAGAGAGAGAGAGAGAGAGAGAGAGAGAGAGAGAGAGAGAGAGAGAGAGAGAGAGAGAGAGAGAGAGAGAGCGATCGAGCATTGCGGCGGCACGATGGCGGCGAGGCGGTTGAGCGCGGCGTAGCGGCGTCTCCCTCTTCTTTGCGGCGAGGTATCCTACATGACAGGAAGCGTAGAGCGGTGAGTGACACACCATCGCCATCTTTGAGCTTACTAGTTTAGGCTTGTTGTGTGCTTGGAGCCATTTGTGGCTCGCACACAGTGTATCGGCAAGTTCCTTGCATTGACACGTGCGACACACGCGCATAGTAACATTGACATAGTGAAGAACTCTTAACTCCTAATCCATCGTTGCTTTCCATTGCTCATCCGTCTCTTGTGTAATCTTTTCTTTAAGTGCATCTTCCTCAGCTTTTGACAGTTGGACCATTGGCACTTCATTTGCTTCTGTTAATGGTACTTGGAAATCTTCTTCGCCACCTAGCCCTTTTGTTGGCTGTGTTTCCATCTCAGCGAAAGAGACTGAGGGAATATCTATATGTGTCTGTTCTGAAGTTCCTGTTTCTTCATGCGTTTCTTGCCGTCCATCTCTTAGCATTTGGTTGACTCTTTTCAGCTCGCCTATTTCCTTTAGCAGCTCTTCTTCTCGTTGCACCAGCATTAATGCCAGGTTTCTGCATTGAGACTGCTCCAGCTTTAGCTCTAGCTCGAGGTCTTTGTTCTTTTTCTCTAATGCTTTGTAGACTTCGTCTGTTCCTTTGATCGAGGCTACTACAGGATTTTCTCGTATTTGTCGCAAAAAAGTTGCCTGATCATTTAACCTCTGCTCTGAGTATTGCAGGGAGGCGTTCACTACATCTAACTGCACTTGAATCTTCTGAACTGACAGAGTTGTAGTTAGAAGCTCGTTGGTAACCTCTGTCAGATGTTCATCTTTGGCTTTGCAAGCATCTGTCAGCTTCATAAGTAGTTCGCCTAACTCCTCCATATCCTTTTGTTGTTTGTCTCGTGCTAGCTGGTGGTGTTCAACTTCAGCTTTCAATTTTTGCACTTGTTTTTGTAGATCAGTGATGACATTTAATTGGTCTTCTAACTCTCCTTGGAGAGCGTCAATCACCATCTCTAGTTCTTTAGCCTTTGTGTTGCGGCTAAGTGTTGCTGTTAGGAGTCTTTTCATCATATCCTGCATTTGCCTTGCATATTCATTGACTTGTAGGATTACCTCATCATTTGATTGCCAATCCTCATTTCTTGTGAGCTACCTAGGTGTCTCTGCAGTCTCTTGGGACTCTCGTGGTGGCGTCGTGATAGCTGGTTGTTCTTCCTCACGAGGCTGTGGTTGGCCTTCTTCTGGTTTGTCATCTTGAGGCTTCGTGAATGCCTCGGCCGTTTGTGTTGTGTGGAGGTAGAAGGTGTTTCCTCTGTTCCATGTTCCTATGTTTTCTCAAACCTTGTGGATTACTCTGGTGCAGGACTTGCTGCCCTTTCTGGCTCTGGTTCTTGTGCTTTGGCTTGCTCCTATGTAGTGGCTTCTTTTTGTTTAGGCTCTGTTTCTTTTGTGGGCTTAGTTTCTGTGGTTCTATCTGATGGTGATGGTGGTGGGCTTGGCATGGGGTGATCATATTGTTTTGTAGTAGGTGAAGAAGGTCGGGGAGACATGTCACCTTGTTTATGCTGGGCTTCTCCTTGTGCGGTTGCTTCTTCTGCTTGTTTTTGCTGCTGCGCGGCCTCTTTAACTTTTCGTTCTGCTTCTTGGGCTTCTTTCAGCTTCAGTGCTTCTGCCTCATGATACATTCTTTCCAATAACTCTGTGGGGTCTTTGGCCTCTTTCCTAGCATGGGGCTTTGTTCTTGTTCCTTTCAGTTTAATGGGTACCCACTTTGCAGGGTCCTTGCCTTGAGCTTGGCAATTGCGTTCATAGGAGTGCTTTTCTCTTTCAAACCTAGCCTGTTTTTGTTGCGTCTCCTTCTGATGTGATGTCACTACTTTTCTTTTCATTTCCTCGATTCGTGCTCTTCTTTCCTCATTGTCAGAGCTTTCACTACTATGCCATTCTGGCGAGCTCTCAGCAGATTCTTCATGAGATTTGTATGTTCTCTTGGTAGATCTTGTGGATCAAGGGGAAGGTTGTGCAGACACGATCCAAGTGTTCTGATCTGGGGCAGGTGGAAAGTTGTCTTCCGTACCGATAGCATGGTAGGCAATTCTTGTGAGTATCTCTGGTGCTCCCAGATATGTTATCTTGCCCTCTTTCTTTGTCCCTTTCAGTGTGGTCAACACATATTGGGCGTGGTTGATTGGTTGCCTAGTTGTTCACTTGAGAACTTGTGTAAAAGTGTTCGCAACCGCATGATTGGGTGTCGTATACCTTGGCGGTCTCTAGGCGAGGAAGTGGAAGTGTTGGTGGTATAATCTTGCAAGTTTTTCCACCTGTTTCTGGATGAGATCGGCAAATGTGGCAGCAACGGTTTCCTTGGTGAAAGTTCCTATGTCTTTCTATCTCTTGCCCTAGTGGTCATTCCTTCTGTTGGCAGTTTGAGAGCTTCAGCGACTATCTCTTTTGTAATCACCACTTCTACCTTGTTCCCTTGCTGGTCAAAGATCTAGGCGGTTCCATCTTCTTTGATTGTGAAGAGCTCATAAGCTTTTTGGAAATCCACTCCACATGGCTCTTGTTTGTAAAACTCTTTGAGACCAAGACTTCTGTTGGCTTCTTTTGTCTCGGGCTTTGCTGAGACATCATAGAATTATTTTGGTAGAAGTTGCAGTTCTACCTGATGTCCTTCTTCGCTTTTGAATCTAACGGTGAACACTGTGGTGTTGTGCTCCTCCAACTGTTCTTTTGACAGATAGGTCGCTTTGGCAGTTTCGACTGAATTGGGATCCAGTTGGTATGGTGGTAGCTCTTGCAGCTTCTCCTTTTGTGAGACCCTCTTCTTGGCCTTCTCTGTAGCTTGCATGGCTCATGTTAAGTGAATAGAGTATCAAAGTTAGCAAATTTGGCAAATTCTTCTCTGAAATTTCCTTCAGTCTGAATTGCTTACAAACCGAGTCCAATTTGCTTCAAATCAATTTTTGAACATGCATAGATGCATAAAAACATGTAAAGATCAAAATTATGAAGTCAAAACAAAAAATTGCAACAAAAGTAAATAATCGTGATTATTTACAACTGAGTAATTTTTTCAACTTTTTGCAAATTTAACATTATAGGCTTGAAGCATATACCAATTACATACTCTGAGTGATATATGGGCTTATTTGAGTGCACAGGGTGAGAATCGTGCCAGATTTAGGCTTTAGGTCTTTGAAACAATAGATGTAAAGGAATTTTGAGATTTTGAGCTCCAAATTTGTTCAAACTTGGTTAGTGGGTTTAGGACATCATGTAATTTGGTCCCATGATGGCAAAGTTACAAATTTTCCCCATTTTGGCCAAAAAATAAATAATCACGATTATTAACTTTTTCATCAAAATGAACATTTTTTTGGTACAACTTGGTTTTAGGCATGATGTAGACCCTGTGTATGTGATATGAGGTGATTTGGATCAAAAAATGTGGCTCATAACTCAGAAATTGGTTTGCAAGGACTTCTTTGCATTTTTTGGTAATTTTCCAAGTTATAATTGATCATTTTGGCTCTTACTTGAATTTTGGCATGTAATAGGTGTGTACAAGTGATAGGTGAGGTGATGATACAATTTTCAAGCCAAAATTTTGCAAAAGTAAATTATCGCGATTATTTACAGCAGTCAACATTTTCTTCCAAAACTTGAAAATTTTGGCCTAAACACATTCTATACACCTAAAATAAGTCCTAAATTGAATTTGGTAAAATTTGGCCTTGCCAGTATCACTTCGTGCTTTTTCGACTTTGAAATCATCGATTTTTGTGACTACATGGCCTGTAGAGTTGGTTAGTCACTTTTGAGGCTATGGACTTGTCCGCAACATAGTCGTGAGAAGCAACTCATCCAATTTTGGTCCATTTGGAGTCAATTTGACCTCGTATGCCGAATTTGACGCTTTGTAGCCTTCAAGCCGTTTTCTGCTTTTCGAGGGCTTGGCTTGATTGATTTTATGAAACCAATCATTTACATTGTGTATAGACATCGTATGTAAGCTGTCTATGGAGTTAGAATCCAATTCTGGCATTTGCCAAAAACCTAGCTTTTCTACTTGGGACCCCCTCGACCCTTGCCGAATGGTCAACTGTTGATATAGAAGTGTTCTATTATGTTGGGGTATGCTATAGTTCAAGTCTGACAGGCCACTATGGTCGATTTTTTGTCGTAGGTCTTCGTGCACTGCTCGAATTCTAGGGTTTTTTCCAAGGGTTTAGACTAGCTACCGGCCTTACAAAATGGATCATTGATAAGTATAGAACTTACCCCTCATGTCTTGTGTGAGACTGCGCTGAAAACAGGCGACTGTGGAATCCAAGAAATACGCGCGAAGAGGGTCGAAAAGCTCTCTCTCCAAAGGCAACAAGTGGAAATGAGGTGATTTTAGCCTACCTTGGGTATCTATACACTTCCCGAACCATTTTTCCCCAAATTCCCCTGTTAGTTCTACTAGGCTGTGAAATCTATCCTAGACTCAAAAACTTCCCCGATCAGATTCCTGTAGCTCATTCTGCAAGAATTTTGCAAAAATAGGTCTAGCCGCCTAATTTAGGCTTCCCGCTTCCATCTGCCGATTTGATTGAAATTTTTTGTGCCTATCCACTTTGTCTTTCTGATCATCAGCGTGTCTTCAGTTTTTCCATCTGAGCTCCTTTGCTATTTATTGTTAATTTTTGACCTGTTTATTAGAAAAATCAAAGAAAATAACAAAATGCGATAAAAAAGCAAAGAAAATCCATTGAAAAACATAGCTTTATTAATTTTTGTTGGATTTCTCCATTTTTAAGTCTCAATTAAAAAAAATGATGAAAAATAACCAAAGAGGACTATTTTTTGATGATTTTCTTATAGTATATACACTGTTTACACTCATCGGGGAGATATTATCAGTTAAATTCCCTTGTTGATGATTTATAAAGGCAATATTAGGTAATTTGGCAAAAAATCACATGTTAATATAAAAAAAAATCTCCCTCTTCAAACATTGCCCTTAATTTCTTAGTACTCTTTCACCCCTCCTAGATGGCGTACTCCGGGACGATTGTGTGCATGGGTTGAACAATCATGTCTATGCATAGCCGTGGTTGGCTCTACCATGCATTGAAGATCAATGTAGTTTAAACCATTATGTTGTGCAAGAGTTGGGTCTTGAGTAATTAACTCAAGGGTTTTTGATGTCGAGGCTTTCTGATGTTGTCTTCCAAAGAGAAAATCTTGTAGCTTGTGTGCTCTTTGCTTGATTGTACCATCAGGATGCTTTAGCATGCTGATTTCTTGAGATTTTGGTATCAATAATGATTGTTGTCGAGCTTTTACCCGCCATTGATATCTTGGTTTGTCTTGGTCAGAATGGTGTGGTTGAGTTTTCTGAGACTTAACTCTCCATTGATTGGTTTTCCCGTTTGCAGAGAAGATAAGTGCTCTTTTTTCTTCCAAATCAATTTTGTGTTAGGTTCCTTACTCGAAGATGATCGTCTTTGTGTTTTGAACTTTGGAACCGTCTTTGGTATTGTCGATGATGTTTTGGGCGCCCAGATTTGAATCGGCTTGTCCTTAAGCTGTGCTTTTGGTACCCAAATTTGCCTGACTCCTTGCATGCTACTTGTAGCATTTACTTGTCGATAGGATGAAGAAGATTGATTGCTTCGTGGTTTGCTTTGCTGGTAATTGCCTTTCCATTCCTCCTTGCTTGGATCAATTGGAACAATGAGTTGTCCGCCTTTAATGATAGCTTGAGCTGATTAGTATCCCAATGTGGTACTGCCTTGTATGTCCGCATCCAAGGAAATCCAAGAATCATTGTCTCATTCATGTGTTCATCTGATAAGCATACAAACTGATGAGGACATGAACATCTATGTACTATCACATTCAAGTTGACTACTCCCAATGTTGGTGTTGGGTTCTTGTTGCATCCCTTGATAGTTGCTATTCCTGCTGTTAAAGACTGACTTGTTGCGTTCTTGTACGTGGAATAACTGACTGCATTTACTCTAGCTCCTGTATCGACCAATGCATTTGTGCTATTATTGTTAAGTTGTACTTTGATGCGAGGTCCATTCCATCTAACCATTCATCATCTGTTGACACTGTATCTTTCTGCAATTCCCATTGTCGGTCATCTATTTCCAGAGTGCTGATGGGAATAGATATTTGTTGATTCTTGAGAGCAGCTTTCCTTTTGAGTACCCAAAGCCGAGCTTCCTCCTGGGCTTCATCAATAACCTGTTGTCGTTTTATCTTCCTTTGCTTGGTTGCATGCATTCTTTCTAGTAATTCATTGGTTAGTGGAAAATTGTACTTCTTTAAACGACATCCACTAATCCAATAAGCCATTGGTTCACCATCTAGGGTGGACAACTTAGCTGCTCAACTTGAAGATACATCTTCAATGATAAACGGTCCATTTTCCCTTTTCTTAAACTTGGGAATGTGTTGTTTAAGGGAATAGACTAAAACTAAGTCCTCTTTTTTGAAGATTTTTGTAATTAAATGGGAATCAAAAAATTATTTTTGTCCACTTTTGTGCATAGATGTGAGCTACAAAAGCTAGACTTTGCTCATCTAGCTTCTCTAAATCTTCAAGTCTCTCTGACAATTCATGTCCAGTCCACTCAAGATCCTTAGCTACCCTTAATGTCCACAATAGAAATTCTATTGGCAATATGGCATCAAGACCATAAACAAGGTTAAAGGGTGTAGCATTTAAAGCTGTTTTGAATGAAACTCGATAAGCCCATAGAGCTGCATGGAGATTCATTTCCCAGTATGTCCTTCCTAAACTAACCACTTTAGTCAATACCGAGCTAAGAATCTTATTCGTATGCTCAGCTTGTCCGTTTGCTTGTGGGTGATAGGGAGCCATAAATTCATTAAGTAGATACTCGATTATCTCATTGAGGAAATGAGTTCCCCTATTACTGAAAATTTCTATTGGCAGTCCATATCTTGTGAATACATTCTCATATAAGAATACTGCAGTGGTTCTGGCATCATTCTTTTGAGTTGCTCTAGCCTCGGTCCACTTGGTCAAACAGTCCGTAGCTACAATGATATATTGAGCTTGGATTCTATAAGTAGGTGGCTATATTAGCCCAACAAAGTCTATACCCCATTTTGCAAAAGCTCTAGCTCCCATCATTGGTCTTAAGGGCATGCTATCTACACGTGTTGGCATTTTTGCTCGTTGACAAGCATCACATCTCTGAACATATTCTTTGGCATCTGCAAAAAGTGTTGGCCACCATATGCCTACCATTAAGATTTCTCTTGCGGTGGTCTCACTAGAAAAGTGACCTCCAGCTAATCCAACATGTGCTTGTTCTATAACTGGAATATATTCGTCTTCATTTGTACAAAGACACAAAGTTGATCTTTACCTCTTCGATACAATTGGTTTCCAATAAGAGCATAGTCTCTTACTTCAGTCTCAATTGCTCTTTGACGGCGTTTACTCATATCCTCAGGAAATGTTCAGCTCGATAAGAAAGTAACTAGACAGTTACTCCACTTAGGAACAAGTGACATTTGCAACAATGTTACATGAGGTATGGGTGTTTTTTTTTGACATTGAGGACAATCCTTTACAAAAGAGCGAACATCACTCCTCATAGTTGGCCAAAATACTCCAAGTCTCAAGATTCTTTGCATAGTTTGGTCTTCCGCAAAATGAGTCCTACTATGGTAATATGTGCTTGAATTAGGTATTGGGTTTTCTCTTCAGGATTAATGCATAAGAGCAATATTCCATCTCGGTTTCTTTTGTATAGTCTCCCAGCTAGTAATTGATACATAGCCGATTGCTCAATTAATTCGATTGTAATAGGAAGTGGTATTTGTGAATCCACTTGAGCTATTGTCATCAATGATACCATATTTTCTGACTATCGAGGTATCATTTCCACAGAGAACAGATATGCATTTGGTAGATCATCGTCTACTCCTTTAGGTGGTTCCCATGAAACAATCCTAGACAAATGATCTACTCTTTGATGAGTGGTGCCCTTTTTTCACAATTATAGTGAAATCAAACTCCAGAAGAATGATGAACCATCTCTCTATTCTTCCTGTGATGCATGGCTTGTTGACCAAGTACAATAAGGCTTGGTGGTCCACAAAGAACACAAATTTGTTTACTAATAGGTAGTGTCTATACTTTATTATGGCATAGATCATTCCTAATCCTTCCCCTTTTGTGGTGGTATAATTGTTTTCCGCCATGTTCAACTGTCAGCTAGCATAAGAAATAGGAAAATCAATTTTCCCATCTTTTGGTTGAGCTAGTATACACCCGATGGCAAAATTGGAAGCATCTACATGTATGTGGAATATCTTATCCCAATCTGGTGCTTTCAATATTGGAGCTGAAGTGAGAGCTTGCTTAAGCTTCATGAAGGATTCCTCACACTCATCAGTCCACTCAAAGTGTGTAATCAAGCTATACATGGGTTTTGCAATTATTGCGTACATGTAAATGAATCGCCTGTAATATCCACAATGTCCCATGAAGGCTTGAACCCCTTGACTGTTGTTGGTCTGGGCAAATCAACAATAATATGAATTTTATCCATGTCAGTGGCTATGCAATTTTTAGATAGTATATTTCCAAGAATTTTTCCTTGTCTACCCATGAATGTGCACTTTTTAGGATTTAAGCAAATCCTATCAAGTCTACATTTTTCAAATACCTTTTTGAGGTGTTCAAAATGATCAGCCTCGATTGATGAATGTACACATAGATCATCCATATAAACTTCCAAGAATTTCCTAAGATATTCTTAAAAGCATGGCTCATCAATCTTTGAAAGGTGGCAGGAGCATTAGTTAACCCAAAAGGCATAACCCGATAGGCAAAAATACCCCATTTCGTTGCAAAAGCAGTTTTATGCTGATCTTTTGGGTCAACCAAAAGTTAATTGTATCCCGAAAGCCATCAAAGGAAGCTGTAAGCTTCTTTTCCTACAACTCGTTCTAAAACATGCTCAGTGATTAGAAGAGGAAAGTTGTCTCTAATGGTAGCTGCATTCACTTTCTTGAGGTTGACACACACTCGTAGTTTTTCATTTTTCTTGGGTACTACCACAATTGGAGACACCCAATCTGTGTGTTCAATTTCATAAATGAATTCTACTTCCTTTAGTTTTTCAATCTCTTCTTTGATCTTCCTAGCAAATGTTTTATTGTATGTGTATGGCCTTTGTCTACTTGGTTTTGCATCATCTCTCATGGGTATGGTATGTTGACAGATTTCTGGATCAACACCCTTGAGATCCTAGTAAGACCAAGCAAAGATATCTCGTATTCTTTCAGTAAGCTTAAAGAAGGCTTTCTTCTTCTTCTGTTAGGTCATTTGCAATGTAGGCAGGCCTAGGTTCTTCTCCTGGTTCAGCCATATCTATCTTTTTTGCATTTTCAGGCCCTTCGTAGGACTCACCTTGTTTTCGTAGTTCTCTAACAGGTTGTTCGACTATAATTCTTCGATCTTGGAGAGTATATTTCTTATAATGAGATGGAACACTCATTACATCTTTACCATCCTCTTTAGTGGTTTCCATTTCGGTCGTATATATCTCCTTTAGAGCTTTTTTCAACTCTTGATACTTCTTTTTCCGCTCAACCCGTGTCATGGTTGACTCCTGTCCTGTTTTTTTGGCTTTGCTTGAGTATCCTTCCTCGTTTTTCTCAATGTTTTCAAAATTCCTAGATTTTTGTTTGAAGGATATCTGCCAGTGATTTTGTCTTTGACACAATCATGTGCATCTATCTGCATCAGGAACTATGTTCTACTAGAGACTGATGGCATAGGTCTAGCTTTCACGTTTCTGGTGTCTCTTTCTCGTCTATACAATTTTTGTCTTTTCGATTTATGGTTAGGAAAGTCAAAAAACTTTTCCTCCCCTCCCTTCATGAGTAGCTTAGTTCTTACATGTTCTTTTTCCGACCCCGAATCATGTGAGGTAGCTGAATGTTCTTCTAACTCATCTGTTGCATCATAGTAGAGGTCTGAAAAGATGTGTTGAGATTTCATTAAGTCCTTGGGTTCCTCAATTTCATCTTCAATATGGAGGATTGAGATCATTTGTATGGGAATTATGTCATAGCCATCCTCATTACAAAATTGAGTAGGCATAGACGTATTTACACATACATACATTGTTGCTAAAATTTGAGTCCACTCAAATGGCTCAAAAAAATGCTCTAGAAAGGGTTCAGGTACATATGCTTCATCCATACAGTCCCTTTCTAAGATACATTCTTCTCTTTTTAAGCTCCCATTTTCTGAAGCTCCGCACATCCAAATAGGAGTGTCTTTGTTCAACCAAGATGGAAGCTTAGTTTTAGTCGAAGAGACTGTATCGAACTCTTATATGAGTGTTTTCATGACATCTCTATAAGTGTGATCTTTTAGATTAACCCTTGTTATTGATCCCACTTGCTTCAAGTACATATAATTGTTTCCCTAATCTTAGATGAGCTGTACCTATCGCATGAAAGGTCTTCCCAGTATGATTTCAAAATTGAGTTTCTTCCCAAAGTCTACTATGCAAAAGTGTGTTGATATTCAATCCCGCAGGAATTAACTATCACTTTTTCAAGCAGTCCTAATGGTCTTTCAATGTGTCCATCACCCAAGTGCAATTTCATTCGAGTTTGTCTAATGGCTGGTGTATTATATTTCACTGGAAAGGTTATGTTTCCTTCTTCCTCTTCATAGAATTCTCTGACTTTGTTCATTGGAACATATCGAATCTTTCTGTTATCCATTCCGTGTTTCAATTTTTCCAATTTTTTTGCAATTAGCCCTGTTATTCCCACCTTCTCTAGAGTTTTCTATAGATCATTTCATAGATATGGTCTGATTTTTAATAGTTTTCCAAAGTAAGAGTGCATTGGGTGGGTGTAGACCTGATTGAATGAATGTTGTCTACTGCTAGGGTCTGTTCCGCTCTTTTTACCTGAGTGGTCTTACACACTATGGATTTATCTTCGTTATCTCCCAAGTAAGAGGGTAATGTTTTCAAGGTCAATGGTTTAGACATTCTTGAAGCTTCAGATCCGCAATCCCCATACAAGGACTATACATCCATGTCTATATCAGGAGGTAGGTTGTCTAACCAAACTTCCTCTATAGGAGCTGACTTTAGAGTTAGGCTCCCATCATTGATCTCTCTAACTTTTTCCCATAAGTGTCCTGGCCAGTCTTCTTCTACGAATGGAATTCCATCCAAGGCATCTTAGCTGTCCGGCACTTTAAGTTCTGGCTTTTTTGTTTCATGGTGGGGTTCTACCACCATTTCAGACTTTTCTTGATTGTCTCTTACCACAAGCTCCTCAGGTTTTTCCATACTTTCGAGCTTGGGTTTTTGTTTTTCCAACATTTCTTGCGTGATTCTTACTAAATTTTGATAATCTTCAAGCTTAGCTGCTTCCATGTCTGGAAAAGGATAGTTTTTCCATGCGTTTTCCATGTTTTGGCTTGCTTTAAGTCCTGCTTGGTAGCTTCCAACGCTGCAATAATAGGCTCAAAAATTTTATCAACCAAAACTGATCCTCCAGATTTCACGGTGGTTTCTTTGATTTCGCTTCCAGTTTCTTTCACCTTTTCCTGGAATAGCTTTTTTGCTTTCTCCTCGATTTCAACCCGTTGTTTCTATTTTCTCATCTCATATCTTTTGCTTCTACGTCTTTTGGTCTTTTGAGAGGAAATTTTTGTATTTTTTGAATCATCAGAGGAGTTATGTTTCTTTTTCTTAGCATGTGCTCTGGTGATTACCTTGATTGGAACAATTGGTTCACTCTCAGATGAGCTACTAGGTATCACTTGGACTACGTTCACTACTGTTTTACCCTTGTTTAAAGGATTTTTAGGAAAATCTTCTGAGAAGTGTCCTCCCTTTTTGCAAAATTGTATGCAATAAGCTTCAATTGGCTTGAGGTTCTTGTCAGGTTCTAGGCATTCATTTTTCCAATGATGATCTGCACCACAGTTATGAAAGTTTCCTGTTCTTGGTTTAATCTTGGGTCTTACCATAGGAGGTCTAACACCTTGATTAGCTACATAATACATTGGTGCAAGCTCTGGTGGAGTATAAGTCACAGGTTCTCCCATTGGTGGTGGATGTGAATTATACCAATCTCCTTCTACCATTATTGTAGATGGACTAGGCTCAACATAGGGTGTAACAGGCACTAGTGCTTGTTCATCTATGACTCTCTCTGAATGCATGTACTTTACATGCATTGAATTATGTCTCGGATATGGAGGTTGTTGACCCAACACGGGTTGAGGTCTTTCCATACCCATCGGTGGTCTTTGAGCTGGTGCCATATTAGGCTGGTCTCTGTACATGGGTTGTCCTTGTGGCCTCATGGGCACATACTGAACATTCCCTTCATACTTTGGTTGGTAGTAGCATTCATTAGTCTCATGGTTGGTCCATTTACCCTCAATTGCACACCATGTCTGCGGTCTAATTGGTTGTCCCTGTTGAGGTATCCCTTGCCTTGGTCCCTTCATAGTTGCTTTTTGCATGTTATTCATTATGTCATTCGTCCTTTTGAGCATGTATTTTATGGCTGAAAGTGGTGATGCAGCAGTCGTTCCCACTTGTGCTGGTTTAGTGGACGTTGTTTTCTCACTTTGGTTATCCTTAGGGACATCTTCTTCGTTGAAAATATGACAATTGTCTCCTAAGTGAATAGCATCTGACACACACTCTTCTAGGGTTGTATGCTTCTTGCTATACAGTATAGCATGGAGTTCTTTGTTTAGCAGTCCCTCTAGAAACAATGATACTAGTCGTTCTTCTGCATGTATCTCTAGCTTTGGGTATCTGGCAATGTATTGTTTCATTTGAGTTGCATAATCCCTAACAGACTCACCTGTTTTTGTTTAATTAAGCTACCGTATTGTGTTTGATCCCCGTTTTGGAACAAGCAGCTACAAACCTTGAGCTAATGTGTTCAAGTCCATGATTGACCTTGGTGGAATGTTTTGGAACCATGTTAATGCTTTTTCTTTTAATTTCATTTCAAACCCCTCAAATTGAGTATGAAAATCAAATATGAATTCTGCTCTTAGGCAACTTGCTTAAAGCTTGCTAAGTGGTCGTATGGATCCCCCGATCCACTGTATTTTTTGACCTATTTTCAAAAATCAGATGGTTTGACACGTCTATTTGGTTCAACTCCCAGTCTCCTGACAGTTGGTCCTATTTCGAGTCTTTCAAACCAGTCTATTGGAAATAGTGACTCATGTAGCACTGGACTGGCTTTAATGTCACCCGGTTTTCTTCTTGATGATGTGATTTCTGGTTTCTTAACATTGCTCTCAGAAGATCTCTCACGGTGTTCATCTCTTGGAATAGTTTCTGGTCCTTGGCCCAATATCCAATCCCATATGGAATACCCTTGGTATTTGGTTTGTTCTACCTCCTCAGGAGTCATCATAACAAAGTTGTTGCTATAACAATCCCTAAACAGGTAGGTCAATAGATCTGATGATCCCTTATCTTTGATCTTGAAGATATAGATGATCTTCATGGGCATTAGTTGTCCTGATTTGGCCGTTTCAAAGGCTTCAAATCAACTTGATTGTATCCTTGGAATTCTAAAGTTGGTGGTCCTTCATTTGCTACCCTGGAATTATGGTGTTTACTTCTAGCCCCCATTTGTCTATCACGTCAGGGTTTTCAACTTGTAAATACTGAGTTCCCTTCCTATCCATGTACATTTCCTTATTTGTTTGCCCTGATCTCCTCTTCGAACTCAATATCATGGTCATCAATACGAATAGCATACTCTTTGTTAGAATCCATGTAAACCTGAGCTCCATGGTGATTAGTCTCATAAAAAGAGAGTATATGCTTGTAGCGTACTGTCGTGCCGGTTTCTGAGTGAGTCGAATATGAAGACATTTCAGATGTTGAATCGGAAAAAGTGTCTGAGACTTCTTCAAGGATAGTGTGCAAGGAATTGCCTTGATTCACACTTTCTTCAGTGGATACTCTACTGGAGGCTTCTCCAAATATGCCTTGATTTCCTAGTACACAACCATATCTAAGGTTCATAAAAACTTGCGAAGCCCTGGATAGAGTACTTACCATCGGATTGACTTGTTGTCAATTTCTTCCACAACTTGACTTGATTGCAACTTCTATCAAGCTGCCAATTCCTTGTTTGCAACCTGATTCTTGTATCAATTTTGATCAAGTTAGCTATTCTTTCACAAAAACTGTGTAATTTTTGCTAACTATTGTGATTGGTCTATGTGTATCACTTCAATTCAAGCTATGGAAGTCAACATTTGAGATTTTCGGACTCGACTTTGGCAAAAATCAAAGGATTAATCTGCAACCTGGAAACTGATTGAACATGTACCAATTTGGATCCGATTGAACCCAAAATTGCCAGGTGGCCTTGTATTATGTTGGTCTAACACTGTACAAGTTCAAAAGCCAAAATTGGTGCCTCTATGTAGCAGTAATAAATAATCATGATTATTTACTTTTGTCAAATTTTTACACTTTTTGGCTTGGTTTGCCAAGTATACAACGTGTTAAGGTCCTTGGACAAATTTCACTAAGTTTGGACAAAATCTGTTCAAGTTTATCAACTGTTTTGTGTCCACAGACTCTGATTTTAAAAATCTGACTTAAGTCTCACTTTTGTGATCCAAATTTCACCAAAATTGATTTGTGTGGTCTACTTGATATGCTTGACCTTGTGGTATACTCAAATATGCAAGAACGTAATTTTTGAAGCAAACGTAAATAATCGTGATTATTTACTTTTAGCTAAATTTTTGCAAGTTTCTGTCCCAATCTTGACACAAATCTGTTAAGCACTTCAACTTAAGGTCTCTAGCCAGGTTTCATCAATTTTGGATAATTTTTGGTCAAATGGTCATCAGTTTTTTGTCCGCAGACTGACTTTGCAAATTTGGTCACAATTTTCAATCCAATGATCCAAATCTTACCAAATTTGGTTTGTGGGCTTATTACAACATGGTAAAAATAGTGGTATGTTAACTTGGTCAAAAAAGTTGAAAAATGGGACAGATGTAAATAATCGCGATTATTTACAAATGGCAACTTTTTGCATCTTTTTGGTCAAGTGAGCATGTACACATGTTTATCACATCAATATAAGACTATGAATTGATTTTCATTGAGTTTGGACAATTTTTTTCCAAATTTACACTCAAGTTTTCAAAAGTCAGTACAAACTTTAGTTTTTATCTAGTTTTTTGCCAGTTTAGTGATCCAAATCTTATGTGCCTGTACAAAAGTTGTTTGTACACATGCAATGAGTCACTGGTATCAACCTTGGTCAGTTTTGAGCTGAAAGTAAATAATCACAATTATTTACTTCAGACTTAGAATGAACATGTTTTTGCATGTTTTTAATGGACAGTCTTGTCATGAGTTATTTTAAGCCTAGGAATCGAGTCAAAACTTAATTTGACCTAAAATGTCAAGAAAAAGTAAATAATCTGAGTTTTTGTAAATTCTTAAATTTTTTACCTCAATATGTCCTTGAGCTACCCACTGGTTCATACAACTTTTAAGCATACTCTCCAGTCGGATTGAGTGGTTTGGAGTCTTTTTGTGCTATTTCTAGCTGTAGACTTGAAATTCCGCAACTTCAAATAACAACTCACAATGATTCTTTCGGAGAGAGCAATGTTTTGAAATCCACCTCGGATCCTACTTACCCTACTCCTAGGTTCTCATGCAATGGGGTTGTGGAAAGTGTCCACAAACACTCGTTTTCTTGTTTTTTAATTATGGTTTCCTGAGCATTGATCTTAAGACTTGTCTCGTCTATCAATCATCCTCAAAATCCTAACCTAGTTCTACAATCCTACAATCCTAATGGCACTCAGGAAGTACGATTTATCTCCAAGCTACCTCTACGCAGCAAAAAACAACAATTTTAAGCTATGCGATTTCTAAAAAAAAATTTCTACTCTAGGAGATCCTAGAGGAAGCTAAAGGATAACTTCACAAGACGCTCGTGTTTTTCCTTAGTTTATGTCTTTTCGATCCCCGACAGCGGCGCCAAATGTGGGACGGGTGTCTAACCTCACTCCTATCTTATTGCAGATTTAGTGATAACCACGATTAAATTGCCAATCCATGGGATGAAGCTGACTTGACTAGTGCATAGAGGCTACAAGAGGTTGTCAATCTCTTGGAAAACAACAAACAACTCGCATCTAAGTCAAGCTACACTCAAGTGACTGAAATCACCATAAGCCAATTGCTCATCGACAAACAAATCACATCCGTTACAGCATCAAATGACATCCAAACATAATGAAACTTCTAGGACATGTTTATAAGACCTAATCACACATGCTTATGGTCTCAAATTCTACTTTAGGTCAAGTGCAAAAATTGCGATTATTAACTGCAGTGGATTTTTGACCTAGTCGTTTTCGATCCAGAATGCACCTAAATG
The DNA here is from genome assembly GCF_014529385.1 of Adiantum capillus-veneris. Lineage (NCBI taxonomy): Eukaryota > Viridiplantae > Streptophyta > Polypodiopsida > Polypodiales > Pteridaceae > Adiantum > Adiantum capillus-veneris. The sequence continues at coordinate 177,146,245 of NC_140934.1, forward strand.
CTTAACAATGATGCCCCAATACCCCGCCTATGCTTAGTTTTTGATTTTGAAGTGTAAATTCCTACTTAAGATGAAGTTAGACCGCAGATCGGCGATGCCAAAAGCTACAAAATATCGTGAAGTGTTTACGTCAATGCGTAGAGCTCTTACCTGCGGTTGCAATATGACGAGCGCCGTTAGCTCACACTGTGTATTTAATTATCCAAAACTTAAAATTAACATACAAAAATTGGCTTTTATACCTTAGCCAAGGTTTTTGGTGGCCAAACTAATAATTTGGGAGCTCTAACTAAAGATGGGTAATGACAGGTTGGTACAATCTGGAAGCTTGTAGCCCCGGATCATCAATTACAAAGATTTATTCATAAAATAGGAGTTACAATATTCCCGATTTATCAAAATAATAAGTGTTTTTACAATGAGAGCTCCAAAAAATGGTATCCAAGTTAGCTTGTTGCTAACAAATATCTAGTGAAAAAGCATGCAAACATGTTGCAAAGTTTTGTCCAAGTTTGTATGCTAATAACATATTCCAAACTTTGGGAACTTCTATGCAATATGACCTAAATTGAAGCTTTGCTTCGCATAAATACATTAGAAATATCATACAAGATGGAGCCTTTGTGCTCATAGCCAATGGGTGCTCTTGTTGATATATAGATATGATGGCAAAAGAAAATTAGCCTTGTTGAGATTTCATAAAGAGTCAACTGTGTCAAATCGTACATCTTATTGAAAATCATAAAATTAGTGTAGATTTCCTCTGATTGCAAAACTCTTCTCGATCAAAGAAAATTTTGCTTGCCAAGCTTGTTTTAGAGAAAAGTCTACCTAGGAGCCATTCCCTAGTAAAAGTTCAAATCCAAACTCCGAAGCAGGAGCTATTTTCTGCATGTGTATGCATACCATGGGAGCTCCGACGAGAGAGAGAGAGAGAGAGAGAGAGAGAGAGAGAGAGAGAGAGAGAGAGAGAGAGAGAGAGAGAGAGAGAGAGAGAGAGAGAGAGAGAGAGAGAGAGAGAGAGAGAGAGAGAATCCATGCCTACACGCCTCTTCCTTGCTGCGCCTCCTCCATGGCTGCCTTGCTTCTAAGCTTTAATACCAATCTAGGAGATTGGGGACTAGCACATGCACATCTCCACCCAACCACACAACATATAGGCCCTTGGCTTGCTAAATATAGGCTCCCCTATACCGCATGTGTGTCCTAGCTCTTGGCATGACCTATCTTACTCTAGGCCTGACACAGCTACTCACAAAAGAACCACGACTCATGAGAAGTGACTACATTGCTATTGCCACCTCCTCTTTGAGTAGTAGCAACAAAAAACTACATGTTGTTTAACCCTGTTCTTTCTTGAAGGCGACTCTTCTAATAGCAATGTACACAATCCATCAAACTTGACAGCTTGATGGTTTCCTTGGGTCATAAGTCTCCAAGTACTAGCAGAAGTCTTATAAGAGTCTGGCAACGCATCAGGAACAGTCTGCAGAAGTGAATTATCATAAATAACTTCATCTGCTGCAAAGATGAGTTGCTCATTGATATCCTTCATACCCAAGAAAAGTGTCCATGCCATCTTCCTCTTGCATAAGCTTTGACTCCAACTCTTTACGCAATAAAGCAATTTTAGCCTCATTGTGACTTACATAAAGACTAGCCATAGTATCCCAAACCCGTTTTGTAGATTTTGTTGAGCGAATGTGAGGAGTAATAGTGTACTTCATAGATAATGCAATCAATGCATGATCTTGCACATCTCTTACATCCCAACAAGATTTCTCAACCGTAGGCAAAACAACTCTAGCAGCGACAAACCTACTAGAAACTGCAACATCCTCAATAGAGCTTGTATCCACAGAAAGTGGACATACATCAATGCCATGCACAACATTCCAATTTTTGTGTGTGATTTTTATGCTATATGTATTCATAACTTAACGCAATGCAAGGTTCCTCACATGCTCATTGCATTCACACTTATTTCTCTAGATTTCCATTTTTCTATTCATCTCCCACTCCAAGGTGGAAGCTTGTGCACATGCCGACAAGGCCACAAGGATGCCGTACAAAGAGCCAAATCTCTTGATACTAGTTGTGGAGATATGCATGTGCAGATGCATGCATGTGAGGAGGAAAGAGGAGAGATAGAGAGGAGGGAATGGGTGGAACACACTTTTGTGTGTGCTTGGTTGATTCCTTATTGAATGAGAAGGAGAAGAATACAAGGGTTAGTGCTAGTAGTGTAGGGATTAGTCATGGTGGGGATGGGTGGCCACTATGGCCCTTTACCCCAACACAATATAGGTTTAATCTCCTCACCTACTTGGTACAAATTCAAAGAACTCATTAATTAATTGGGAAGATTCCCTTTTTCCCAGATCAAAAAGTTGAAGTCTCTCCATTGTCCCTAGTTCCTAGACTCTGCTCCCTGCCTTCCCCTACCATCGCCATGGCATGCTCCCATGGGATCCACAGAGCAAGAGCCAGCGAGCTCTCTTCCTCTCTCCTCATGTACCCAGCATGCTCTAGTCTCCACCTGCAGACAAACGATATATACATACATACATACATATATATATATATATATATATATATATATATATATATATATATATATATATATATATATATATATATATATATATATATATATATATATATATATATATATATATATATAAAGAGAGAGAGAGAGAGAGAAGTATCTTCCAATATGACCCTCCCCCTGCAGCATCTGCCTCCATGCACTAGTCCACCCCCTCGACAGGTTCCCACCCCGACCCCTTTGGCATTCTCGCTTCACTGCGTTTATTGTCCCTAATCTAGCCTCATCTTGTTTGCACTGCGAGGTCAGACATCAACGACCCACTCCCTTCTCCGATTATCCCCTGGTGCGCATCCCTTCAGGAAGTGAACCCAAGCAGATAAAGAGAAGGAGAGTGGAGAGGATGGATCCGTAAGAGTCGTGGCCAATGCAGGAGATGCACATCGACAATGCTACCTCTGTCTAACAACCAAGCTTGTGCACCTGCTGCTGGAGCACATGCACACAAACGAGAGAGAGAGAGGGATTCTACACCCTCTATGTGCTCTCCACCCCGATTAGCCTGACCAACATGCACATCATCAACTCACCCATCTATTCTGCTAGCATGCATGGTAGAAAGCCCTCCCCTTTGTCACTACCCTACTATACCTTGGGAAACATGTGCAAGACACATACAGAGAGGCTATCGCGAGATAGAGACAAGACAAAAAAGTATTCTTTGACTTGCGCCATCCTGCTGACACACGGAATATATTCCTTAGTTCACAGATAATGGCACTCCATGCACAAAAACTCCTGCGATCCTCTGCGGGCCAGGTTTGTGCACAATGCCACATTGCCTCCGATGGAGCAAAAACTCTCTCTCTCTCTCTCTCTCTCTCTCTCTCTCTCTCTCTCTATCTACTTGTTTTTACCTCGCTTTTTTCTCTTCCAAGACACGAGAATCTGCCTAGATCCCTATAAAAAATTCAAAAAAAATTTGAGAGACATTAACTCTCCTGTCTCCCTCTCCTCCACGTGCCACGACCTCCACTTTTCCTCTCAAGGCACACAAGGCGTCTCCTCAGATTCTATTTAATAAACCTCTTTGCAAAATTGGCTGGGCCTACTGGGTTTTTTCTTTTCTTTTAAATAAGTGACATTGAACACACTAAATATAAGGCACCCACATCTTCAGCTTACATTTTTTTAGTGGGAAAAACAAGAATATTACCTTTGCTCTCATGTACAAACTGGAAGCTAGTTTTAGTTGCCATTTTTGTAAAAGCAAGTTTGACTAGAAACTCCTCCTATCTCAAGAGTCTAACTATGGCAGTAGCTATATATGCAATTTAGCCAAATGGTTGGTCTTCATTGTCTCCTTTACATGTATGAAGTCAGCCTGCTTGTTGAAGATGTCAATTATTGTCCAAATAACATCAAGCCCACTCCAAGTCCTTGGAAGATCAAAGATAAAATCCATTGCTATGCTTTCCCAAGGTCGACCCAAAATAGGTAAAGGTTGTAGAGTCCTGCCACTTTGTGCCTGTCAAATTTTACCTTCTAACACCGGTTGAATGCACAAACTTGTCCACATCCCTTCTTGAGCTAGGGCTAGTAGAAATACTTTTCAACACCCTTCAAGGTCGCTTCAATGCCCAAGTGCTCAAGAAAAGGAGGATTGTGGCACTCCATCAACACCTTTTGTCTCAAACCACCTGTCACACACAACATGGTTTTTCACATCAAATAACCTTCCTCGAGAGAGTATACTACAACTATCTTCCCATTTTGTACCTTGTCATAGATGTCTGCAAAATCTGTATTTAAAGCATATTGCTCAAGAATCTCCTCAAAACTTTGATGAGGAACTGCAGTGATGTTGGATATCCTTGGCTTGTGAGAAAATGCATCTGCCATTGTATTCTTCTTTCCGTGAGATAAACGATCTAGAAATGGAATTACAACAGTATGTTCACCCATCTCATCTTCTTCTCTGAAAGACAAGCAATACTTCAAGCTCTATTGGTCTATAAACCACTGTAAAATCTACTCCAAGCAAGTAATGCCTCCACTATGTCAAAGAGTGAATAATTGCTAGCAACGTTTTTTCATAGATCTGTACAATGCTCTCATGTATAGAACACATGCAATTTCTCACAGTTATAGTATAGACCTCCTACATTAAGAACACACCAAGACTGCTACCACAAGCATTACAATAAACCTCAAAAGCCTTCTGCAAATTTGGCAAGACAGGACCAGCTATCAACTTTTGCTTGAATTTCTCAAACACTGCAATGCATAAAGGTCCCCGAGTGGCTAGAATACCCTTCTAAGTTAGGGTATACAAAGGTGAAGCAATCTTCGCAAACTGTCAAATGAACCACCAGTAGTACAAGCACAAAACCAGAACGCTTTGCCCATCATAGAAATTATTTAGTTTCGACCAATGCCAAATAGTAGTATCTTTTGTCAGGGCCATATTTACACCTTCTTCTTATTAGAGTTTAGATTCCTATCCGAGCAGCTTTGGTAGTATCTCCCAAGAGCAAATTAGGGAGGAAGGTCAATCTTGTGGCTATGCCTGGCTGTATCTGTGGTAGACGTACCTTTTCTCGGCAAAGCACTCCATGGTGTTGCCCACCCAGTAGGTTGGCATCAGGCAAGACCCTTGTTCTCGGGGATATCTCTCTCTCTCTCTCTCTCTTCAGCTTAGAGAGAAAAAATCCATTCTTTATGCATCAGACTTGCATATTGCTTTTAAAAAATCTTGTATGTGTGCTATGAAACATTTTTGGCATATCCAAATCAATTATCAGACAAGGGTGGCACAACAAAATTAGATAAGTTCTTCAAAATTTTCTCTAGCCGTGTCACTAGAATTAGCAACCATCCAATGCATAAACTAAAGGTCATAAAAGCCTTCCCCTTGGGCATGTGAACTTTTGAACTGGAGCTACATAATACGTGTGTATTTGTTAGCCGCCGGCGTCCAATTCTAGTAGTCATGGGCCGGGCTTGTCGGTCCAATAGGAAAAGGGTAAGAGTGATCGCCGATGAGAGGTGCACTTTAACTGGAACATTCAAGGGTTAGTTGGCTAAGCATGGGCGCCCAAGTGTGAATGGGCGAGCTCATATAAAAGTCACCTAAACCTAAAAATCACTTCATTCTCTCAATCGTGCAATTGAAGAATGCTCTTGCTCCATCTCCATCTCCATCTTCTTCTTCATCTCCTTGTGTGTGTGTGTGTGTGTGTATGCATGAGAGAGAGAGAGAGAGAGAGAGAGAGAGAGAGAGAGAGAGAGAGAGAGAGAGAGAGAGAGAGAGAGAGAGAGAGAGAGAGAGAGAGAGAGAGAGAGAGAGAGAGAGAGAGAGAGAGAGAGCCCAAGGAGGCCACCATGTGTACAAGAAGTGGGCGGGGGAAGGGGAAACGACAAGCAAACGAGGCAACAGTGGCTTGATTTCACTTCAAAAGGCATGTACAAAGGCTTGCAATGCCATCACCATGGCCATTTTCAAGAAGAAAAATACAAAGAGATTAGTTTGTCAGAGAGCTCCCCTTTGCAAGCTTCAAACGGCACAAAAAAAGCCCTAACTTGGTTAAAAAAGGACCTTTATAGTGGGGGGGTCTTCAAATTTGGAAACTACACTTCAATTGGTCTATCTGGCACCCTGATTTGGCATCTTTTGGCACAGGTAGCCGCTTTGCTTTCATCTGCCTTCTTTATCTTTTTTTTTGTACTTGGGGGGGGGGGCATTAGCGATGTCGCTATTGCCCCCTAGGAATTTTTATTTTTTCCTTCTTCTTTTTAAATTTTCACCCTTTAGAAGGCCTATCTTGCACTGATTGTTTTTTTGACCCTTTGTCTTGCCTTCTCTCTCTCTCTCTCTCTCTCTCTCTCTCTCTCTCTCTTCCTTATGGTCCTTGCCTTTGCCTTTGCTTGGTCGGTGGCCTTGAAACGGCCCCGCCCACTTCTTCTACACATGGCGGCCTCCTCGGTCTCTCTCTCTCTCTCTCTCTCTCTCTCTCTCTCTCTCTCTCTCTCTCTCTCTCTCTCTCTCTCTCTCTCTCTCTCTTTCTGGCAGGACTGCTCTCTATCTAATGTCGGGGAGGAATTAGCGATGTCGCTAATGCCCTCCCCCCTCAACATCTAAAGATGGGGCCTCCAAGGGCCATGGGAACGGGTCCCCGTCGAGCGCTACCACGTCATCAATTATCGCCACCTACACAGTTTGTGGGCACGCCACCTGCCGCCACCAGAACTGCCTATGTCAGCCCCCCTCGCGCCACTGTGCGCCACAAGGCTTGCCAACGCAGCGCCCCACGGGGCCAGCCATCACCACAGCTCCAAGGAGCTTGCTCGCACCACATATGACTTTAGGAGGGCTCACACCCCAACCCATATAGCCTACCCGAGCCCGGTATGTGGGTTTTGCCTGCCTCCATGTGGCATCTCCTGGGCCTCCAAGCCCCTTAAGGCTTTAAAATATTTATAAAAAAAAAACCTCTTCCATGAGAAAGAAACCCCACCTTGGGGTGCCAACTAGGTCCAACTCCCATCCCCTGCTCATAGATCCCATTCCAGAGCAGTAAAGCCCGATCGCAAATCCATACACCCGGATTCATTCTATGCAATCTCCATCGACTTTTGACTTCTTCAAGACCACTATCCAAGGCGGAAAAAAATCGAGAAAGTTATCTGCATCCCTCTCTCTAGCATCTGTCACCAATTTCAACTCGCCGTATGTTGCTGACCGAGCATCCAATTGACGGGCCGTCGATTTGTGCTATCCTCACATGATGTCCTCCACTTTTTCAAGGCCTAGTCAAAGCCAAAAAGATGCCAGATGGTGCATCCTCCGATGCGGGCAAGTGGGCACAGACTCGGCCCCCAGAAAAACTCTAATTGACCATAACTTGCTATCCAGAGCTCTGATTCGCTGACGGGAGCAAAGTGAACCCCGAACCCCGACGGCCTCTAAAACACCGGGGACCGAATGGCGCGCCTCGAGCCTGTCATGGTAAAGCAAACAGGGGGCACCACCTAGCTTCAACGGCTAGGACGCAAACAACACACCACCATAACAAAGTTTTCATCCAAGAGAGATGGATGCTTGGGAGCAATGATGAAGAGGAAAGGGAATGAGATCAAGTGAGAGAGAGAGAGAGAGAGAGAGAGAGAGAGAGAGAGAGAGAGAGAGAGAGAGAGAGAGTGAGGGAGGGGTATAGCGGCTTAGTACTTAGGCACCACAAAAGGATGGCGAAAACATTGCAAGAAAACATACTCACAAAACCTCAAGCTTTATTTAGAGAATAAGGCGATGAAATGGGGAGCATAGGGTAGGGGAATGAGAAGGGAGAGCGTGGTAGAGCACATGGCGGATAGGTGGGAGTTGATGGCGAAGACTCGCACGAGGGTTACGGCCATCATCCTTCATTTAGTTTCCCTTCATCTTCCATAGCCCAAGGGAAACTATAGAGGTCATGCTTAAGACGAGCATGGTGATTGCGGTGATGGTGATGGTGTGGGTGTGTGTGTGTGTGTGCACTAGGCACACACAATGCATAGTGTACTCTTTGGTGATGGTGTGTGTCCTTAGTGTGATGGTGACCCCTCTTTACATAGGGGAGGAGGGGGGAGAAATTCTAGAATTTAGAAATGAAGAAATCATTATCTACATAGGCCATGTGACTGTGGGCCCCACTTGTCTGGCTGTGTGTATATGTGCCAGAACAACAGTCTCATGAGAGAGAGACTAAGAGAGAGAGATGGGTTGATGAAAAAAAGTGAGAGGTGACATGGAGAATAAAGTAATTACAAGAGGGGAGAGAGGGGAGTGTGTTCAGAGGTGAATCTGTGTGTAGATGTGTGTGAACACAAGAAAAATCAGGTAACCACCGGGTGGGGATGGGTCTGTGGGCACCTTTTTCAGTGAAACTGAGTGTGTGTGAGTGTGGGGGAGGTTATTTAGCTACAAGACAAGAGACATGGCGCCGTTTAGAGAGAGGGGGGTATTTGGGTCATGGGATATGATAGGAGAGAGAAAGAGGGGGTGGGGTATACTATTTTGGAAGATAGGGTAAGTTGCATGTGAGTTAGGGTGCATTATTGGTGAGTTATAATGCATTATTGGTGAGAGGTGGGGTAGCTTGAGGGGAGAGAGAAAGGAGAAAGGACAAGGGGAAGAGAGAGGGGGTTGACCTTTTGAGTGGAGGAGAGGAAAAGGGACACCCGGCGGGGCAACAGTGAAGAAAAAGGAGGCAAGGTGGGGATGGGCTACCCCGCAGGCATGAGGTGGTCTATTTTACCTTTCTTATATATTTACATAATCATACTTTATTTTTTTTCTTACTTTTTCCAATGCCTTTTATCACTCCCTCCCTAAGAGGGGGTTTTCATGGGGTGGGGACGAGAGAAGAGGGGTATGGGAGCTTGGCTTGTGAAAAGCCTCCATCATCGCAAACCAAGAAGACAGGCATGCTCCATAATTTGAGATCTATGCATCTATCTGCTAACCTTTGCCTAGGTCACCTGTCCCCAACTGCCCTGCCCGTCGGGGATCTGCAACACCTTCGAACTTTGAGCTTCAATATCTTGAGCACCGAGGTTCCGTTTGACGAGCCGTCTGGACCAGCTTCTAGAGCACATCGAACACTACATTCTAGAGCACTGATTTGGTACGTTGGTCACCTTGATCTCTCATCCAATTTGGAACCTCTGGCTGCCCAGGACCTTGGTACCTGCCCTAGCCCAACCCCCTTATCAAACATTTATGTTCGACCAAAAGCATATGTACAGATCTATAAAAGCGGCACACCAAACTGTCAACTGAAAGCACTTACAAACAATTGCAACCCTATGTACAAGCTATGTACAAAAGCTCTTTTTTTTTTCTCTCGCACACCGCATGCTTTAGGTGGGTTGCCCACCCCCCTTGACTACAATCTGATGCACATCAGGTACTAGATTTCTTTCAAAATACAGCTTGAGCCGCACACTGTTCACCCTGTTCCAAAGAAGCTTGCCATTTGCTCTTACCAGCTGATAGGTCCCATTCAAAAAGGCCTTCTGCACTCTATACGGACCTGTCCACTTCTTCTTGAACTTCTTCTGGAACGTGAAATCCAAGTAACTTTAATACTTCATGGCCATGTATCCTTCCTCTATCCTCTGTCTGGCAGGTTCTGATTGAACTTGGCAACCTGCTTCTCTCTCTGCTTCACATAGTAGTCCATTGCTGCCTCTCTATCCATCTGTAAAGCCTCCAAACTGGATATCCAATCCTGTAGAACTCCTTGTTGAGTGGCATTGACACACCACATACCTTTCAAAGCCCCCAACTGTGCATGCACCAGCAAGACGCCCACAAACACTTCTCTAGATTTGTTTCCCACTCATTTTCTTGCTTATACACATACTTTGTTAACATTTTGATGATTTTCCCATTAGCACTCTTGACTAGACCATTGCATTGGGGGTGATAGGGTGAGGGAAATCGATGTTGAATCTTTAGCTTTTCCACTAATGCACAATGTACTCATGAGCTTGCTTCTAAACCCTTGACCCCTATCAAAAACTAACACCCATGGAACACCAAAACGCCAACAAATATTATCGAACACAAATTGAGCCACCACATTAGCATTCACTTCCTTCACAGCCTTGGCTTTGACCCACCTTGTAAGGTAGTCAATGGATACCACCACGTACTTCTTACGCTTGTAGATTTTGGGAGAGGACCTATGGCATCCAAACCCTACTTCTCAAAAGCACTATGTGCAATGATGTCACCTTGAGATTCCGCTACCAGTCGTCTTTCACCTATAGTCTGACAATCGTGGCATGTCTTGCACCAGTAATGCACGTCCTTCACTATGGAAGGCCACCAAAAGCCTGCTCTAAGCACTAAATAGAACCTGGTCTTTGCCCTGATGTCCACTTTCTTCGTGGCATTTCTCCAACACCATACCTATCTCTTCTTTGTACAACACCCTTCTTAGCACTCCGTCACGCCCATAGTTCATGAGATCTTCACCTACCAGTGTGAATTTGCGGGCCTTTTGCACCACTCTTCTTCTTTGCAACTTGGACAAACCCTCTGAAAACTGTCCTATACTCAAAAACCCTTCAATCTCTTTTAGAGTCTCCCTACCTGCATAAGTGGCTGGGGCCACATATAGACCTGCAACATGCACCTGTACTTTGCTACTTGCTAACTGGTCTGCCTCTTGGTTTTGTTCTCTTCTCACATGCTTGAATTTAACCTCTTCAAAAGACTTTAGCATCTTCTTGATGGAAAAGAACCAATGCTTCAAAGAAACCTGCTTTACCTGCCATTGGCCTAGCAGTTGCTTGATGACTAGCAACGCATCTCCCTTCACCACCAACCTAGAAATGCCAAACTCTATACATTGCTTCAAACCCAAATGCAGAGTGAGATACTCTGCCTCATTATTGGTGTGGAAATCCTCCAGGTCATATGCCTTCAAGAATATAGCTTTGCCGTGTGGGTCGTGTATCACCACACCTCCTCCTGCCTTCTGTACTACCCTTCGATACGCTCCATCGAACCACATTGTAAAAGCATTCCCTAAATCAGGCTCCTCCTTAGATTCATCTCGCACCACCCTTGGATAAGCTGGCAAATCGACGGCCTTGTTGACAAGAATGTCTGGCAAGTGAGACCGGCTCGTGTGATCTACCTTGAACTCAAACTTGAACTCCTATAGCTCAACCACCCACTTCATAATCCTCCTTCCTGGCTTCAAATGTAGCACTATCTCTGGCAATAGAGTGTTAGCTGCCAACACAAAAAACTTGCACACAATTAAATGCACCTTAAACTTCCTGCAAACGAAGACTAAAGCCATCACTCACTGCTCTGCCTCAGTGTAGGTAGCCTCTCTTGGGCTAATCACCCTGCTTTCAAAGTATATCGGCTTGTAGCTCCTTCCTACCTTTTGTAGTAGAACCACTACAATAGCAACTGTGCCTACCGTCATAGACACATAGAAGTTGTCCTCTTGATTGGGAGGACACACCGCAGGCAACTAACACAAAATTTCCTTGACCCTATCAAAAGCCTCCTTAGATTCCTCATCCCACTCATAACTATGCACTTGCTGAGATCTTTTTTGAAGAGGATGCACATATTGCGACAACATCCAAAAGAAGCACGAAAGATACTTTAACTTATGAACAAACAAAGCCAAACCTTGAGAATTTGATGGTGGCTCCATCAACACCAATGCCTTCACCTTCTTGGGATCAGCCTCTATACCATTCTGTGACACCACATGACCCACATTAGGAGAAAGTTGGACTCACTTTTGGGCCTTTCAGTTCTAGAGAGAGAGTGATGCTCTACCAATGAGAAAGAGGCTAACATTATGTTGAGAATCAACATTTTGGAGACAAGATCTCTTAGAAAAAAGGGAGAAAATATTATTTTTGTTCATCAAATTGCACAATTTCACGCTTTCAAGGCATAAATTCCATAAGTCGTACTAACTCTGTACCGATGAATTTCAGAACTTTCATTGAAGACTCTATCTAGTATATATGTTCCCACCCAAATATGACTTTGAGTAGCTCTACTTCCCTCTCAAAACTTCTTCCCTTTTTCATATTTGCACTAACCTTTCTGTGTATTCTAGTGCACACCATGACTACTTCTCGAAGGCCTAGCACTACCATTGACTCTGTTAGCATTTTTAACAGTTATACTACAGATGATCAAGCATGGATACCATCTCGAATAACTATCGGAACTTGGGTTCTACTGCAAACTAGGAGGAGGAAGAGGAGGCAACACAATGGATTTGTGGAGGCTTTCAAGGGACAAGTTAAAGAGTTTAGAGTGTGCACACAAAGCAAGCGGGTGAAAGAGGTCCTCATACAACATGCTTTCCGGCATGCAGACTTAAGGTTGCAAACATTTCCTCCAAGTTTTCCATGGCATCGACCCAACTGTAAGTTATTTTGAGCATCTCACTTAGTGCATGATTATATTCTAAGGCTAAGTGGTGGATATCATCTTTGGTATGTTTCAGATATTTATCCATCAAATAGGATAGATTGGCAACCAATTGAGAGCATAGTTGGGATTTTTGATGCTTTCCATGCATTTATTGGTGAGCAAATGTACCAAGGAAGACAACACAAGGAACTTGCAAATAATGGAATATTCTTTTATGATATGTCATATTTGGAACCGAGAACTTCCTTTGGTTGGGGTCATGTAGCTCCTTTGTCAGTTCCATCCTTTAACAGCAAGGATTGGTCTTTGCCAGCTTCGCAAACTAGTGAAAGCTTTAGGAATAGGTTGTTTCAAGATATACAAAAGTCCCTCAAGTATTCAATTGCCACAAAAATAGTTTGGCTCGCACTATTTATACCTCTTGAAGTGTTTGTATATTTCTTCTTTGATGAGAAAATAAGAACTACCACAACAATGTTCATTTGCAAGTCTGAGAGCTGTTTGGATAGGAAACAATCACAGGGCAAAATCTGTATTTTGCAAAGAACTCCATAATTTGCAGGTTCATTATAAGCTCTCAAAATTTCATAGTGTCGTTTTACTATTTTAGATATCATCTTCTTAGTGGATAGCTTATTCCACTCGACCAAGATATAGAGTCTAGCCTCAAGAACAAACCTTTATCAATGGAGCTCTACTTTTGAGACAACCTACTTACTGTGATGGAGACAATGTCAAGCACAACTCTTGCACAGCTCAGGCTAGATCTTACATGTGAAGAAACTTCCACTTTTGCCGGAATTGTATGCATTTAGTCTCAACAACAGAAAGGTGCTTACTAAATGGATGAATTTTGATTGTCTTTAATACATTAAGACATAGAATCTAACTTTTTCTTCTTTTCAGATTCCAAGACGCAAGGAGAAAACAACATTGTGCAAGGAGTCACTCTCAAATACACTTCACTTAATTGCTTCCACCGGAAGCTAGGTCACATACCTTGTGCACGCAATGAGCTTTTATGCCATGCAAATGTTTGCGGGTCACCGTGACGGACGTCCATAGTATAGCTCTCAAGCATCAACATATTTATCAATACAGGGGAAGCGACTCGGATGAGGCATGGAAACTGACTAGGGTGTCAATCCTAATGAAGTGAACTCGAAGAGATGCAACTACTAACTTTACAAGTAAATCAAACGCATTACCACTAAGTAATCTGCCTATGTCCTTCTACACAGCTCTACAGTCATCACGCCCGTTTACCATGCAAATCATATCGGATTCGCACGAAACTTGAAGGTTAGCTACAGGGGATTATCAAGAACATATCCTATCACTGTCACAGCATTCTGGAGAGGTACAACGATCGCGATCGTCCCAAATTCAGCAAACATAGCGAACAGGTGATACTATTGGGTCGTTTTAGGGTCCCTAAAGCCCCTCCTAGGGTCAAAATAACATAAAACACGCATATAGACACTCAAAACATCGATTTAAGGCCTCAAACTCGTAGTTGAAAACCTACACCGAATCTTGAATGATTACACTTGAATGGAAGAGCAAGATGAGAGGAACACAATGCAATAAACAAATTTGAATTTGGATTACCATAGCCATAATGGCAAAGATTACAAGTTTGAACAAGAAGGATCTCTCAAACGTACGCTGTCTTCCCAATTTTCCATCCAAAAGATTATCCCCCAAACTTACAAAAAATGACCTTTATAGATTAGGTCTTTACAAATGGCTTGTCCGGCCATAAGCTCCTAAACTGGCTCTCTAATATACAATTTCTCCCATAAGAATAATCATACATCCTTTGACAAATTCTCGGCTTAGAGATGCTTCCTTACAAAATAATTTTACAATGGTTTCTCAGAAAAGTATGATCCTTCTCTGGAAACGGCCGCTTGTTGCGTCGTCCACCAAACACTCCCCCCTTCCTTATCCTTGCACGCCCTCGTGCATGTTCAGTGCTTTGGCCATTGATGTGGCTCCAATGAAGCAAGTGTCACTGAAAAACTTCTTGTTCGAAGGACTGCTTCCAGTGCTTCTTGACGCTGTCTGAATGGATTTTCAGATAACGTGTGTTGGTATGCTACGTACCGTGCCTTGAGGTCCTTCGCCATGGGATGGAAAATCCTTGAGTCAATTTCGAAGAATCCTATGACGAAGGCCTCTTTGAATGTCTGCACGTAGTGTGTGGGCAGGTACATTAGCCTGCAGGACATGGCCATCAATATGTGTTGTGGCGGTGAATCCTGTAGATTCCAGCTGATGCCTCTGTGTCCTTCCAAGAACAGATTCCACGGATGATCGTCGCCTTCATTGTCTTTAACACCTGGATGAAGGTGATGATCATCCGGGCTATCTTTACCAGCATTTGATACGCCAAGTCGGGGACATCCCGTAGCAATGTGACCGTCGAATTTAGTGTGTTGACCATGTAGGCTACGGTAGGGGGTTGCTGCGCTGTCAAGACCGGGTAATTCAGTTTTTGTGGCCTTGAGCCTTTCCATGTGGTGAAGTCTTTCCATGTGCGTCTTCTAGGGACTGGGTAGAAAGTGGGATCTATTTGTATATATTGAGGAGTGTTGGGGTAATTGGTTAGATCATTTGGCCGTTTGTCCAACCACTTTTGCCTCCACTTTGGGTGGTCATCGACAAGCATCTGAGCTTCTTCTGCTGTTAGTGCAATGCCTTCGTAACCCCCATCTTTGTTTCGTGACAGGACTGGCCGCATCTTTTCTTTCCACAGTATTGCCTCATGGCATAGCAGAGGAAACGGGAGGTACTCATGGACAAATCCTTCCACCTGCTCCTCTGGTTGTAAGTATGCTAGGGCTGCTGACTCCATTATCTTCTTCTCATAGAGCATGTACTCCTTTGATGGCCCCTCTGGCATGTCCTGAATGCTCTCATTGAGCTCATCTCTTATATCCATATATGGCCCTTCAAATTCATTCTCCTGTTGCCCTTGGTGTGATGTTCCAGGCAAATTTGGCACTTGTTGTTCGGGCAGCAGTTGTGGTTGACTCTGGGCTTTGTCTGCTTTGATTTTTTGTTAAAAAAGCAGATCTTCTTTTTCCTTTAGCAGCGTGTCACCGATCTGCTTCTAAATCTGTAGTTCGGCGCTTGCTTGAGCTAGTTGCTGCTCCACTTCTTTTAGCTTTAGCTCATTTGTTGCCGTTTGGGCCACCATTCCTCATACGAGCAGCTGTCTTTGAAGCTTTTCTTGCTCTAGCTCTGCTTTTAGTGCCGCTATAGTGTTCATTGCTGTAGCATCGTTAGATGTGGATACCAATGCCCCAACAGGTTCCTGATTCGCCATCAAAGTTGTCAGAGTGCCTTTGACAGTATTGTATGAACTGCTAAGTCTCTGAAATCTTGCGCTCTCGTAAGCAAGCTGCTCTGTTGCTTTCTGTACTCTTGTCGTCAACTCTTGGAACTCCTTTTCTTTGGCAGTCAAGTCTGTCCTGACGTCCACCAAGTCTTTGATCAGAGATTGAGCCTGCTGTCGCTCAAGGTCTCTTTCCTCTGTTGTGCGTTCTAGTTGTGCCCTCAGGATTTCTAACTCCTCTTGCCCAGATTCTTGCTTTTGTTGGGCCTCCTTTACCTGCCTTTCCTTTTCACTCAGCACCACGTGTTGACACTGGGATTGCCGTTCTAATTCCCTTAGAGTCTGCTTGTAATCAAAACCAGCCACTGCCTGGCAGGCTTCGTGGTATCCGATTGCTTCTGTAGGAGTTATAAACTCCTTTTGCGAGGTTGAAGGGGGAGGAGTTGGCTGTTTTTTGTTCAATGGAGAAGGGGGCGGAGGAAGAGATTTTGGCGAGGGAGGAGGTGATTTGGGCGAGGGAGGAGGTGGGCTTGATTCTTCTCGTACGTGCCTCTTTTTGGAAGTCTCTTCCCCTTGTTACGTAGCAGATGCTTCCGCTTTTCTTTTCTTTAGAAGCCTGATGATTCTTTGGCGGGTGAGATCCGCCGCCCTTCGCGCTTCCATATTCCTTTCTCTTTGGATCTTCTTTAGCTGCTCTGCCTGGTTTGTTTCATCAGCCACGTCTTTCTCCTTGGTTCCTTCAGTGGACTGTGAAGAAATGTCCACTTCTGCAGCCTTTTGCTCTGCTTCTAACCTTTGCTTCTCCGCGTGTATGCGAGTTGCATTATCTATTATTTCTTGCCTTTCCCTTTCGAATCTTCTTTTTTGTGTTTGTTGTGTTGCAGCCGCTCTAGCCTGTCTGTCAGCCCGTAACTTGGTTCTTCTTTCCTCGACTCTTTTTTGAGCTTCCGCATATGCTTTTTGCAGGTCCGACTGCGGTACTGCACTTCTCTCCCTTCTTTTTCTTTCGAGCGGCTTTGTGGAGTCTTCCTCCTCGCTTTCTTCAAACTCTGATGGCCCTTTGTCTTTCGACTCTTGAGATTTTCCTTCATCATCTATCTCCGTTTTTTCTTCATCACTCGAGCTTTTGTTGGTGACCTTTGCTGAGCGCGATGATGTCATGCCAGGGGTCATCCTTACGGAATGAGCAACCAGCTTGGCTTTCTGGATCAGGGCCATTGGAGAACTGGCAACTGGCAAATCTTCGATCATTCCCAAAGCCCGGTATGCTATTCTGGTTAGCATCGGCCCTGCGTTCATGTAGCTTTTGTTTTTTGCCGAGCTTTTCAAATTTGCTTCGATCAGGTTTTCCAAAATGTAAGAACCGTAGTCGCAGTGAATGGTTCTATTTTCAGCAGTCGCTAGAGCCATGACCACGGCAATGTGCAGGATTGGCTCGGTGTAGCGAGGAGGCTTTTGTACTCTGAAATGCTGAGAGATCAATCTCATCGGCAATTCCAGCTCTCCGTATATCATGTCATTGTATTTGTATTTGTTTCCCTTTGCTTTGACGAATGCCTTCTCATTGTCCAGTGACTTTGTCTTCGCCAGCAAATTGTGTTGTCCCAGGAGGAAATGCAAAGGTTCGTTGATGATTTCTTTCGTGATCTTTACTTTCGCCTTCGATCCATCCTTGTCCATGAGAATTGCCTGCCCATCATATTATATCGAGCTCATGAGCTCGTGGGCTCTCATGTAATCTGTTCCCCATGGTTGTAATTTGAAAAATTGCTCCAAGTGCACAGCTCGCACTGCCTCTATTACCTCCGGCCTTCGGTGGAGGCTCCATATCTCTCGTGGCATGATAGTTGTCTTTACCAAGTCACCATCAGCATCTTTAAACTTCGAGATGAATATGTGGGCAGGGATTTGAGCAAGTATTTCATCCGAGATGTGAGCCTTTTCATTTGTAGCGAGCTCCTCCACTTCATATGGTGTTGCTGTCCACTGCCTTTCTTTCTTTTGGAGTGGCATTCTGTGTCAGGAGAATCACAAGCTGTCAGGATTTTCCCTTCGCAATCGACCGCATTTAGACTTTTAGTAAAAAATAGTTCAAAAGTTAAAACTGATCATAACTTGAACAAATTTTATCCATTCTTGTCCATATTTCACCAGTGGGACTAGGAAGACTAGAGCTATGACTAATTAAAATCTGAGCCAATTCTGGAGCTGAGGTACACCGATCGCGATCCTAGTACAGAGGCCAAAATTAGATTTGATCACATGAGTGGGTTGCTGATAGTTGGAGGGTCATTTTGGTCCACTATGTGTTTCATTTGAACCACTTTTGAGTTTACAGGTCCCAATTCTGGGTTACAAGGGAGTTTTGGACTAGACTCTGACTTTTTATGAGTTTTTGATGTCCAAATGGCTTGAAACTTGGTTGGTGACTTGAACAAGATGTATACAACGGATCTGATAGGTTTTGGTCAAAATATGATGCTGAGGTACACCGATCGCGATCGGTGTTCTGGGATTTTTTTGGGTGAAAACTAGATGGTCATGAACCCCTATGCCTGCCTAGCCGACTGATGATTTATTTCCAAGTTTGGACTTAAAATGAACAAATTAGAGCAATTTTTCACTGTTTGACCATATTTTACTAAGTCTAACCATATTGGGTTTTCCTGATGAAATTTGGTTGGATCCTGGAGTTAGTTGAAGTTAGTTTTAGAGCTCCCACTGCTTCCATGAGGTTCTGCTACCATCAGCCTACTCCATTGTCTGATTTTGACTTGATCGGGCACTTTATACCCTGTCTTAGGAGGTTTTCCAGATTTGTGCATTTTTCAGGCATTCCTTGGATATCCATGTGATACTTGAGCATCCCTAAGTCACCTTTTGTTCTTTGGCATTGATTCGACTCCAATTCTATCTTTGTGTGATCATTCGAGACTGAAATGACTATATCTGTACTTGTAGGAGATTCTGAGATCCATTCGAGGTTTTCTACACCGGTTCTGACTCTTAGTTGGACAAGTGTACCTTTCAAACCATCCATCATTATTTTTAACCGGATTTTGGTAGTTGTAGGTCAAATTTTCCCTTTTCGGTTGTGTTTGACAAATTAGGCCCATTCCATGAGCAAAATTTTTGCATTTTCCTTGAACATTCAAGAGAGTGTACTTTTAATTGAGTTCCAAGCCTGGGCCAAATCAAAAGTTGCAAAACCTGCATCTGGGGGCACCGATCGCGATCGTACCATAGAGGCCAAAATTGATTTTGACACCAGTAGATTGTAGGCGAGGCTGAGGGGAGGTGTTTTGCATGTTCTGTCCCAAATTTTGTCAGTGAGGTACACCGATCGCGATCGGTGTACCACCACCAAATTGTGATTTGATCATATGGATTTATTCCTGACCTTATGGGGAGCACATTGATGTGTTATGTGCCTGGAAAAAGTTTTGTTTGGATGCCTCTAAGGGCCCTTGACCTCTTTGACCCGATCCGACTTTGATTTGATCCCTTCGCCCGTTTGTGCAATGATTCGCGCTTGCATGCGTAATAGACTTGATCTTTACTTGATAAGGAACATACCTGTGAAAGCTGGTGTGAAATGCTGGCTCCGACCGTCCGTACGGGGTAGAAACGTGGCAGCTCGCTCTAGGTCAAGAAGCTCTGTCCTTCTCTCTCAAAATGTGAAAATGAACAATGAGCTAGAATTTTTGGCCTACCTGGCCTATATCTTCCCGAGATTTTCGTGACACAGGGCTGATTTTCCTCACCTTTGATCCTGATATAATCTGCATACCACCTGTGGGTCGAATCGCTTGTCATTCCGGCGTCGTATGACCATTTGATGCGATTTTGGCGAAATGTAGTCATGATCATTAAGGCTGAAATTCGACATATTCAGATTAGCTTCATATCTTCCATGCCTGATAACCTTATCATGATACTTCTGCGTTTGCTTCCAGAACTTGATTCCGACACTTGTGAGCGAGGTTTTTTAATTTTTGATGTTTTATTAACGAAAATCAAACAAAATAAATTGAAAATACTTATTAACTGGCAAAAATTAGCCAAAATTATTATACTCATCCCTAAGCATATATTTTCTCTAGAAGCATCCCAATGCTCCGGATTTTGTCATTACAGCTCATTAATATGCTGGTCGGATGATACAAAAACGCTAAAAATGTCAGGTTTTGATCGAATATGTTCGGAATTGAACTCTAAATAATGAAAAAACACACATATTATGTACATATATACACGTTGGACCCCTTAATGGCCCTGACTATTGCTAGATTCAATGTTGCTAGATTCATCAATTACTCCCCCCTTCCTTGCCAGAGTCGCCCCGGGCGAAGGTTGGGTGCATGTGCATGGGTGTTGGAATCTATGTCTATGCATGGCCTTGTAATGTGGCCCTATTTTGATGTTTGAGACAATGCGTTGGGTAACAAGGTGCTGTGCAAGATGTGGGGATTGAATGTAGTTTTCAGTGGCTTTTGATGGCAAGGGTAGCTATTTATGGAACAGAAGAGCTTGCAGTCGAATTGCTCTTTCCTTGACTGTGGGTGTTGTGATGGCAACTATTTTTGGAACCCATTTGTATGCGGTTTATTGCATCTTTACAGATTCTGCTTTAGTTTTCACATGTTTCCAGTGCCATTTTGGAGGTTCAGGCTTCTTGTTTTGAGTTTTGGGTTTCCTTTCGAGCTCTGTCGCCAAACCTTTAGTTTTCTCCAGTTTTGGTTGCCATTTTCACTTTGGAGTAACTTCTGAAGGTCTTTGAGATGATGTTGCTTTTGTCTGGAGTTTGTCCTTAGGTAGCCATATCTTGCTTGGTTTGTTGGTCAACAATCTTTTCTTTATCCATACTTTCCGAATAACCTTTTGTGGTGTTTTTGGTTGATTAGCAGGTTGCTTTTTGTCGATGGGGATACTCGGCCACGAGCGATCTGTTTTGGCGAATGGAGTCATGTACACGTTAGAGTCGTGTGTGTACCTTAATGCATGTTCTGACCATTCAGTGACTGCATTGTACGTTCTCATCCATGGAACTCCCAAGCATGCTGATTCTCTGATTTCTCCGTCTTTCATTACTAAAAATTGATGAGGATAACTATTTCCATCAAGATTGATTAGTAAGTTTACGATCCCCAATGTTGGCATTGTTGCACCATTTGCTGCTTGTAGATCATGTGTGGATTGCACGAGGGGTTCGTCTGTAAGCATCCTGTAAGTGGAGAAGTTGACCACATTGACTCTTGCTCCTGTGTCAATCAATGCTCTTTGATATCTGCCATGCGGAAGTCTGACACTGGTGTGAACATCGATTCCCGTTTCCCATTCCTCATTGGTTTGAATTATAGAAAAAGGAATTTGAGCCGTATCTGCTGGTTGAGTCTTTGTTTTCATTTTAAAATCCCGACTTTGGCCTCCTCCTGTGCTTGAGCTTTTGTTTCCTTTGCTTTGTTTTTGCACTCCTTCGCAGCGTGTATTTTGGCAAGCATCTCTGTGGTTAGTGGTATGTTGTATTTCTTTAGTCTGCAACCACTAATCCAGTTAGGCATTTCCTCTCCCTGTAATGTCGCAAGTTTAATGGCACCGCTAGATGATATGTCATGAATCACATAGGGTCCATTGCCTTGCTTTTTGAGTTTCCAGGAATGTTGTTTCAGGAATAAATTAAGACGTAATCCCCAGTAGCAAATTCCTTGCTGATAACATGTTGATCAAAGAATGATTTCATGTTTCGTTTTTGCGCGTAGATTGATGCAAGGGCTCTCAATCTAGTTTCATCCAATTTTTCCAGGACATCTACCTGATTGGATAATTCATGGCCTGTCCATTCTAATTGTTTAGCGACTCGAAGCGTGGGGATAAGGAATTCAAGTGGCAAAATTGCTTGAATTCCATAAACCATGTTGAACGGAGTCGTTCCGATTGACGTTTTGTAAGAAACACTATATGCCCATAAAGCTGAATGCAGCTTTTGATCCCAATCAGCTCTCGATTCGCCGACAATTTTGGTGAGAATTGTCACCAAAATTTTATTTGTACTTTCTGCTTGGCCGTTCGCTTGTGGGTGATAGGGAGCGGACTTCCTGTGAATTACCATGAATTCATCCAATAGGAATTCGATCACCTCATTGATGAAGTGAGTTCCTCTATCACTCACTAGCTCAATTGGTAAGCCATATATGGTGAAAATGTTCTCATACAAAAACTGTGCTATCGTTTTTGCATCATTTTTGGTTGTTGCTTTAGCTTCCACCCATTTTGTTAGATAATCTGTTGCCACAATAATGTATTGAGCATGCGTTTTATATCCCGGAGGCGCTATCGGTTCTACAAAATCTATTCCCCATTTCGCAAACGCTCTTGCCCCCATTATTGGCCTTAAGGGAATATCATCTTGTGCTCTAGGAATTTTTGTTTTCTGGCAATCGTCACATCGTTTCACAAACTCTTCAGCGTCCATGAATAGTGTAGGCCACCATATGCCTGCAATAAGAATTGCTTTGGCCGTTTTGTCAGCTGAGAAATGTCCACCAGCTTGTCCGTCGTGTGCTTGCTCTAAGATAGGTATGTATTCCTCTTCAGTCGCGCACATTCTCAATTGATTGTATTTTCCCCTCTTGTAAAGAGTGTCCTCAATCAGTTTATAGTTTTTTGCCTCTTTCGTGATCGTTTTGATACGTGATCTACTCATCCCTTCGGGAAGTATTCTGGTGGTGAGGTATTCAACAATGTAGTTACTCCATCGGGGTGCTACAGATAATCTGAATAGAGTCACGTGCTCTATTGGCTTTTGAAGCGTGCATCTAACGCAAGATTTGATATGCATATGAACACTATGTCGCATTTTTGGCCAATACACACCCATTCTCATCAATCTTTGATACATCTATGCATGCCCATTGTGAATCCTCGTTGTTTGTACATGAGCTTGGTTTAGGTTCAATTTCCGTGCACTCGATTCAATACAAAGCCTAAGGATTTGATCCGATCCCTGTTTGTATAGCCTGCCCGCCAACATTACCAATGATCTGGATGCTGCAATGGTAGATGGTTGTCTTGTCACATTCAATGACCCGATAGTCAGCAAAGGAATTATATCCTGGCTCCATCTTGGAACCATTTCTATGTTGAACAGATATGCATATGGCAAATCATCATCAACTCCTACAGGGTTTTCTCCATGCATCATTCTAGATAAATGATCCGCTCTTTGTTGTGTAGTTCCTTTCTTGACTACTACCGTGAAGTCAAACTCAAGCAGTATGATGAACCATCAAACAATTCTCCCCGTACTTCAAGGTTTATTTACTAAGTACAACAGTGCTTGGTGATCTCAACAAAGAATACAAATTTATTGGAAAGTAAGTAGTGTCTAAAATTTTTCACCA
The DNA here is from genome assembly GCF_014529385.1 of Adiantum capillus-veneris. Taxonomy (NCBI): domain Eukaryota; kingdom Viridiplantae; phylum Streptophyta; class Polypodiopsida; order Polypodiales; family Pteridaceae; genus Adiantum; species Adiantum capillus-veneris. Next base: position 177,169,503 of record NC_140934.1, read on the forward strand.
CATAGACCATACCCAATCCCTCCCTCTCAGTTGTTGTGTAATTCTTCTCTGCATTGTTCAGTTGTCTACCGGAGTAACTTATTGGAAAATCCATGTTGTTCTCTCTAGGTTGTGCAAGTATGCATCCTATTGCATACGCCGATGCATCTACGTGGATGTGAAGTATCTTCCCCCAATTCGGAGCCTTCAAAATTGGAGCGGAAATTAATCTCTGCTTCAAAGTTTGAAAAGATTTCTCGCACTCATCCGTCCACTCAAATTTAGTTATCAGTGCGTAAAGTGGTTTTGCAATTATAGCGTATGAGTAGATAAATCTGCGATAATATCCACAATGGCCCATAAATGCCTGTACCTCTTTCACCTTTACTGGTCGTGGTAGATCAACAATGACGCTGATCTTCTCCATGTCTGTCGAAATACCGTTTTTGGACACTATATGTCCCAATATGTTGCCCTGTCTTACCATGAAGACATATTTCTATGGATTCAGGCAAATCCGATACAGTCTGCATTTTTCGAACACCTTGGTCAAGTGCTCTATGTGCTCCAATCTTACAAGAGAGTGAACGCACAGGTCATCCATGTAAATTTCTAAGAACTGTCTTAGATATTCTTTAAAATCATGACCCATCAGCCTCTGAAATATGGCTGGTGCATTTGTTAAGCCAAAAGCCATTTCCCGAAATGCAAAAATACCCCATTTAGTTGCGAAAGCCATTTTGTGCTGATCCTCTGGCTTTATTGCGAGTTGGTTGTAACCCGAAAAGCCATCTAAGAAACTATATGCCTCTTCTCCTGCCACCCTTTCTATTACATGATCAATAATGGGTAGGGGATAGTTGTCCCGAATTGTAGCAACGTTTACTTTCTTGAGATTGACGCACACTCTTAACTTTCCAGTTTTCTTCGGAACCACCACAATCAGTGAAACCCAATCGGTGTGCTCAATTTCGTAAATAAACTCTGCCTCCTTAAGTTTATTTATCTCCTGCTTGATCTTTTTCGCAAACGTTTCATTGTAAGTATAGGGACGTTGTCTGCTGGGTTTGGCGTCATTCTTAAGGGGTATTGTGTGTTGACAGATACTTGGATCCACCCCCTTAAGATCTTTGTATGACCATGCAAACACATCTCTATACTGTTTAAGAGTAGCTACCAAAAGCTTTTCCTCTTCTTCAGTAAGATCCGTGGCAATATATGCAGGTTTTGGACCTGTCTCCGCTAGATCTATTCGTTTGGCTTTTTCAGAACCGTCGTACGATGTACCCGGTTCCTTCAATTCCCTCATTGGTTGTTGCATTATGATTTTCCTATCTTGTATGGTATACTTCTTATAATGGGACGGTGCATCCATCTTGTCAAAATTCGTGTCCTCATTTGTTTCAAAGTCAGTCATCCATATGTCTCTGAGGGTTCGCTTGAGCTTATTGTACTCCATTTTCCTCTCTGTTTTGGTCATTCCAGACCCTATTTTCCCCCCTTTATGCAACTTAGTCATTCGCTTTTCGTGTCTATTCTTCTTGTTGTTTTTCCACGGTTTAGTTTTGATAAACCGGCCAGTGACCTCGTCTTTGACACAATCATCAGCTTTGACAAGCTTTAGATATCCCGTTCTGTCATTGACAAGAGGTATCAGATTATGCTTATTCGCCCTTGATTTTCTTGTTCTCTTGGATTTATACCGCTCTTGTCGACTAGGTTTTTGGTTAGAAAACTTGTAAAACCTATCCTGCCTCGACCTGTATTTCCTATTCGTCTTTGATGCACTTGATCTTTCATCATCAGCCTCTATCAGTTGGATTTCATCGTCCAGTGGTGGAAGGTCATAGCTTAGTGAATCCGTGAATTCCTCCTTTGTTCGATTCCTATTGTTCACTACAGATATCTCATCAATTATTCTTTTACACTCGGTCTCCCGTGGTGGTTCTTCTTGTTCCTCGCTCTCCGATCCTGACTCAAGGATGACGCTAGCCATTTGCAACGTTACTAGGTCGTGTCCTTCTTCGTCACAAAATTTTGTGGGTGTGCATTTGTTAACACATACGTCCAAGGTTGACAATATTTGAGTCCACCCAAATGGCTCAAATAAATGTTCAGGGAAAGGTTCTGGGAGATAAGCTTTGTCTTCTACGGATCTTTCCAAAACACATTCCTCTTCGATTATGTCTCCACAATCAGATGCTCCACACATCCAGACATGCGCTTTTGTTTGCATCCATGCAGGTATTTCTTTTTCATTTACAGTGGTTGAATTAAATTATTGCACTGGTGTTTTTGCAACGTCTCTATAGCTATGATCCTTCATGTTGATTTTCGTTATTAGCTCTTCGTGCCTTAGGTAGATTTGGTCGTACCCCCAATCTTGTATCATTTTGAGTTGACGCATAAATGGTCGTCCCAAAATAATGTCAAAGTTGTTTGTTTTCCCGAAATCCACCACAACAAAGGTGTGCTCATAGTTAATTCCACACGAAGTTACAACTATTTGGTCCAGGATTCCCAATGGTCTCTCTACATACCCATCTGCGAGTTGCAGTTTCATTCTCGTTTTCCTGAGGGCTGGACGGCCCCATTTCTCCCAGATTTGCTTTTAGCAATCGCCACTCCCACTCCACTGTCTAGGATAGCTATCATTTTTATATCCTGATATTCAACAGGTAGGGTTGTATTCCCCTCCTCGCCTTCACAATAATCTCCGATCTTGTTTATGGGCACTGGTTGGGCTTTGGGTTGACCTTCCCGTTTTTTTTCTTCTCCCGTAGGGTTTGTCGGAAGAGGAATCTTTACTCCTTTGTGCTCCAAATGTTTCCCCATGTCTTCCCATAAGTGTGGTCTGACTCTCAAGAGTTCGGACAGCGTGATTGTGCATGTTATAGGTGTCAACAGCATCTCTTGAAGACTTTTTGAGTCAACCATATGTGGAATAGTTCTCATTTAGGATGGAACTAACCTTATCTCCGATTGTGCTTCATGTTCACGTATAAATGAAGGCAAGGTTTTCAAGGATTGGGCTTTGCTTTCCACCGAAATCTCCGTTCCCGCATCCCCATACAACGATTGTATATCGGCTGGATAAAATCCGTTATCCAGGTTAATCTCAGGAATTGGAGCAAACTGTAACGTCGCGCTTCCATTCTTTCTGTTTCTAATGGTTTCCCATAAGTGTTGTGGCCATTGTTCTTCAACTTCTGGAATTGGCATTATCGTCATTGACTTCGTCATTAGTCGTGTTCGGCACCACTCGATGATCTAGTGACAATATCGTTTCAGGCCTGGGTCCGTTTACTTGTTTTGGTTCATCGATTTTTAGTTTTTCTTGCTCTTTGTGAATCAACACTTCTTGTTCTGGGGTTCTAACCTCAGGTTCCATCAACGCCTGGGCTGTTTCAATGAGGTGTTTACACATTTCCAAACGCTTCGTTTCCACTTCTGGTTGAGGATAAGTTAACCATCTCTGCTCTAAAGTTTGGTTTGTTTTCAGCCTTGTTTCGTACGCTTGTAATAGAGCATCTAACGGCTCTAGCACTTTCTCAACCAAGATTGATCCCCCTGAGGACGCTTTCCTTGGCTTGTTGTTAACCTTAGCAGTTTTACTCTCTCTCTCTTGTTTGAATTGCTCCTTCGTTTCATGCAATTCGTTTTGCATGCAATTTGGGTGTTCAATCTTCTTGTTTTCATCCTGTCTCGTTTCGCCTTCCAGGATTTTCGATGGGTTCTCACAGATAAACTCTTATTTTTTGTGGGTATTGGCAACTCGACCTTTTTCTCCAAGGGCTCGTTTTTCCTTAAGTCCTTGGCTTGGGCTCTAGTTATCGCATTGATTTGGATCATGGGATCGGTTTCTGGTCCACTGCTTGCACTTGGTATCACCTCCACAATATTCATAGTTGCTTTTCCCTTGTTGTCCGGATTCTTTGGGCAATCTGGCAATATGTGATTCACAAAATCCAAAATTTTTCACTCTTTCGCCTTTGAAAGGGCAGTTACGATCCCAGTGATCCGTACTGCCACAGCTATAGCACTGTCCAATTGGTGGTTGATTTTGAGGAGGTGGTCCAAATATTGATCTCTCGAAGGTTGCGCTACATATGTTGGTGGTGCCATACCCTCGCTATTTTCCCACGGTTGATAGGCTTCGTCTGCGTATATTTGTGATTCAGGTTCTGTTGCATAAGGCTCATTCGGTTCCTCATAATAAGAAACTTGAAGTGTACTATTTGTTCCTGGTGATGTTTCACAAGGTTGAGCATACCTAATCATGGCTCTATTTTCCTATGGTAATGGAGGTTGTTGACCCAACACAGGTTGAGGTCTGTCTGCTCCTGCTACCAGATTGATATTTGGTCCAACTTGATATCTTGGAGGAGGTGGTTAGGATGGTCCTGCTGGAGGTCCATATGATCTTTCCCTCACATAGTTTTTGTTATAAAAACACTCTTCCGTGCTATGATTCGTCCATTTTTGTTCTATGGCGCACCATTTTAGTACTCGTCCATTCGCAACTGGCGCTTTCGGCTGTTGTGTGCACCATGGCGTTGGATGATCCCTCTGCATATGTCACACTTCCTCGTCTGAGACTGTCTCAACATCGGATTGGATCTCATATGTTGCTGCATTCTCTTCGTTACCTCCTCTATCAATTGATCAGCTGTCGGCATCAAGGACGCCTGAGCATCTTTCTTGGTAGAGTGTTCGCTTTTAATCGATGAAGAGCCACTGGTTATTGAATCAATATCCTCTGACACTTCCCCATATGCTTTGTAGTTATCGACAAGATATAACGCTTCCCTTGTAACCTGTTGAAACGTGCTACAGGCTTTCAAGTGAAGGTCCTTTTTCAAGGTTTCATTCCTAAGTCCTTCAACGAAGAGCACAGACAATCTCTCGTCCTGTGGTAATTCCCTCCTCGGGCATCTCTCAATGTATTGCTTGAATCTCAAGGTTGCTTCCTTCACTTTTTCATTCTCCCTTTGTTTAAAAGCGTATATATGCGATACAATATTATGCTTTATACCCCGTGTTGAGAATCCTTCCGCGAACTCGCGCAATACATGTTCAATATTCGGACAAGTTTCAGGGTTTAAAGGTTGAAACCATGTTAGGGCCGTCCCTTCCAAGGTTAGCCCGAATCCCTCGTATTGAGTATGGAAATCAGTGATCTGTTCTGCTCTTAAGACTTTCTTGAAGAGCGATACATGGGCATATGGATCCCCCGATCCGCTATACTTCTTCGGCATGCACTTCACTACTTGGGATGGCTTGATTCGTCTATGGTCTGCGGTCAATCTCATGGTTCCCGTTTCTCGACTTAATCGTTCTCGTGCATCAAGGAGGTCGTAGGTTGCTCTCGTTGGCTCCCCCGCCCCAAATCTACTACTAGGAGGCAAATGTGATGGGGTGGCTGCAAATGTTGAACCTACAGCCGTATGTGTAGAGATAGAAACCGCACTACCTCGATTTGTAGCCATTGATTCTCTGGAACGTAACATTCCCATGGGGCTTGGCATCGAATAATGAGGTCGACTGAAAGAATTAGCTACACGAGTCCTCCCTCCACTTGTGGTCAACGGTTCTGGCACGGCAGTTGTAGGTGCTGGTCTTAGTGGGCTTGGAGTGACATAATACTGATGAAGTGGTCCCCCAAAGTACATATATCCTTCCAACTCTTTTTTATCGATTGCTGCATATCGTCCTCCGTATGAGGCAATTTTCATTTCCGCTCCCTCGGTGTAGGTGAAGACATAAAGTCTTTTCTGCTCAGTCATCTCTCCGATATAGGGTTCCTCGCATCTATAATAGAGATCTTGCTCTCCATTATTATACTTGTATAGCCCCAAGTAGACGTTATCCGTGTTGACTCTCAACGTTTCGTTTTCTCGCCTTAATCTCGCATTAGGTAAGCTCATTGTTGGTGCCTTTTCCTCATGTTCCTCGTCTATTTTGGCTTTTGTGCCCATCAATCCCCACTTGTCTACAATGTTAGGATTTAGGACTACCAAGTACATGATACCCTCGTCATCTAGGTACCTATCACCGTTATAGCTCACAGGAACTAAGTCCCTGAACTCACTTGGTCTATCTTTTATTTTCACACAGTAGCGGTCCATACCATCTTTGTATATCTTAGCACCTTGCTTGTTGTCATATTGATACTTGATGAACAATAGCTTTAATGTGGCCGAGGGGTCTGATGGTCTTGCTGCCATGTTTTCTCTTCCGTTTAGTTTTAATTGTCCCAAGTGTTCTGGGAAATACTCGGAAGATCTCTCTGAAGAAGTATCGGAGATGCCTTCTTCAAGGATCGGCTCTAACGGTCGTACTATCCCTTGGTTTACACTCTCCTCTATTGATGCAACACTTGTTTGATCCGCTAAATTTAGGTGTCTAGTGTTGATTTGTTTTCCTGATCTCAAAAACATGAAGAAAGTGGGATTTACTGATTGAACCCAACCTCTTATCTGGAGATGGAATGATCTTCCAATTCCTGCGACTGCATGGATTGTTACTTGATCGGTCTCTGCAAATGAATACACTGGATGGCTATGAGATCACTGTATCATTCCAACTGTCAAAAGATTCAATACTTCAAAATGATCTCAACACAATTTTGCTTGCAGATTATTGACAGTATGTCCAATTTGAGTTTTGACAACTCCTGATATCTTAAATAGTCTAGGTCTATGAATAGGTTAAAAATGAGTTAGATCTGGGCCAGAGGTACACCGATCGCGATCGTAGTTTTGGGCCTAAATTAGATGAAACTTCACCAGCTTGTTCACTAGGCTATTTTAAGACTACCTGCCAGACACTTTTGTATTTGGACTCAAAAAAGTCAAGTTTTTACCATTTCTTGGTTGGAAGTGCCTGTTTTCCCAAATTTATCAGTTTGACTTGATTTTGATGTTTGATTTGGGATTTGAGAGATACCTGGGGTTGTCCTGTGTACAGGCTATCCCTCTGTATGGTCCCTTCCCAGTTTTGATGTGTTTTGGTCTACTGAAAGTCAATTTCTAAGCCAGTTTAGCAATTTTTGACTTGGATCTGTACAGATGGTTTGACAGGTATTTTGAGGTTTCTGGCTCTAGGTCCTTTAGACTTTTATGTTTATATACACCTGAGGATCCCATAGGTGAAATCTGGTCAAAATCTAGCACTTAGGTACACCTATCGCGATCGTAGTTATGAGCCCAAATCAGACCAAATTTGGCATGCTTGTAGACACTGATGTTTTAAGGCTATCCCCAAAGTCTTTTTGCATTTGGATCACCAAAAGCCAGGATTTTGCACTTTCTGGGTCTGTCAGGCTAGTTTTACCCAAGTGGCCCGATTTCCTTGATTTTTGATGTTTTTGGGTGTGGTTGCTTTAGACAAAGTTGTTTAGAATCTTATCAGGAAGGCACATGTCAAATCTTGTACAAATTTGACACTGAGGTACACCGATCGCGATCGTAGTACCTGGGCCAAATCTGATGAAATTTTGTTTGCTCCCTCTGACAAGTGTTTCCTAGTGTTTTGTGCTACCACTTTGTGATTTCAATCAATATCAATCTTGTTTGGTCAGATTTTCAGAATTTCACAGTCTTATGGCTTTTTTGGCCAAAGTTATGGTTTTCTGGTTTCTCGACTCTAACTTTTTCCCCAAATCTGATTGGAATGTGATTTGCTTATCCTACTCCTAAGTACAAAACTGAAAAAACATAAGGAAATGAATCAAACAAAACAAATGCAACGGATTTCGGGTGAGATTTCAGTACTCAATCGAATTAGAGAAATTGAAGAGCAAAAATGCTTTAACACTCTCACTCACAGCTCCCTAAATCTCCTAAGAGAGGATCTAGCCGGTCCATTGGCTCTAGACTCCACTAAGCTCTAAACCCTTGTCTAGCAACCTAACTGAGGTGTAAAATGGATTTGTGGATTGATCTTTTTTAAGGAATCTGACTGCGCACTCGGTCACTCATCACCTAAGGTGCATTCCTCGGCAGCGGCGCCAATGTTTGCGGGTCGTCGCGACGGACGTCCATAGCATAGCTCTCAAGCATCAACATATTTATCAATACAGGGGAAGCGACTCGGATGAGGCATGGAAACTCACTAGGGTGTAAATCCTAATGAAGTGAACTCAAAGAGATGCAACTACTAACTTTACAAGTAGATCAAACGCATTACCGCCAAGTAATCTACCTATGTCCTTCTACACAGCTCTACAGTCATCACGCCCGTTTACCATGCAAATCATATCGGATTCGCACGAAACTTGAAGAGAAGCTACAAGGGATTATCAGGAACATATCCTATCACTGTCACAACATTCTGGAGAGGTACAATGATCGCGATCGTTCGTCCCAAAGTCAGCAAAAACAGCGAACAAGTGAGTCTAATGGGTCGTTTTAGGGTCCCTAAAGCCCCTCCTAGGGTCAAAACAACATAAAATACGCATATAGACACTCAAAACAACGATTTAAGGCCTCAAACTCGTAGTTGAAAACCTACACCGAATCTTGAATGATTACACTTGAATGGAAGAGCAAGATGAGAGGAACACAATGCAATAAACAAATCTGAATTTGGATTACCATAGCCACAATGGCAAAGATTACAAGTTTGAACAAGAAGGAGCTCTCAAACGTACGCTGTCTTCCCAATTTTCCATCCAAAAGATTATCCCCCAAAATTACAAAAAATGACCTTTATAGATTAGGTCTTTACAAATGGCTTGTCCGGCCATAAGCTCCTAAACTGGCTCTGTAATATACAATTGCTCCGATAAGAATAATCATACATCCTTTGACAAATTCTCAGCTTAGAGATGCTTCCTTACAAAAGAATTTTACAATTGTTTCTCAGAAAAATATGATCCTTCTCTGAAAACGGCCGCTTGTTGCTTCGTCCGCCAAACAGCAAACCATGATGTACTCTTCAAAATGACTAATACAGAGACATTTTGTTCTGCACAAACAATATTAAAAAAATGTACACTTTTCATTGTCTCAAAACTTTACAAATTGTGTTGTTTGTGTCAAGATGTATACAAGTTATTGCTCCCTTTCCCTACTACTACTCCCCTGTCCTCTCCCTCGGTTTGTGCCACTGGTCTCCTGTCCTCTCCCTCTGTTTGTGCCACTGGTCCCTTGTCCTCTCCCTCGGTTGTTGCCACTGGTCCCCTGCCCTCTCCCCTAGTTGCTGCCACCACTGGTCCCCTGCCCTGTTCCCTGGTTGGTGCTACTTCTGCCTCAAGGGACGCTGGTCTCGGGCATCCTTTCGCATCGGTAGAAATCATGGGCCTCTTCCATGGATTCCCATGCATCTTGCATGACATAGCAATGTTGACGACCGCATCCATTGCGTTGGATTTGGAGAAACTGCGCATGCACAGGAAGTCTTGTTGATCAAGGTTGAAAATGCAGGCCTCCTCTGACCTTCCAGGCAATAGTATCTATGCATACAGAGGCGTTGAGCTGATCAAAACTTGCAACTCCTCTTTGTTCTCTTTGTTGATGTGCTCATAAATAATCAACTCCTCTGATAAAGGCTCCTTGTTGGATGGCCCTTGTGAAGCAGAGTCTTTCCCTTGACTTTCTTGAGCTGTATCCGTGGCTGCCTCATTCTCCTCCCTTAATGAGACATGCTCCTCCGTAACAGGCAAGGGCTCCTCCCGTATAGGCACAAGATCCTCCCTTACAGACATAGGCTCCGGTTCCTCCATGCCTTGCTCATTTTCCTTCATAACTGGTTCCTCCATAAATGTCTCTGTTTCTTCAATGACCACCTCAGGTCCACCCTAGCCTACTCATGCTCCTCATCAGCTGGCTCAGCCTGCCCATCTGTGTCATTCCTCTCGACCCGTGATCGTGTAATTTTGTTGTTTAATACAGCCCTAGAAGGCTCTGTCTGTCGTGCACGAGGATGGAGAGAGGGGATGTTAAGAATATCCATGGTTCTACTATCCCGGATAGGTACTGACTGAAGCAGCCCATCGTAGCAGAAGTGCAGCCTCCAAAGAGTGTCAAAATCTTGCGGCATGATAGTAACATGGTGTGCATGGGCATCCAGGATATATCCATCACTGAAGGATTCAACAAGGTAATCTTCTGCAATTTCTTGCAGGCAGAGAAGTGCACTGCTGGCCCATTGCATGCCGACTCTCCACTGCTCGCAAATCTCTCGCACTACTCACAGGAAAGGAAGACGTGGAATGGCTGGTTGCACGTGTCTTTCGATCCTCTGTAGCTCTTGCAGTACACCTCTGTGCGCCTCATATTGGCGTCTTCTTGCTTGAGCATTCAAAGAGTCACCTGTTGCCCTTCTAGGCGTGGCCTTTGTAGGAGACATCTCTACAAATAGCATAACAAAAAACGACATGTCATTTGTTGCACAAGGGACTTAGGATTTCTAAGGTCATCACGAAGCGAAGAAGTGCACCAAATACGGTTGTATTGCCTCTACTTGCTTGGTACTGACCTAAGAAAAGTATAATAGCAAACATCATAAAGATGATGGTTAATACCAAGCAAACAGGTGCAATGAACAGAGGTTTCCTTCCCTTATTCGCATGGTACTGACCTCAAAACAGTGTAATAGCAAACATCATTTGTATTTTCTAAGGTCAGTACCAAGCAAATAGGTGAAACAAACAGAGTTTGCCTTCCCTTATTTGCTTGGTACTAACCTCAGAAAAGTGTAATAGCAAATATCATTAATATTTTCTAAGGTCAGTACCAAGCGAACAGGTGCAACAAACAGAGTTTACCTTCCCTTATTCGCTTGGTACTGACCTCATAATAGTGTAATAGCAAACATCATTTATATTTTTTGAGGTTAGTACCAAGCAAACATGTGCAATGAATAGAGTTTGCCATCCCTTATTCGCTTGGTACTGACCTCAGAAAAGTGTAATAGCAAACATCATTTATATTTTTTGAGGTTAGTACCAAGCAAACAGGTGCAATGAATAGAGTTTTCCTTCCCTTATTCGCTTGGTACTGACCTCAGAAAAGTGTAATAGCAAACATCACTAATATTTTCTGAGGTCAGTATCAAGCGAACAGGTGCAACAAACAGGGTTTACCTTCCCTTATTTGCTTGGTATTGACCTCAGAAAAATGTAATAGCAAACACCATTAATATTTTTTGAGGTCAGTACCAAGAGAACAGGTGCAACAAATAGGGTTTACCTTCCCTTATTCGCTTGGTACTGACCTCAGAAAAGTGTAATACCAAACATCATGAATAAAAACAATGGTCAGTACCAAGCAAACAGGTGCAATGAACAGAGAGAGTTTACCTTCCCTTATTTGCTTGGTACTGACCACACAACCTTATTCGCTTGGTACTGACCACCAAAAATACAAGTGCACAAAAGTGTAGTAGCATACCTCTTCACTGTGTGTAGAGTTCTGCGTCACTAAAGCATTGCAGAACAAGAGTAAGAAGAGGACGCGCAAAAAGGAGGAGCACTAGAGAGTAAGAGGAGATGCACAAAAGGGGTTGGGAGCACAAAAGAGATGGTTTGCTTACCGCATAGAATTGACAGGGGTAGAGTTAAAACGTTGGGCAATAGAGGATGTGAAAAGAGGCAGAAGAGCGCTCATTTGGGGAGAGGGAATACTTAAAATGTTTGGTGGGGATACTGCCTCTAAACTTAGAATGCTTACCTCGCCAAGGGTGAAAAATTCACTTATGCACATGATTACACCCGAGATTGTGGTTGGTAGATTGTATTGCATGGGAATCTAAGCCCGTTTATTACTGGTTGTCCTTGTGAGCACAACCCACGTGCCCTTTTCGAGTGACCTTTAGAGTTAGATGCCGATCGTCGTTGTAGTCGCCATCTCCATCTCTAAGTAGAACAAATAGATCGCCCTTGCCTTCTCCTTTTCTGCACTCTTTCCCTTGGCCACCTCTCGTGATCGTGCATTGAGCGATCTCCATTGGTTTGAGTCCTTTTCTGCCGTGTCGCCATCGCCCTCGCCTTCACCTTTTCTTCCTCTTCCTCGTGGCCATCTTTTGGTTCTTGCTCTCAGTGACCTGCAACATCACCATCCAACTCGGTACCATTGGATATTGCAGAGACAAGTTCTCTCTCTCTCTCTCTCTCTCTCTCTCTCCCCCCCCCCCCCCCCCCTCTGCCTGTGTGCTGTTAAATGTGTGCGCACCGAAGCCACTGTGTTATGGGGTTAGAGCACAAGGGGAACAACACTCCAAGGGCCAAAGTGGTCATTAGGGTAGGATTAGAAGTCTCGCAGCGCATGGTTGGAATAATTACTCCTTATGTGACCGTACTTGAGTTGTTATTCAATGCTATGTTTGAGCATAGTGAGTGAGAAGGCATATATATCTTTACTGATAACATTAAATGCTCTGTTCCAATCCACCTGTTCCGAATGGACGTGGGTACACCGTAAATTAAACTTGGGTCAGAACCAAGCGAATAGGGCCCTTCGGAGATTCTTGGGGCCCCTATTCGCCTGGTTCTGACTCAAGTGACGTCACCTATTATGACATTAGCACACGGGACAAAACCAAGTGAATAGAGACCTTGAGGGATACTTGAGGCTCAATATTTGCTTGGTTATGACACCAAATACAAACCAATTTTGAAGGAGTAGTTTTGGCTTGCTTTTTTTTTCCAGTCATGGGGCTCATAGTCCCGCAGACAGACGATGTGGGCTGATAACATTAAATGCTCTATTCCAATCCACTTGTTCCCAATGGACGTTGGTACATTATTAAAACTAGGTGAATAGGGTCCTTTGTAGATTCTTGGGGCCCCTATTTGCCTAGTTTTGACTTAAGTGATGTCACCTATTATGACATTAGTGCTCGGGACAAAACTAATTGAATAGAGACATTGAGAAATACTCGAGGCTCATTATTTGCTTGGTTATGACACCAAATACATATCAATTTTGAATAGTAATTTTGGCTTGCTTTTTCTTTTAGTCATGGGGATCATAGTCCTAGAGATAGACGATGTGGGCGAGGATACATGTGAAGAAAAACTATTCACGTTCTTATACAACACCCGTGCTCATCATCGTGCACCGGAACTATCAGGAATGTTTAAAGCAGAGTTTTCTATACAGAGGATCGTAGATTGCTCATTTGAGTACCTACAAACCCATTTGCAACAATATGAGGCAGTCATTTGTGACAATGCCATGACAATTGATGGCATGAGATATGTGCACCCAACCGACCTTGACCCTGACAAGAGTGCTTCAAGGAGACTGAATCGTTGTTTAGAAAAGTGTCCCTCCAATGCACTGCTTATACAAGACAGGTGTATGAAGAACTTAAAAAGGTGTCGCTTAGTGGAATTCTACCACGGGTTTGTCTGTTACTTGTACTTGCAGACGGATGGTGAGTCAGAGACTTGCCAGTCAACAACTTTTGGTAGTTGTCCATTGGTGCCGAAGGAAGAGGTAGAGGATGTGGAGTTGGAGTTTGACCCAGAAGAAGAGCGGACAGAGGTATTAAAAAAAACATTTGATGCGGGCTTAACTCTTGCTTCTCTTGCAGATGCAGCATTAGGGTGCAAGCAAGAAAGCCCAAATAAGGAAGTGACTTTGCCTCTGAATTGCGCTCCCAGCTTTGCTATGGCAGGTGACACCCACTATGTTCTGCTCACAGATATCATGCATGTGCTGAATATACGGGAGGACTACTGCCTAGCAGCAATTGAAAATTTTTGTGAGGCAGACATGGGATTTGTGGATGATGATGTAGTGGACCCACATCTTATTGCTGACACAGCTGTCCATGACTCACAATTTACTTCAGGGTGGCAACTGATCAGAGATACATTCAATGAAGCAAAGTCCAGAGAGGCCAATTTGCCAATAGATGAGCAGTTTCAATCGACAACAAAACAACTCGGCTTGGAAAACATGGGTAGGCGCGTGTCACCTAGAGCTCAGGTAATGAATAGTCAGTCTATTCACTTGTGGGGAAGGTCGATGCTAGAAATGGACGAGAATCAGGTGGTAATTTTTAAAGGCATTTAGATGGTATTGGAGATGGCCCGGTGATAAAATGTCCTGATCAATCTTTTTGTTGACAGGTGATAGTGTATGATGATAGTTTCCTTAGAAGAGCAGGAGGCTCACGACAAGGGCTTGTCACTGGAGTCCAAGGCAAGGATGCGGCGTTGCCTCACTACATCGGGCGTTTCAACCACAAAAAGGTTCGTAGAAAAAAATCAAGGACTTGGCAATTGTAATCATCTCACTTACGGCCCATAAATGCTTTACTATTTTTTTGTAGATCATAAAATACCACAAGGAATACTCCGAGGACAATGCAAAGTTCCCACTGTTTGCAATGAAAGCTATTACAAGATTGTGTGGTGGACATCCCCTCCCACTAAATGTAGAAAGACTAATTCTGATTGAGAAACAGTTTGCTCTACGTGTCTTTGGCATCGGGTATGGGTGCCAAGCACTCAGAGCCCCCTATTTCATGTCCTACATAGCTCAAGCTCTGCCTGCAAGGGTTGAAGACCCAGAGAGCTTAGATCCATACAACAAGCGGTTGTTTTTGAGGGAAAGAAGGTGCCTGATGCCCATGGGGATGCTGCCATCAATAGAGGAACGAGCTCGTCTACAGAGCCTGCACATCGAAGAGGTACAAAGTGAGGAAGAAGGAGGTGCATCGAAGAGGATAAAAACGACAGGCTCAAGTCCATCTTCTCTCTCAGGTCCATCTTCTCCTTCTTCTGACTCCTGACTGTCTCCACCTTGCACCCCGCATTTGAATTTCCCCAAGCCACTGTTTCTTCTCTTTGCGGATGTGTTGTAAAGACCATGTAATTTTTGAACTCTTAAGAAGCTCCTTCTACCTTGCTCTATGAATTAGTTGTCTATAAGTCCATTGGTGTAACTCTAATAGGCTATTGGCCTTATCCTTTTCTCCCCCATGTCTAGTGTGATTAAAATAATCTGTTCTTGCCATGAGTGGGTTTTTTCCATGCCTTGTGTGGACCATATTGATAGTGAACTGTATGTCTTGGCAAAATATGAACCAGGTTGAACAATATGTGCTGCATTGAAGTAAAACAGTACAATTAAATTTTTTGTTTTGTATACGTAGAATGCTAACCCACCATGTAATGTGTGATATGTTGCCCACCCCACCCTGTAAGGAAATCCTTCTTCTAATCCAACAAGGCTGCTTGAAATGATGTGAGCTTACTTTGGTCCCAAGAATGTTGCTCAACATAATGGAAAATTTTATCTAGTGATTTCCACACGTTCGCCTTGTGATTTTGGATTGCCCCACCATCAACATTGTCTTTAACCACTTTATGTAATTGTTTCCAATTGTTGAACAAGTTTCTTCTCTCTTCTCTATTTGAATTTTTGACGCTAAACCCAAGAAACCTTCTGGCCTTCACACCGCCTATCAATGCTTTCCTAGGTACCTTGTAACGACTTTGAGACATCTTAGGGTCCTCTTTGATTTTGACATTGCCTCCATGCAAACCAATGTCTGAGAGCACTCCCTCTAATGCTTTGATCACTCTTTTTGACTAACTCTCTGGCTTTAATGTCCATGCAAAACATATGTACAAATGAACCACCTTTTCAATTATTTGGCAGAGTGCATAAAGTGTACATATGTGAACTCTACTCAGAGGAATATCAAGCACTGGCCTAAAAGTTTTATCTTGAAGATGTCTGTTTGGAGCTCTATTCCATTGCACACTCTCAAGAGATTGTGCATCGGCCATGCAATATAAGCATGGATTTTCCACAGCTGCTCCACGTGTTATGTTGTACATACACTTAAGAGTCTTTAAGTCATCTTCCATGTGCCATTCCACTGTATAGTCACCAAATCCTTCCACTGACAGAACAACTCCATTTCTTTGTTCATTGATGATAGAAGGAATTTGGGTTTGACTAAAAACCCAATCGAGGATTTCAAAATTTTTCTTATCAACCTACAGCGAAAAACAAAAATGCAAAATCAACAACCAGATAATCAATATTTTTGTTATTATAGAGTGAACTAAGTATACCTGAAATGATCTTAGAGTTAGAATGTCGTTTTTGGATTGCACGCTAAAGTATCGTGGATCCTCTTTCGTTATTGATGGATCCAAAGCTCTGTTCATGAGGGTAATGGTGACTCTCTCCCAGCTTCTTGTTCTTCAAGACCTCGCCCTCATCGAGCTTCAAAACAAACTTGAGAACCCCACCGCACTCCTCTCGACTGATGTCAAAGAAGTGAACTACATACATTTGCAATTCTTCAAGATCAACAAAGAGGTTGTTGTGTTCGTTAAATTGTACCTCTCTGTTGCCCTTGCCTAAGAACATTGCTTCAATATGGAATGGTGACCCAAGTTTCTCAAACACCTTATCGTTTACGTGCCGGCGAGCAGCCTTTATATGTGATGGCTTTGGCAGCAATGATCCTCTCTATAGTTTATTTTGAGAGTTTTTAGCTAATGCTTTGAAGAGTACCCTGTATCCCATCTGCGAGATGCCACTCTCATCAAGTATTGCTTGCACTTCCATTGGTTCCAATTGAACCTCGTTCATGAAGGAGGTAAGGAGGCCTCCCTTTCAACTTACAAATTTTTTTCTGAGTTATCATCTCTTCAACTACTTCTTTTGGAACTAGATGGCTGTAATGCACTCCGGCATTGAAGCCTACACCGTTTAAGTTTGGATGCAGTAAAGACCTGCCAAAAAAGCACCATGCGTTATGATCATGTATAGGAAAGTGTATCCGTTTCTTAGTGAAGCACATTGAAGATAAAAAAGCAGAAACAAACTTCGAGTTACCTTAAAGCTCGTATTCGTTTTTTCAAGCCACCACTACCAATCTTCATGTTCTCAATGTTGCACAGATCTTGTTTTCTTTTCTGAATACCAAGCACGGTGTCTTTCTCTCGCAAACTTGTGATCTTCTTCTCAAGGCCTTGGATTGTCTCTTTGTTTGATGAAATCTTCTGAGAGCATGCTTCATTAAGTTTCTTCAGCTGCATGTTCTCCATCGCCAGGAAGTTTCTTTGCCTTTCCACATTCAATCCTCTTATTTCCAAATGTTTGGTGTATCCCACTAGCCCACCCTTGCCATCGCCTGTGAAATGTAAGAGGTTAGTGATATTAGCAAAGGGAGGTGGTGCATTTGTCATAGGATCCTTTGGATAAATAGACCCATCGGTCCACAAATCGAAATGATGTTTCTTGTTTGTCGTTTTAAGCTATTTCTCTCGTTGAGATAAGAAAGAATCCCTCCTACATTTCTGCAATGGTGCGTACTCTTGCAATACATCAACGTGAAGATGATGTGTGTTCTTTCTTTGGGTAAGTGTTAAAAATGAAGGGGTTGAGGATTGCAAGTTCAAATTGGTGTTTTCATAAAAAAAAGAAGCGTTCTCCATTCCTAGAGTTGATTGAGAAATAGATAGACACTCAAAACTCATGAAATATCTCAGGTTTTGGGAGGGAAGGCCATATTCTCATGTTTAGAGTTGATAGAGTTCATGTTGCTTATGTTTTTGGAGGGAACGCTTGTAAGTTGGCATTTCAAATCATTAGTCATACGGTTAATTGGATTCCTGACAAGAGAATGAAGGATAAGAATGATAAAGACGGCGACGGCTATCTACCAAAGAATGTCATTTTGGTTTTTTGTTGGTGCAAAAAGTATCACATAAAATGCACAATTTAACATTTTCATTTTCTCTCTCTAAGCCGACATGGAACTTCTTATAGGGCCCAAAAGTGAGTCCAACTTTCTCCTAATGACAGTTGCGCTCGAGGCTGTGCTAGCTTGCACTTCTTGGGGTTCAATTAACCTCCTTCATCATCAAGCCTTTGAAAGCATAACCGCAGCTTCGATAGGTGTTCTAATCTTGAACTAAAGAAGCGGATATAATCCATGAAGATCCTAATAAGGCGGCCTAGTTATGGACCAAATACCGTGTTCATCCAATCTTGGAAGGTGGCATATGAATTCACCAATCCGAACGGCATCCTGCGGTAAGCAAAACAACCCCATGGAGATATGAATGTGGTCTTCAACTGGTCTTTGAGTGAAATCCCTATCTAAAAATACCCCGATAAACCATCCGTAATTGAGTATCTCTCGTGCCCAACCACCTGGTTTAGGATCTCGTCTTGAAACGGCAACGGATAGTGATTTCTCTTGGTTGCTGCATTTAGTGGCTTGTAGTCGATGCACACCCTCCATTTCCAATTCTTCTTAGGGGCTATAACCACTGGTGAGACCCACTCTGACTCTTTTACAGGGTATATGATGCCTGCATCCAACAACTTATTGATCGCCTGCCAAAGGGCCTCTTTTTGGATTTCCCCTAGTCTTCTCAGCTTGTGTGCTTTAGGCCTATGTTCCTCCTTGAGAACAATCTTGTGCTCTACCCCTCTTGCACCATGCAAATGCTTGTATTCCATCACAAACAGGTTTGGTTAGGACCCACACAGTTGAGAACATAACTCTCTTTCTCACCCTTGGTCAAATCTTCACTTAACATGCTTGAAACCTCCTCTATGCTTAAACCCTGAGCTTGAGGCTGCATACCTTTTCCTTTAGGAGGGGAGTCGTCTATGGTGACTTTGAACAAGTCTGCGTCTATCTTCAGCATGTCGTCCTCGCTCTCCTCTTCCTCTATGCTAGTGTAGCCTTCATCATAAGCCGTCTCTGTCTCGTACTCGTAGCTTGTTGTGTCGCCCTCATCTTTAGCTACCATAGGATGGGAACTGCTCTCCTTGGTCTTCAAATCTAGCACAATCTCTCTCCCCTTCTCCCTGTCAAGTAAGGTGAACACTTTGCTCTCCCAATCCTGCTTAGCACCTATCGCAAAAAGCCATGGCCTACCCAAAATGATTGGATAAGCATTATCTTCTGCCTTCATCACAAAAAAGTCTATCAGGCACGCTATGACCATCACCTTGACCTTCACATCCTGAGCCACACGCAGACACCTGGCTTTAGTACAATTGGCCATCCTCATGCGTACATTCGACTTGGATACCGCCTTAACTCCGGTCTCTTTCATGGCCGCTTCTGTCATGAAACAAACCTGTGCTCCACCATCTATACAGGCCTGTACTTTCATCCTCTTTTCTATAATCGCATCTACCAGCGAAAGAACATCAGTGGGGTTGCCTACCCTCAAAGCCATATTATGTACCACTTGCACATTCCCCTTAGCTCTCGACAGCCTAGAGCTAACACTTGTGAACCACTGCCTCCTCAATTTTGGATTTAAAGCTAACAGTTGACAAAAAGTAAAGTTTGCTTTCTGATTTTGAACATCACTTACCAGGTTGTACTCATGATATCCACGCCCTAATTGGAAATCCGCTTGCTTGATTCTGCAGTGTCTCCTTATTTTGCTAGGCTCAGGCTGCTCTCTACCTCCGTACACTTTCTCCTCGTCTTTGCAAGCTCTGGTTTCCCGCTCTGTCTCTGTCTCCCTCTCAGCTCTTGCCCTCTTATTGGCCAAAACTTTGATATCCTACTTATCCACCCCGATAATATTCACTCTTGGAACTTCACCACCATTTGGCGGTTTTTGGCTGCACAGGATTCTCCGCTGCTTGCTCTCTTGGACAATTGAACTTTCCTTGGCCTCGACCTCTACTAAACAACGAGTAAATGCCTCCTCTCTCTCTTTGTGGCTGAGGACAATTGGGTGCATAGTGCCCCTCTTCTTCACAATTGTAGCACCTACATGGCAGCGGCCTTGTCCTACCCCTTGCTCCTCTTGGATCTCATCTATCCATCACGCTGAGCCGCAACTCCTACATTTTCTTAGATAAATTTTGCACCGGGCGTATCCAATTTTGCGGCACAACAGCTACACCTCGCTTTCCATGATTTTCTTCGTGCGTAGCCTCCCTCGGACTTTGCGGTTGAAGGGGGGCCATTGTCTCATAGCCCAACACACCCTGCCCTATCTTTTTCTTTAACTTTCTGCTCGTTGACCGTGCAATCGCTACCGCACCATTGTAATTTTTTGGGCTTTCAAAATTGACCTTTTCTCTCACCTTAGGGTGAAGACACACCATGAATTTGTCCAACTTAAAGTAGTCTCCATTAACCAATTGCATGGCTGTCGCTAGTTTTGCCCAACACTCTTCTAAATGACCTAAAACTAGATTGAACTCCTCACTTACATCTCGCTTAAGCGCCTTCAGCTTCGCATCCATCTCGATTGGGGATGCCTCCTTACGAAGAAACCTCTCCCACAGGGCCGGCAATGCTTGCCTCGGCTCACCTTCCACAGCTTCATACCAAACTTTAGCTTTTCCATGCATCACCAAAGAAAATGTCTGCATTTTGCTATCCTCGTTCGGCATATGCAACAATAGCATATACAACTCAAAATCCGACATCCACTCGTTAGGGCCGCCCTCGCTTGTGAAAATTGGTCCATAGCTTCTGGCTGCCATGATTTCCAACGCAAAAAACCACTTCTTTTCGATCATTTGGGAGCAATTAGTGTGCTCCTCAGTGGGGGCACCAGAAGATGGAGAGGGGGAATGGGGGAACACACCTGGCACAAACACAAGGGCCTCTCTATAGCTCAGGGTATCTACAACACCCCTATCCTATCAGGAAATACCTTCAAAAACACACTTCTCACTAGCAGATCACCGCCTGCTCAACACTCCACAAATGCACCACACAATGCACACCTACTGCCACGCTCTGTCTCCACCCTTACACACACATAGCCGCTCAATCTCACTCTCTCACGCAAAATACCATCGGTCCGGGGGGGCAAACACATTCATATTGCCGGCACCGAGGGGAAACACGAAAGCAGGAGAAAGAGAAGGGGGGAAGGGGAAATGACAGGCAAACGGGGCAACAGTGGCTTGATTGCACTTCAAAAGGCATGTACAAAGGCTTGCAATTCCATCACCATGGCCATTTTCAAGAAAAAAAACACAAAGGGATTAGTTTGTCAGAGAGCTCCCCTTTGTAGGCTTCAAACGGCACAAAAAAAGCCCCTAACTTGGTTAAAAAATGACCTTTATGTGGGGGGCCTTCAACTTTGGAAACTACACTTCAATTGGTCCATCTGGCACCCTGATTTGGCATCTTTTGGAAGGGGTAGCCGCTTTTCTTTCATCTGCCTTCTTTCTCTTTTTTTTTTTTGCACTTGGGGGGGGGGGGGGGGGGGGGGCATTAGCAATGTCGCTATTGCCCCCTAGGCATTTTTATTTTTTCCTTCTTTTTTTATTATTTTTTACCCTTTAAACTGCCTATCTTGCATTGCTCTTTTTTTTACCCTTCTCCGGCCTTCTCTCTCTCTCTCTCTCTCTCTCTCTCTCTCTCTCTCTCTCTCTCTCTCTTTTTCTTTGTTTTGGTCCCGGACTCCCTCCTTGCCTTTGCCTTTGCTTGGTCGGCCTTGAAACGGCCCCGCCCACATCTTGTACACATGGGGGCCTCCTCGGGCTCTCTCTCTCTCTCTCTCTCTCTCTCTCTCTCTCTCTCTCTCTCTCTCTCTCTCTCTCTCTCTCTCTCTCTCTCTCTCTCCCCTTGTGGCAGGACTGCTCTCTATCTCATGTCAGGGAGGAATTAACGATGTTGCTAATGCCCTCCCCCTCAACTTCAAAAGATGGGGCCCCCAAGGGTCGCGTGAACGGCCCCGTCGGGTGCTGCCACATCATCGATTATTGCCACCTACATAGTTCGTGGGTGTGCCACCCACGGCTGCCAAAACCTCCTATTTCAGCCCCCCTTGCACCACTGTGCGCCACCAGGCCTACCAATGCAGCGCCCCATGGGCCCAGCCATCGCCACAACTCCAAGGAGCTTGCTCGCACCACACATGACTTTAGGAGGGCTCATGTCCCAGCCCCTATAGCCTGCCTGTCCACTGCCAATCCCGTATGTGGGATTTGCCTGCCTCCATGTGGCATCTCTTGGGCCTCCAAGCCTCTTAAAGCTTTAAAATTGTTTTTTTAAAAAACCTCTTCCATGAGAAGGAAACCCCACCTTGGGGTGCCAACCTGGTCCAACTCCCATCCTCTGCTCACAGATCCCATTCCAGAGCCGTAAAGACCGGTTAGAAATACATACACCCAGCTTCATTCTACGTGATCTCCATTGACTTTTGACTTCTTTGAGCCCACTATCCAAGGCCGCAAAAAACCAAGAAAGTTATCTGCATCCCTCTCTCTAGCATCTATCGCCAATTTTAACTTGCCGTATCTCGTTGACCGAGCATCCATTTGACGAGCCGTTGATTTGTGCTATCCTCACATGATGTCCTCCACCTTCCAGGGCCTAGTCAAAGCCAAAAAGATGCCAGATGGTGCATCCTCCAATGCGGGCAAGTGGGCACAGTCTCGGCCCCCAAAAATATTCTAACTGGCCATAACTTGCTATCCAGAGCTCTGATTCGCAATCCGAGAAGACAGTCATGCTCCATAATTTGAGCTCTACACATCTATCTGTTGACATCTGCCTGGGCCACCTGTCCCTAGCTGCCTTGCCCGTCAGGGACCTGCAACACCTTCTAACTTTGAGCTTTAATATCTTGAGCATTGGCGCTCCGTTTGACGAGCCATCTAGACCGGCTTCTAGAGCACATTGAAAACCACATTGTAGAGCACTGACTCGGCACTTTGGGCACCTTGATCTCTCATCCCTTTTGGACCATCCTTTAGCCCTCTTGACCTAAGAAAACACTATAGACATACATTCCCGCTACCCTCTAGCCTTCTAGGACCTTGGTACTTTCCCTAGCCTTCCGCACTGCACCTGCATGCTACCTTTGCTTGTAAAGAATGAGGATGCAAGAGAGCTACACAAGACAAGCACAAAGCACACATGGATGGAAAGATTCTTCTTCTTCTTCACAGAAAAGAGAGTACAAAATGACTAAGTGCTAAAGCTGAAAACTAGCACATATGTACATGCGGTCACTAAGTGTGAACTCGCTAGAAGCATACTAGGCTGGCACTATAAGTGTAGTCCAACTGTAGAATCACTCGCAGAGATCCTCCGTGTCGGTCACCTAACGCGCCAGTGAGTAAATGCCGTAAGCGGCCAAGACCCATAGTGGATGCCAGCTCAAGGTGTAGAGCTCGACATCTCAACACTCCCCCTCGAGCTCTGCATGTCGCAGAGTCCAAGCATAGTCCGGAAACGTCGAAGCTTCTCAACTCCGAGGGCCTTGGTAAAGATATCCGCTATCTGCTCCTCTGTGCTAATGTAGACCAAGTCGATGTCGCCCGCCAACACTCGCTCTCGAACGTAGTGGTAATGGACCTCTATGTGTTTGGTCCTGGCATGGAACACTGGGTTCCTAGCCAACTGCATGCTGCTGAGGTTGTCACCATGGATGAAAATCTGCTGGTCCACCTGCACTCCCAAGTCCTCAAGTAATGTGCGTAGCCAAGCTACCTCGCACGCCGCAATTGCTGCACCTCTGTACTCGGCCTCTGTGCTCGATAAAGCAACCATAGGCTGCTTTTTGCTGCTCCAAGTAACAACATCACTCCCAAAAGAGAACATGAAGCCACTCGTAGATCTCCTATCAACAATGCTACCTGCCCAATCTGCATCTGTATACCCATACAATGCTAATGGTGTATCTGCTGCATAGAACAATGCGTAGTCAAGAGTACCTTACACATACCTAAGTGTGCGTCGTACTCCATCCAAATGTGGCTTCCTCGGAAGCTGCATGAACTGAATCTCCAAGCCTACTGTGTAGCTCAAGTCTGGCCTCATGATAGTCAAGTATATTAGACTACCCACAATCTTCCTGTACATGTTGACATCCTCAACAACATCACCCTTCTCTGCACTCAGATTTGCATTCACATCCAAGGGAATAGAAATTGGCTTACAATCATCCATACCATACTTTGACAACATGTCCAAAGCATACTGTCTCTGTGATAGCCATACACCCTCTGGAGTCCTGATCACCTCAATGCCAAGAAAGTAGCGCAACTCGCCTAAATCTTTCATTTCAAACTCCTGTTTGAGAAGACCCTTCACATGGTCAATCTCCATAGCATTGTCACCAACAATAATAAGGTCATCTACATATATGGTAATGACCACAATCCCCACATCACTCTCACGTACATAGAGTGAATGATCAGCATGAGCTCTCCTAAAACCAATACTGACAAGATACTTGGCAATCCTGTCATACCATGCTCTAGAGCCCTGCTTCAAACCATACAAAGCTTTGAGAAGTCTGCATACATAATCTGGGTAACCTGGATCGACATAACCAGGTGGCTAATCCATATACACTTCCTCTTGCAACTCACCATTCAAGAAGGCATTATTTACATCCATTTGAGGCATAATCCATCCTCTCGATGCAGCCACTGCTATGAAAGCTCTCAAAGTCGTCATCTTTGCCACTGGAGCAAAGGTCCGCTCATAGTCTTTGCCATACATCTGTGCATAACCCTTTGCGACCAGCCTTGCCTTGTGACGCTCAATGTTACCATCAGCCTTATGCTTGGTTTTATACACCCATTTACAGCCAATAGCTTTCTTGCCACTTGGCAATGGCACCAACTCCCATGTGTCGTTTGCTTCCAATGCAGCCATCTCTTCATTCATTGCATCATCCCAATGCACATTTCCAACTGCATCCTCAAAACATGTGGGCTCCACATCCTGTATCACCTTAGACATGTAGGCTTGTTGATGCACTAGATACCCATCATAAGTCAATTTATGAACTGGATTTCTGACTCTATTAGATCTGCGCGGTCCTGGGTCACTCCTTTGCCCTCTATCCTCTTCTTGTACTTTCCTTACACCAGGTGTCCTGACAGCCGGAATTCCAAATTCCTCATCAAGACTTTGTTCAGAACCATCTGAATCCATGTCTACATGTGAAAAACCTGATGATGCATCAGCCATAAAGGGAGGTTCATCAACCTTTTCCTTCCCTTTTCGTGATACATTCCCTATACCTGTAGGTGGAGTAACCTGCGTACGTAGTCTACCATTCCATGCACGTAAGCTATGCATCCAAACACTTTCAAGTGTGCCAAATCAGGCTCTGTACCTGTAAACTTTTCCTCAGGTGTTACATCATGCACCGCAGCTGTAGGTGTCCTGTTCATAATGTACACAACTGTATTTACGGCTTCAGCCCAGAAATGATGAGGCATGTTCTTCTCATTCATGAATGCACGTGCAACCTCTGCAATGTGCCTGTTTTTCCTTTCTGCGACCCCATTCTGTTGTGGAGTATATCTGCATGTAAACTGCCTGCGTATACCATGCATTCGCAGAAAATCTAAAAAATCATTGGAGAAGTACTCTCCCCCTCCATCTGACCTCAATGTCTTGATTTGCATATCTGTCTCCTTCTCAATCATGACTTTGAAGTCTTGAAAGTGACCAAACACTTCACTTTTGTTACGCATGAAGTAGACCCATACTTTCCTTGTATGGTCATCAATGAAAGAGACATAATACCTGCAACCATGTATACTTGCAGTATCGGTTGGACCCAAAACATCTGTGTGCACCACCTCAAGTGGCTTTTTACATACATTGCGCTCATGTGGAAATGAGCCTTTTGACTGTTTTCCAAACTTGCATGCTGCACACACTTTATGCATACCATCCACCTTGAATTTGGGCAAACCTTTTACAATCTGTTTTGATTGCATGCTGCGCAATCTCTGCTCATTGACATGGCCAATGCGTTTGTGCCAAATGTCAACATCAGCCACAACACCTGTGCCCTGTGCAAATAATGCAGCTTTTACCTCAGGCATGTCTACATTCAGCGTAAACATTCTGCCCACACATTTGCCCTCTGTGATCAGCTTACAGCCATTCTGGAAATCTTCTACATAACAGCCATTTGGATTGAAGCGAACCTGCAAACCCTGCTCAACCATTTGTCCAACAGAAACAAGATTCTTTGTAATGTTTGGGACATGAAGTACATCTGCTAAGTACTTTGATTTCCCACTCTTCGTATTTAGAGGTATGTCCCCTACATGAGCAATGGGGTGAGCTGTGTCATCTCCTCTCTGCACATAGCCTGACACATCTGGTTTGCGCATATCTCTAAACCACTCTCCACGAGACGTCATGTGATTAGAGGCACCTAAATCCACATACCAAACATCATCTTGGGTGGAATTCTCTGCAGCCATTGTATTCATTACATGCTGCATAACAAACATGCGCTCGTTTTTGCTGTCATCTGCATCTCTGCTAGTAGATGCATAGTTGCCCTGTTCTCTCTTTCCACTTGCTTTTCCCTTTGGACAGTCACGTGACATGTGACCTCTTTCACCACAAGTCCAACATTCTCTGCTATCTGCAGTATGTTGCTGCCTGCTTGATCCTGCACCACGACCTCTTTGACTCCCCCTGCCTTGAGACTGGTTTCCCCTGCCACCTGTATTGTTTTGATTTGATTGACCTTCTTGGAATTGGCCCCTGCAACCCCTTGGGCCTCGACCACGACCTCTACCTCTACCTCTACCTCTGTTGGAGTTAGAATAAAGGCCTGTTCAGAATTATTTCTGCCATGAGAAGAAGATGTGTCAAGGTTCTTCTCCTCAAGAATAAGCATAGAAATCAAATCTTGGAACACGGGGATGTCTTCTCTTGTATTCATGGAAGACCTGAAATGTACATACTCATCTCCTAGACCATCCAAGCATGCACGGACAATGTCATCGTCTTCCATTGAGACTTTAATAGATCCAAGAGCCTCGATGATACTCTTGATCTTCAAAGCATAATCATTGATGGAGAGGTTGTTCCTCTTAACCTGATTTAGCTCCGACTTTAGTTGAAGCTTCTTGGCCTTGGTGTTCACCTCCAACACTCTGCCTAAGTTTTTCCATGCAATGGTGGGGGTTTCAGCATCCTGTAGATAGCCCATCATGCCATGTGTGATGCTCATAGAAATTGACTTATGATGGGTATCTAGCGCATCACCAAGCCTACATGGCTAAGGTGATACAGGATGTGGAGCCCACATGTTTTGAGGATGCAGTTGGAAATGTGCATTGGGATGATGCAATGAATGAAGAGATGGCTGCATTGGAAGAAAACGACACATGGGAGTTGGTGCCATTGCCAAGCGGCAAGAAAGCTATTGGCTGTAAATGGGTGTATAAAACCAAGCATAAGGTTGATGGTAACATTGAGCGTCACAAGGCAAGGCTGGTCGCAAAGGGTTATGCACAGACGTATGGCATAGACTATGAGGGGACCTTTGCTCCAATGGCAAAGATGATGACTGTGAGAGCTGTCATAGCAGTGGCTGCATCTAGAGGATGGATTATGCATTAGATGGATGTAAAGAATGCCTTCTTGAATGGTGAGTTGCAAGAGGAAGTGTATATGGATTAGCCACCTGGTTATGTTGATCCAGGTTACCCATATTATGTATGCAGACTTCTCAAAGCTTTGTATGGTTTGAAGCAGGGCTCTAGAGCATGGTATGACAGGATTACCAAGTATCTTGTCAGTATTGGGTTTAGGAGAGCTCATGCTGATCATTCACTCTATGTACGTGAGAGTGATGTGGGGATTGTGGTCATTACCATATATGTAGATGACCTTATTATTGTGGGTGACAATGCTATGGAGATTGACCATGTGAAGGGTCTTCTCAAACAGGAGTTTGAAATGAAAGATTTGGGCGAGTTGCGCTACTTTCTTGACATTGAGGTGATCAGGACTCCAGAGGGTGTATGGCTGTCACATAGACAATATGCTTTGGAGATGTTGTCAAAGTATGGTATAGCTGATTGTAAGCCAATTTCTATTCCCTTGGATGTGAATGCAAAGCTCAGTGCAGAGAAGAGTGATGTTGATGAGGATGTCAAGATGTACATGAAGATTGTGGGTAGTCTAATCTACTTGACTATCATGAGGCCAGACTTGAGCTACACAGTAGGCTTGGAGAGTCAGTTCATGCAGCTTCCGAGGAAGCTGTAAAGAATGAGGATGCAAGAGAGCTACACAAGACAAGCACAAAGCACACAGAGATGGAAAGCTTCTTCTTCTTCTTCACAGAAAAGAGAGTACAAAATGACTAAGTGCTAAAGCTGAAAAGTAGCACATATGTACATGCGGTCACTAAGTGTGAACTCGCAAGCGTACTAGGCTGGCACTATAAGTGTAGTCCAGCTGTAGAATCACTAGCAAAGATCCTCCCTGTCGGTCACCTAACACGCCAGTGAGTAAATGCCGTAAGCGGCAAAGACCCGTAGTGGATGCCAGCTCAAGGTGTAGAGCTCGACATCTCAACACTCCCCCTCGAGCTCTACATGTCGCAGAGTCCAAGCATAGTCCGCAAAAGTCGAAGCTTCTCAGCTCCGAGGGCCTTGGTAAAGATATCCGCTATCTGCTCCTCTGTGCTGACGTAGACCAAGTCAATGTCACCCGCCAACACTCGCTCTCGAACGTAGTGGTAATGGACCTCTATGTGTTTGGTCCTGGCATGGAACACTGGGTTCCTAGCCAACTGCATGCTGCTGAGGTTGTCACAATGGATGCAAATCTGCTGGTCCACTTGCACTCCCAAGTCCTCAAGTAATGTGCGTAGCCAAGCTACCTCGCACGCCGCAATTGCTGCACCTCTGTACTCGGCCTCTGTGCTCGATACAGCAACCGTAGGCTGCTTTTTTCTGCTCCAAGTAACATCAGCACTCCCAAAAGAGAACATGAAGCCACTCGTAGATCTCCTATCAACAATACTACCTGCCCAATCTGCATCTGTATACCCATACAATGCTAATGGCGCATCTGTTGCATAGAACAATGCGTAGTCAAGAGTCCCTTGCACATACCGAAGTGTGCGTCGTACTCCATCCAAATGTGGCTTCCTCAGAAGCTGCATGAACTGACTCTCCAAGCCTACTTTGTAGCTCAAGTCTGGCCTCGTGATAGTCAAGTAGATTAGACTACCCACAATCTTCATGTACATCTTGACATCCTCAACAACATCACCCTTCTCTGCACTCAGCTTTGCATTCACATCCAAGGGAATAGAAATTGGCTTACAATCAGCCATACCATACTTTGACAACATGTCCAAAGAATACTGTCTCTGTGACAGCCATACACCCTCTGGAGTCCTGATCACTTCAATGCCAAGAAAGTAGCGCAACTCGCCTAAATCTTTCATTTCAAACTCTAATATACTTGACTATCATGAGGCCAGACTTGAGCTACACAGTAGGCTTGGAGAGTCAGTTCATGCAGCTTCCGAGGAAGCTGTAAAGAATGAGGATGCAAGAGAGCTACACAAGACAAGCACAAAGCACACATGGATGGAAAGATTCTTCTTCTTCTTCACAGAAAAGAGAGTACAAAATGACTAAGTGCTAAAGCTGAAAACTAGCACATATGTACATGCGGTCACTAAGTGTGAACTCGCTAGAAGCATACTAGGCTGGCACTATAAGTGTAGTCCAACTGTAGAATCACTCGCAGAGATCCTCCGTGTCGGTCACCTAACGCGCCAGTGAGTAAATGCCGTAAGCGGCCAAGACCCGTAGTGGATGCCAGCTCAAGGTGTAGAGCTCGACATCTCAACACTCCCCCTCGAGCTCTGCATGTCGCAGAGTCCAAGCATAGTCTGGAAACGTCGAAGCTTCTCAACTCCGAGGGCCTTGGTAAAGATATCCGCTATCTGCTCCTCTGTGCTAATGTAGACCAAGTCGATGTCGCCCGCCAACACTCGCTCTCGAACGTAGTGGTAATGGACCTCTATGTGTTTGGTCCTGGCATGGAACACTGGGTTCCTAGCCAACTGCATGCTGCTGAGGTTGTCACCATGGATGAAAATCTGCTGGTCCACCTGCACTCCCAAGTCCTCAAGTAATGTGCGTAGCCAAGCTACCTCGCACGCCGCAATTGCTGCACCTCTGTACTCGGCCTCTGTGCTCGATAAAGCAACCATAGGCTGCTTTTTTCTGCTCCAAGTAACATCAGCACTCCCAAAAGAGAACATGAAGCCACTCGTAGATCTCCTATCAACAATGCTACCTGCCCAATCTGCATCTGTATACCCATACAATGCTAATGGTGTATCTGCTGCATAGAACAATGCGTAGTCAAGAGTACCTTACACATACCTAAGTGTGCGTCGTACTCCATCCAAATGTGGCTTCCTCGGAAGCTGCATGAACTGAATCTCCAAGCCTACTGTGTAGCTCAAGTCTGGCCTCATGATAGTCAAGTATATTAGACTACCCACAATCTTCCTGTACATGTTGACATCCTCAACAACATCACCCTTCTCTGCATTCAGATTTGCATTCACATCCAAGGGAATAGAAATTGGCTTACAATCATCCATACCATACTTTGACAACATGTCCAAAGCATACTGTCTCTGTGATAGCCATACACCCTCTGGAGTCCTGATCACCTCAATGCCAAGAAAGTAGCGCAACTCGCCTAAATCTTTCATTTCAAACTCCTGTTTGAGAAGACCCTTCACATGGTCAATCTCCATAGCATTGTCACCAACAATAATAAGGTCATCTACATATATGGTAATGACCACAATCCCCACATCACTCTCACGTACATAGAGTGAATGATCAGCATGAGCTCTCCTAAAACCAATACTGACAAGATACTTGGCAATCCTGTCATACCATGCTCTAGAGCCCTGCTTCAAACCATACAAAGCTTTGAGAAGCATGCATACATAATCTGGGTAACCTGGATCGACATAACCAGGTGGCTGATCCATATACACTTCCTCTTGCAACTCACCATTCAAGAAGGCATTCTTTACATCCATTTGATGCATAATCCATCCTCTAGATGCAGCCAATCTTTGCCACTGGAGCAAAGGTCTCCTCATAGTCTATGCCATATGTTTGTGCATAACCATTTGCGACCAGCCTTGCCTTGTAACGCTCAATGTTACCATCAGCCTTATGCTTGGTTTTATACACCCATTTACAGCCAATAGCTTTCTTGCCAGTAGCACAACCCTCCAAATCTTCAACTTCCATGGCTACGACAGATAGTGCTACATCAAAGGCTCCACATGATCTGACCAAGGGTACATATCAATGGGTCCCCAAGGTATCGTTATTGGATCCCCCTATGGTTCAAGTTAATTCATAAAGGAAACCTCGAAGGAAGGCGTCCACTCAGGTTAGGAAGGTGAAAACCAAATCATGTTAGATTCCCAAACAACTATTAGAATCCCAAGGCTACTATGATGAAAATGATCAAATTTGGGTACCTAAACGTAAATTGTGTCCTTGCCTATCCACTACAAAACCATGTGAGTCAAATCTTGTGATTCCAAAGCCGATAGAAGACCATGGGAAGGAAAAGATCACAGAATGCTACACACTTATTCTAGAGCTAGTTTGGGTACCTAAGAAAGAACAATTTGTTCCACCTAGTGTTTGGCGGACGAAGCAACAAGCGGCCGTTGCCAGAAGGACCATATTTTTCTGAGAAACCATTGTAAAATTCTTTTGTAAAGAAGTATCTCTAAGCCGGAAAATTGTCAAGGATGTATGATTATTCTTATGGGAGCAATTGTATATTAGAGAGCCAGATAGAGGTTTGGGAGCTTATGGCCAGACAAGCCATTTTGTTAAGACCTAATCTATAAAGGTCATTTTTTGTAAGTTTGAGGATAATCTTTTAAGGGAGAACTGAGAAGATAGCGTACGGTTGAGAGCTCCTTCTTGTTCAAACTTGTAATCTTTGCCATTGCGGCTACGGTAATCCAAATTCAGATTTGATTATTGCATTGTGTTCCTCTCCTCTTGCTCTTTCATTCAAGTGTAATCATTCAAGATTCGGTGTAGATTTTCAACTACGAGTTTGAGGCCTTAAATCGTTTTTTTGAGTGTCTATATGCGTGTTTTATGTTGTTTTGACCCTAGGAGAGGCTTTAGGGACCCTAAACGACCCATGAGGATCATCTGTTCGCTGTTTTTGCTGACTTTGAGACGAATGGTCGCGATCGTTGTACCTCTCCATAATGCTGTGACAGTGATAGGATATATTCCTGATAATCCCCTGTAGCTTCCCTTCAAGTTTCGTGCGATTCCGATATGATTTGCATGGTAAACGGGCATGATGACTGAAGAACGGTGTAGGAGGACATAAGCAAATTACTTGGCGGTAATGCGTTTGATTTACTTGTAGAGTTAGTAAGTTGCATCTCTTCGAGTTCACTTCATTAGGATTGACACCCTAGTGAGTTCCCATGCCTCATCCGAGTCGCTTCCCCTGTATTGATAAATACGTTGATGCTTGAGAGCTATGCTATGGACGTCCGTCGTGGCGACCCGCAAACATTGGCACCGTTGCCGGGGAATGCACCTTAGGTGATGAGTGACCGAGTGCGCAATTAGACTCCTTAAAAAAGATCAATCCACAAATCCATTTTACACCTCAGTTAGGCTGCTAGACAAGGGTTTAGAGCTTAGTGGAGTCTAGAGCCAGTGGACCGGCTAGATCCTCTCTTAGGAGATTTAGGGAGCTGTGAGTGAGTGTGTTAAAGCATTTTTGCTCTTCAATTTCTCTAATTCGATTGAGTACTGAAATCTCACCCGAAATCCGTCGTGTTTGTTTTGTTTGATTCATTTTCTTATGTTTTTTCATTTTTGTACTTAGGAGTAGGATAAGCAAATCACATTCCAATCAGATTTGGGACAAAAGTCAGAGCCGATAAACCAAAAAACCATAACTTTGGCAAAAAAGCCATAAGACTCTGAAATTCTGAAAATATGACCAAACAGGATTGATATTGATTCAAATCACAAAGTGGTAGCACAAAACACTAGGAAACACTTGTCAGAGGGAGCAGACAAAATTTCATCAGATTTGGCCCAGGTACTACGATCGCGATCGGTGTACCTCAGTGCCAAATTTGGACCAGATTTGACATGTGCCTTCCTGATAAGACTCTAAACAACTTTGTCTAAAGCAAAATCAGGCCACTTGGGTAAAACTAGCCTGACAGACCCAGAAACTGCAAAATCTTGACTTTTGGTCATCCAAATGCAAAAAGACTTTGGGGGTAGCCTTAAAACATCAGTGTCTACAAGCATGCCAAATTTGGTCTGATTTGGGCTCAGAAGTACGATCGCGATCGGTGTACCTAAGTGCCAGAATTGGACCAGATTTCATCTGTGGGATCCCCAGGTGTATACAAACATAAAAGTATAAAGGACCTAGAGCCAGAAACCTCAAAATACCTGTCAAACCATCGGAACACAGATCCAAGTCAAAAATTGCTAAACTGACATAGAAATTGACTTTCAGTAGACCAAAACACATCAAAACTGGGAAGGAACCATACAGAGGGATAGCCTATACACAGGACAACCCAGGTATCTCTCAAATCCCAAATCAAACATCAAAATCCAGTCAAACTGATAAATTTGGGAAAACAGGCACTTCCAACCAAGAAATGGTAAAAACTTGACTTTTTAAGTCCAAATAAAAAAGTGTCTGGCAGGTGGTCTTAAAATAGCCTAGTGAACAAGCTGGTGAAGTTTCATCTGATTTGGGCTCAGAAGTACGATCGCGATCGGTGTACCTCTGGCCCAGATCCAGCTCATTTTTGACCTGCTCATAGACCTGCCCAGGAGTTTTCAAAACTCAAATTGGACATATTGTCAATAATCTGCAAGCAAAATTGTGTTGCGATCATTTTGAAGTGTTGAATCTGCTGACAGTTGGAATGATACAGTGATCTCATAGCCATCCAGTGTATTCATTTGCAGAGACCGATCAAGTAACAACCCATGCAGTCGAAGGAATTGGAAGATCTTTCCATCTCCAGGTAAGAGGTTTGGATTCAGTCAGTAAATCCCACTTTCTTCATGTTTTTGAGATCGGGGAAACAAATCAACACCAGACACCTAAATTTAGCGGATCAAACGAGTGTTGCATCAATAGAGGAGAGTGTAAACCAAGGGATAGTGCGACCATTAGAGCCGATCCTTGAAGAAGTCATCTCCGATACTTCTTCGGAGAGATCTTCCGAGTATTTCACAGAACACTTGGGACAAATAAAACTAAACGGGAGAGAAAACATGGCAGCAGGACATCGGACCTCTCGGCCACACTAAAGCTATTGTTCATCAAGTATCAATATGACAACAAGCAAGGTGCCAAGATATACAAAGATGGTATGGACCACTACTGTGTGAAAATAGAAGATAGACCAAGTGAGTTCAGGGACTTAGTGCCCGTGAGCTATAGCGGAGACAGGTACCTAGATGACGAGGGTATCATGTATTTGGTAGTCCTGAATCCTAACACTGTAGACAAGTGGGGATTGATGGGCACAAAAGCCAAAATAGACGAGGAACATGAGGAAAAGGCACCAACAATGAGCTTACCTAATGCGAGATTAAGGCGAGAAAACGAAACGTTGAGAATCAACACGGATAATGTCTACTTGGGGTTATACAAGTATAATAATGGAGAGCAAGATCTCTATTATAGATGTGAGGAACCCTACATCGGGGAGATGACTGAGCGAAAAAGACTTTATGTCCTCACCTACACAGAGGGAGCGGAAACGAAAATAGCAGCATACGACAAGTATGGGAGACGATATGCAGCAATCGATAAAAAAGAATTGAAAGGATATACGTACTTCGGGGGACCACATCACCAGCACTATGTCACTCCAAGCCCTCTAAGACCAGCATCTACAACTTTCATGCCAGAACCGTTGACAACAGGCGGAGGGAGGACTCATGTAGTTGATTCTTTCAGACGACCTCATTATTCGATGCCAAGCCCCATGGGAACGTTACATTCCAGAGAATCAATGGCTAATAATCGAGGTAGTGCAGTTCCTATCTCTATAGATACAGCTGTAGGTTCGACATTTGCAGCCACCCCATCACATGTGCCTCCTAGTAGTAGATTTGGGGCGGAGGAGCCAACGAGAGCAACCTACGACCTTCCCGATGCACGAGAACGATTAAGTCGAGACATGGGAGCAATGAGATTGACCGCAGACCATAGACGGATCAGGCCATCCCAAGTAGCGAAGTGCATGCCAAAGAAGTATAGCGGATCGGGGGATCCATATGCCCATGTATCGCTCTTCAAGCAAGTCTTAAGAGCAGAACAGATCACTGATTTCCACACTCAATATGAGGGATTCGGGATGAACTTGGAAGGGACGGCCTTAAGCTGGTTTCAACCTTTAAACCCTGAAACTTGTCCGAATATTGAACTGTATTGCGTGAGTTCGCTGAAGAATTCTCAAAACGGGGTATAAAGCATAATACTATATCGCAGATATACGCTTTTAAACAAAGGGAGAATGAAAAAGTGAAGGAAGCAACCTTGAGATTCAAGAAAAACATCGAGGGGTGCCCGAGGAGAGAATTACCGTAGGACGAGATATTGTGTGTGCTCTTTGTTGAAGGACTTAGGAATGAAACCTTGAAAAAGGACCTTCACTTGAAAGCCTGTAGTACGTTTCAAAAGGTTACAAGGGAAGCGTTATATCTTGTCGATAACTGCAAAGAATATGGGGAAGTGTTAGAGGATACTGATTCAGTAACCAGTGGCTCTTCGTCGATTAAAAGCGAACCCTCTACCAAGAAGGATTCCCAGGCATCCTTGATACCAACAGCTGATCAAGTGATAGAGGAGGTAACGAAGAGAATGCAGCAACATATGAGATCAAATCCGGTTATGAGACAGTCTCAGACGAAGAAGTGTGACATATGCGGGGGGGATCATCCGACGTCGTGGTGCACACAACAACCGAAAGCACCAGCGGCGAATGCACGACTACTGAAATGGTGCGCTATAGAACAAAAATGGACAAATCATACCACAGAAGAGTGTTTTTATAACAAAAACTATGTGAGGGAAAGACCGTATGGGCCTCCGGCAGGACCATCCCAACCACCTCCTCCAAGATATCAAGTTGGACCAAATATGAATCTGGTAGCAGGAGCAGACAGACCTCAACCTATGTTGGGTCAACAACCTCCATTACCACAGGAGAATAGGGCCATGATTAGGTATGCTCAACCTTGTGAAGCATCACCACGAACAAACAGTACACTTCAAGTTTCTTATTATGAGGAACCGAATGAGCATTACACACCAGAACCCGAATCACAAATATACACAGACGAAGCATATCAACCGTGGGGAAATAGCGAGGGTATGGCAACCCCAACGTATGTAGCACAAACTTCGAGAGATCAATATTTGGTAGACAAGAGAACGTTAATGTTCATTGTGAACCAGAATTACAAACCAAGAGGATATCCTAATAGAGCAGGACAACCTATGGGACCACCTCCTCAAAATCAAACTCCAATTGGGCAGTGCTATAGCTGTGAAAGTACGGATCATTGGGAGCGTAACTGTCCTTTCAAAGGCGAAAGAGTGAAAATTTTTGGGTTTTGTGATGGATGTGGTGTGAATCACATCTTGCCAGATTGCCCAAAAAATCCGGACAACAAGGGAAAAGTGATTATGAATATTGTGGGGGTGATACCAAGTGCAAGCAGCGGATCGGAAACCGATCCCATGATCCAGATTAATGCGATAACAAGAGCCCAAACCAAGGACTTAAGGAAAAACGAGTCCGTGGAGGAAAAGGTCGAGTTGCTGATACCCACAAAAAATGAGAGCTTATCCGTGAGAACCCAACGAAAATCTTGGAAGGCGAAACGAGACAGGATGAAAACGAGAAGGTTGAACAGCCGAATTTCCATGCAAAACGAATTGCATGAAACAAAGGAGCAACTCAAACAAGAGAGAGAGAGAGAGTAAAAATGCTAAGGATAACAACAAGCCGAAGAAAGCGTTCTCAGGAGGATCAGTCTTGGTTGACAAAGTGCTAGAGCCGTTAGATGCTCTATTACAAGCATACGAAGCAAGGCTAAAAACAAACCAAACTTTAGAGCAAAGATGGTTAACTTATCCTCAACTAGAAGTGGAAACAAAGCGTTTGGAAATATGTAAACACCTCATTGAGACAGCCCAGGCGTTGATTGAACCTAAGATAGCTAGAACCCCAGAACAAGAAGTGTTGATTCACAAAGAGCGAGAAAAACTAAAAATCGATGAGCCAAAACAAGTAAACGAACCCAGCCCTAAAACAATATTGTCACTGGATCATCGGGTGGTGCCGAACACGACTGAGGACGCTAAGTCAATGATGATGATGCCAATTCCAGAAGTTGAAGAACAATGGCCACAACACTTATGGGAAACCATTAGAAACAGAAAGAACGGAAGCACGACGTTACAGTCTGCTCCAATTCCTAAGATTAACCTGGATAACAAATTTTTCAGCCGATATATAATCGCTGTATGGGGATGTGGGAACGGAGATTTTGGTGGAAAGCAAAGCCCAATCCTTGAAAACCCTGCATTCATTTATATGTGAACATGAGGCACAATCGGAGATAAGATTAGTTCCATCCCAGACGAGGACTTTTCATATATGGTTGACTCAAAAAGTCTTCAAGAAATGCTGTCGACACCTATAACATGCACAATCACGATGTCCGAACTCTTGAGAGTCAGACCACACTTATGGGAAGAAATGGGGAAACATTTGGAGCACAAGGGAGTAGAGATTCCTCTTCCGACAAATCCTACGGGAGAAGAAAACAAACGGGAGAGTCAACCCAAAGCCCAACCAGTGCCCATAAACAAGGTCGGAGATTACTGTGAATGCGAGGAGGGGAATACAACCCTACCTGTGGAATATCAGGATATAAAAATGATAGCTATCCTGGACAATGGAGCGGGAGTGGCGATTGCTACCAAGCAAATCTGGGAGAAGTGGGGCCGACCAGCTCTCAGGAAAATGAGAATGAAACTGAAACTCGCAGATGGGTATGTAGAGAGACCATTGGGAATCCTGGACCAAATAGTTGTAACATCGTGTGGAATTAACTATGAGCATACCTTTGCTGTGGTGGATTTTGGAAAAACGAACAACTTTGACATTATTTTGGGACGACCATTTATGCGTCAACTCAAAATGATACAAGATTGGGGTTACGACCAAATCTACCTAAGGCACGAAGAGCTAATAACGAAAATCAACATGAAGAATCACAGCTATAGAGACGTTGCAAAAACACCAGTGCAAGAATTTAATTCAACCACTGTAAATGAAAAAGAAATACCTGCATGGATGCAAACTAAAGCGCATGTCTGGATGTGTGGAGCATCTGATTGTGGAGGGATAATCAAAGAGGAATGCGTTTTGGAAAGGTCCGTAGAAGACGAAGCTTATTTCCCAGAACCTTTCCCAGAACATTTATTTAAGCCATTTGGGTGGACTCAAATATTGTCAACCTTGGACATATGTGTTAACGAATGTACATCTATGAAATTTTGTGACGAAGAAGGATGCAACCTAGTAACGTTGCAAATAGCTAGCGTCATCCTTGAGTCAGGATCGGAGAGCGAGGAACAAGAAGAACCTCCACGTGAGACCGAGTGTAAAAGAATAATTGACGAGATATCTGTAGCGAACGATAGGAATCGAACAAAGGAAGAATTCACGGATTCACTATGTTGTGACCTTCCATCACTGGACGATGAAATCCAATTGATAGAGGTGGATGATGAAAGATCAATCACATCAAAGACGAATAGTAAATACAAGTCGAGACAAGACATGTTTTACGAGTTGCATAACCAAAAACCTAGTCGACAGGAGCGGTATAAATCCAAGAGAACTAGAAAATCAAGGGCGAATAAGCATAATCCGATGCCTCTTGTCGATGACAGAATGGGATATCTAAAGCTTGTCAAAGCTGAGGATTGTGTCAAAGACGAGATCACTAGCCGGTTTATGAAAACTAAACCGCTGAAAAACAACAAGAAGAACAGACACGAGAAGCAAACGACTAAGTCACAGAAAGGGGGGAAAACAAAGGCTGGAATGACCAAAACAGAGAGGAAAACAGAGTACAATAAGCTCAAGCGAACCCTCAAAGACATGTGAATGACTGACTTTGAAACAAATGAGGACACCAATTCTGACAAGATGGATGCACCGTCCCACTATAAGAAATATACCATACAAGATAGGAAAATCATAGTGCAACAACCAATGAGAGAACTGAAGGAACCGGGAACATCGTACGACGGTCCTGAGAAAGCCAAACGAATAGATCTAGCGGAGCCAAGAGAAGATCCAAAACCTGCATATATTGCCACGGATCTTACTGAAGAAGAGGAAAAGCTTTTGATAGCTACTCTTAAACAATATAGAGATGTGTTTGCATGGTCATACAAAGATCTTAAGGGTGTGAATCCAAGTATCTATCAATACACAATATCCCTTAAGAATGACGCCAAACCCAGCAGACAACGTCCCTATACTTACAATGAAACGTTTGTGAAAAAGATCAAGGAGGAGATAGATAAACTTAAAGAGGCAGAGTTTATTTACGAAATTGAGCACACCGATTGGGTTTCACCGATTGTGGTGGTCCCGAAGAAAAATGGAAAGTTAAGAGTGTGCGTCAATCTCAAGGAAGTAAACGCTGCTACAATTCGAGACACCTATCCTCTACCCATTACTGATCATGTAATAGAAAGGGTGGCAGGCAAAGAGGCTTATAGCTTCTTAAATGGGTTTTTGGGTTACAACCAACTCGCAATAAAGCCAAAGGATCAGCACAAAACGGCTTTCGCAGCTGAATGGGATATTTTTGCATTCCGGGTAATGGCTTTTGGCTTAACAAATGCACCAGCCACATTTCAAAGGCTGATGGGTCATGCTTTTAAAGAATATCTAAGACAGTTCTTAGAAATTTACATGGATGACGTGTGTGTTCACTCCCTTGTAAGATTGGATCATATAGAGCACTTGACCAAGGTGTTCGAAAAATGCAGACTGTATCGGATTTGCCTGAATCCAGAGAAATGTGTCTTCATGGTAAGATAGGGAAAAATATTGGGACATATAGTGTCTAGAAACGGTATTTCGACAGACATGGAGAAGATCAACGTCATTGTTGATCTACCACGAATAGTAAAGGTGAAAGAGGTACAGGCATTTATGGGCCATTGTGAATATTATCACAGATTTATCTACTCATACGCTATAATTGCAAAACCACTTTACGCACTGATAACTAAATTTGAGTGGACGGATGAGTGCAATAAAGCTTTTCAAACGTTGAAGCAGAGATTAATTTCCGCTCTAATTTTGAAGGCTCCGAATTGGGAAAAGATATTTCACATCCACGTAGATGCATCAGCATATGCAATAGGATGCATACTTGCACAACCTGGAGAGAACAACATGGATTTTCCAATAAGTCACTCCAGTAGACAACTGAACAATGCAGAGAAGAATTACACGGCAACCGAAAGGGAGGGATTGGGTATGGTCTATGCCGTGAAGAAGTTTAGACACTACTTACTTTTCAATAAATTTGTATTCTTCGTTGATCACCAAGCACTGCTGTACTTAGCAAACAAACCTTGTAGTACGGGGAGAATTGTTCGATGGTTCATCATACTGCTTGAGTTTGACTTCACGGTAGTAGTCAAGAAAGGGACTACACACCAAAGAGCAGATCATTTATCTAGAATGATGCATGGAGAAAACCCTGTAGGAGTTGATGATGATTTGCCATATGCATATCTTTTCAACATAGAAATGGTTCCAAGATGTAATTCCTTTGTTGACTATTGGGCCAATGAATGTGACAAGACAACCATCTACCATTGCAACATCCAGGTCATTGGTAATGTTGGCGGATAGGCTATACAAACAAGGATCGGATCAAATCCTTAGGCTTTGTGTTGAATCAAGTGAACGGGAATTATACCTAAACCAAGCTCATGTACAAACAACGGGAATTCACAATGGGCATGCACAGATGTATCAGAGATTGATGAGAATGGGTGTGTATTGGCAAAAAATACGACATAGTGTTCATATGCATGTCAAATCTTGTGTTAGCTGCACGCTTCAAAAGCCAATAGAGCACGCGACTCTATTAAGATTATCTGTAGCACCCCGATGGAGTAACTATATTGTTGAATACCTCACCACTAGGATACTACCTGAGGGGATGAGTAGATCACGAATCAAAACGATCATGAAAGAGGCAGAAAACTATGTACTGATTGAGGACACTCTTTACAAGAGGGGAAAAGACAGTCAATTGAGAATGTGCGCGACTGAAGAGGAATACATTCCTATCTTAGTGCAAGCACACGGCGGACAAGCTGGTGGACATTTCTTAGCTGACAAAACGGCCAAAGCAATTCTTATTGCAGGCATATGGTGGCCTACACTATTCATGGACATTGAAGATTTTGTGAAACGATGTGATGATTGCCAGAAAACAAAAGTTCCGAGAGCGCGAGATGATATGCCGTTAAGGCCAATGATGGGGGCAAGAGCGTTTGCGAAATGGGGAATAGATTTTGTAGGACCGATAGCGCCTCCGGGATATAAAACGTACGCTCAATACATTATTGTGGCAACACATTATCTAACAAAATGGGTGGAAGCTAAAGCAATAGCCCGAAATGATGCAAAAACGACAGCACAGTTTTTGTATGAGAACATTTTCACCAGATATGGCTTACCAATTGAGCTCGTGAGCGATAGAGGCACTCACTTCATCAATGAGGTGATCGAATTCCTATTGGACTAATTCATGGTAATTCACAGGAAGTCCGCCCCCTATCACCCACAAGCGAACGGCCAAGCAGAAAGTACGAATAAAATTTTGGTGACAATTCTTACCAAAATTGTTGGCGAATCGAGAGCTGACTGGGATCAAAAGCTACATTCAGCTTTATGGGCATATAGAGTAGCTTACAAAACATCGATTGGAACGACTCCGTTCAACATGGTTTATGGAATTCAAGCAATTTTGCCACTTGAATTCCTTATTCCCATGCTTCGAGTCACTAAACAATTAGAATGGACGGGCCATGAATTATCCAATCTGGTAGATGTCCTGGAAAAGCTAGATGAAACTAGATTGAGAGCCGTTGCATCAATCTATGCGCAAAAACGAAACATGAAATCATTCTTTGATCAACATGTTATCAGTAAGGAATTTGCTATTGGGGATTACGTCTTAATGTATACCCTGAAACAACATTCCCGGAAACTCAAAAAGCGAGGAAATGGACCCTATGTGATTCATGACATATCATCTAGTGGGGCCATCAAACTTGCGACAATAGAGGGAGAGGAAATGCCTAACTGGATTAGTGGTTGCAGACTAAAGAAATACAACATACCACTAACCACAGACATGCTTGCCAAAGTACACGCTGTGAAGGAGCTCAAGAACAAAGCAAAGAAAACAGAAGCTCAAGCGTAGGAGGAGGCCAAAGTCAGGATTTTAAAAAGAAAACAAACCTTACAACAACAAAGACTTCCTCTACCAGCAGACACGGTTCAAATTCCTTTGTCTATAATTCAAACTTATGAGCAATGGGAAACAGGAATCGATGTTTGCATCAATGTCAGACTCCCGCATGGCAGATATCAGCGAGCATTGATTGACACACGAGCAAGAGTCAATGTGGTCAACCTCTCCACTTAAAGGATGCTTACAGATGAACCCCTCGTGCAATCCACACGTGATCTACAAGCAGCAAACGGTGCAACAATGCCAACATTGGGGATAGTAAACTTACCAATCAATCTTGATGGAAATAGTTGTCCTCATCAATTTTTCGTAACGAAAGACGGAGAAATCAGAGAATCAATATGCTTGGGAGTTCCATGGATGAGAACGTACAATGCAGTCACTGAATGGTCAGAACATGCGTTAAGGTACACACACGACTCTAGCATGTACATGACTCCATTCGCCAAAACAGATCACTCGTGGCCGAGTATCCCCATCGACAATAAGCAACTGGCGAACCATCCAAAAACAACACAAAAGGTTATTCGAAAAGTATGGATAAAGAAAAGATTGCTGACCAACAAACCAAGCAAGATATGGCTGCCTAAGGAAAAACTCAAGACGGAAACAACACCATCTCAAAGACCTTCAGAAGTTACTCCGAAGTGGAAATGGCAACCAAAACTAAAGACAACTACAGATTCGGCGACCAAGCTCGAAAGGAAACCCAAAACTCAAAACAAGAAGCCTGAACCTCCAAAATGGCAATGGAAACCTGTGAAAACCAAACTAGAATCTGTAAAGATGTAACAAACCGCATACAAATGGGTTCCAAAAATAGTTGCCATCACAACACCCACAATCAAGGAAAGAGCAATTCGACTGCAAGCTCTTCTGTTCCATGAACAGCTACCCTCACCATCAAAAGCCACTGAAAACTACATTCAATTCCCGCATCTTGCACAACATATTGTTACCCAAGACATTGTCTCAAACATCAGAATAGGGCCACATTACATGGCCATGCATAGACACAGATTCTGAAACCCACGCACATGCACCCAACCTTCATCCGGGACGACTCAGACAAGGAAGGGGGGAGTAATTGATGAATCTAGCAACAGTCAGGGCCATTAAGGGGTCCAACGTGTATATATGTACATAAAGTGTGTGTTTTTTCATTATTTAGAGTTCAGTTTTGAACATATTCGATCAAAACCTGGCAATTTTAGCGTTTTTGTATCATCCGACCAGCATAATAATGAGTTGTAATGACAAAATCCGGAGCATTGGGATGCTTGTAGAGAAAATATGTGCTTAGGACTGAGTATAATAATTTTGGCCAAATTTTGCCAGTTAATAAGTATTTCCAATTTATTTTGTTTGATTTTCGTTAATAAAACATCAAAAATTAAAAAATCTCGCTCACAAGTGTCGGAATCAAATTCTAGAAGCAAACGTAGAAGTATCATGATAAGGTTATCAAGCATGGAAGATATGAAGCTAATCTGAAGATGTCAAATTTCGGCCTTAATGATCATGACTACATTTCGCCAAAATCGCATCAAATGGTCATACGACACTGGAATGACAAACGGTTCGACCCACAAGTGGTATGCAGATTATATCGGGATCAAAAGTGAGAAAAATCAACCCTGTGTCACGAAAATCTCGGGAAGATATAGGTCAGGTAGGCCAAATTCTAGCTTATTGTTCATTTTCACCTTTTGAGAGAGAAGGAGAGAGCTTTTTGACCTAGAGCGAGCTGCCACATTTCTACCCCGTAAGGACGGTCGGAGCCAGCGTATCACACCAGATTTCACAAGTATGTTCCCTATCAAGTAAAGATCAAGTCTATTATGCATGCAAGCGTGAATCATCGCACAAACGGGCGAAGAGATCAAATCAAAGTCGGATCGGGTCAAAGAGGTCAAGGGCCCTTAGAGGCATCCATACAAAACTTTTTTCAGGCACAAAACACATCAATGTGCTCCCCACAAGGTCAGGAACAAACCCATATGGTCAAAACACAATTTGGTGGTGGTACACCGATCGCGATCGGTGTACCTCACTGACAAAAATTGGGACAGATCTTGCAAAACACCCCCCCTCAGCCTCGCCTACAATCTGCTGGTGTCAAAACCAACTTTGGCCTCCATGGTACGATCGCGATCAGTGTCTCCAGATGCAAGTTTTGCAACTTTTGACTTGGCCCAGGCTTGGAACTCAATTAAAAGTACACTCTCTTGAATTTTCAAGGAAAATGCACAAATTTTGCTCATGGAATGGGCCCAATTTGTCAAACACAACCAAAAAGGGAAAATTTGACCTACAACTACCAAAATCCTGTTAAAAATAATGATGGATGGTTTGAAAGGTACACTTGTCCGACTAAGAGTCAGAACAGTTGTAGAAACCCTCGAATGGATCTCAGAATCTCCTACAAGTGCAGATATAGTCGTTTCAGTCTCGAATGATCACACAAGGATAGATTTGGAGCCAAGCCAATGCCAAAGACCAAAAGGTTACTTAGGGTTGCTCAAATATCACATGGATATCCAAGAAATGCCTGAAAAATGCACATATCTG
Organism: Adiantum capillus-veneris; assembly: GCF_014529385.1. NCBI lineage: Eukaryota > Viridiplantae > Streptophyta > Polypodiopsida > Polypodiales > Pteridaceae > Adiantum > Adiantum capillus-veneris. The sequence goes on from NC_140934.1 coordinate 177,214,451, forward strand.
GAAAACCTCCTAAGACAGGGTATAAAGTGCCTGAAAAGGTCAAAATCAGACAATGGAGTAGGATGATGGTAGCAGATCATCATGGAAGCAGTGGGAGCTCTAAAACTAACTTCAACTAACTCCAGCATCCGACCAAAATTCCTCAGGAAAACCCAATATGGTTAGACTTAATGAAATATGGTCAAACAGTGAAAAATTGCTCTAATTTGTTCATTTTAAGTCCAAACTTGGAAATAAATCATCAGTGGGCTAGGCAGACATAGGGGTTCATGACCATCTAGTTTTCATCAAAAACAGGCCCAAAACACCGATCGCGATCGGTGTACCTGCTTGCGGGTCGCCGCGACGGACGTCCATAGCATAGCTCTCAAGCATCAACATAATATTATCGATACAGGGGAAGCTAGCGACTCGGATGAGGCATGGAAACTCACTAGGGTGGCAATCCTAATGAAGTGAACTCGAAGAGATGCAACTACTAACTCTACAAGCAAATCGAACGCACTAACGCCAAGTAATATGCCTATGTCCTTCTACATAGCTCTACAGTCATCACGCCTGTTCGCCATGCAAATCATATGGGAATCGCACGAAACTTGAAGGGAAGCTACAGGGGACTATCAGGAACATATCCTATCACTGTCACATCATTCTGAGAAGGTACAAAGATCGCGATTGTTCGTCCCAAAGTACGCAAAAACAGTAAACGATTGATCCTAAAGGGTCGTTCTAAGGTCCCTAAAGCCCCTCCTAGGGTCGAAACGACATAAAACACGCATAATAGACACTCAAAACAGCGATTTAAGGCCTCAAACTTGTAGTCGAAAACCTACACCGAATCTTGAATGATTACACTTAACTGAAAGAGCAAGAGGAGAGGAACACAATGCAATAATCAAATCTGAATTTGGATTACCGTAGCCGCAATTGCGAAGATTACAAGTTTGAACAAGAAGGAGCTCTCAAACATACCCTGTCTTCTCAGTTCTCCATTCAAAAAAATTATCCAAAACTTACAGAAATTGACCTTTATAGATTAGGTCTTTGCAAACAATGGCTTGTCTGGCCATAAGCTCCTACTCTTAAAACTGGCTCTCTAATATACAATTGCTCCCAAAAGAATAATCATACATCCTTCATAATTTCCCGGCTTAGAGATTCTTCTTTACAAAAGAATTTTACAATGGTTTCTTAGGAAATTATGGTCCTTCTGGCCACGGCCGCCTGTTGCTTCTTCCGCCAAACACTCCCCCCTTCCTCATCCTTGCACACCCTTGTGCATGTCAGTGTTTTGGCTGTTGATGTGGCTCTAATGAAGCGAGTGTCGCTGAAAAGCTTCTTGTGCGCAGTACGGCTTCGAGGGCTTCTTGGTGTTGTCTGAATGGGTTTTCTGATAATGTGTGTTGGTATGCCACGTACCTTGCCTTGAGGTCCTTCACCATGGGATGGAAAATCCTTGAATCCATTTCGAAGAATCCTGTGACGAAGGCCTCTTCAAATGTTTGCAAGTAGTGGGATGGCAGGTACATTAGCCGGGAGTACATGGCCATCAAGATATGCCGTGGCGGTGAATCTTGTAGATTCCAACAGATGCCTCTGTGTCCTTCCAAGAATAGATTCCAAAGATGATCATTGCCTTCAGTGTCTTTAAACACCTGGATGCAGGTGACGATCATCCGGGCTATCTTTACTAACATCTGGCAGGCCAAATTGGGGACATCCCGTAGCAAAGTGACTATAGAGTTCAATGTGCTGACCATGTACGCCACTGTAGGGGGATGTTGTGCTGTCAGAATCAAGTAATTTAGCTTGTGCTGCCTTGACCCCTTCCATGTTGTGAAATATTTCCAAGTGCGTCTTCGAGGGACAGGGAAGAATGTAGGATCTATTTGTATATGTTGAGGCGCGTTGTGGTAGTTTGTTAGATCCTGTGGTCTCTTGTCCAACCACTTCTGCCTCCACATGGGATGGTCATCGACGAGCACCTGAGCTTCTTCCACCGTGAGTGCAATGCCCTCGTAACCCCCTTCTTTGTTTCGTGGCAAGGATGGCCGCATCTTTCCTTTCCATAGATTTGCTTCATGGCACATCAGAGGAAACGGAAGGTATTCGTGGCCAAACCCTTCCACTTGCTCTTCTGGTTGTAAATACGTCAGTGCTGCTGACTCCAGTATCTTCTTTTCATATAACATATATTCCTTGGCCGGCCCTTCTGGCATGTCCTGTATGCTTTCACTGAGTTCATCTCGTATGTCCAGATCAGGTCCTTCAAATTCCTGCTCCTATTGCCCTTGTTGTGAGGTTCCAGGCAAATCTGTCGCATGTTGTCCAGGCAGCAGTTGCGGTCGAGTCTGTTCCTTGCCTACTTTGATCTGCTGTTGGGCAAAGCAACTCTTCCTTTTCCTTTAGCAATGTGTCAGCGATCTGTCTCTAAATCTGGAGTTCAGCGCTTGCTTGAGCGAGTTGTTGCTCCACTTCTTTCAATCTTAACTCGTTGGCCGCTGTCTGGGCCACCATTCCCGATACGAGCAGCTGTCTTTGGAGCCTTTCCTGCTCGAGCTCTGCTTTCAGTGCTGCTGTGGCATTGTCAGATGTGGAGACCAATGCTCCAGCAGGTTCCTGATTAGCCATCAAAGCCGTCAGAGTGCCCTTGACAGTGCTGTAGGAGTTGTTAAGCCTTTGAAATCTTGCACTTTCGTAGGCGAGCTGCTCCGTCGCTTTCTGGACTTTGGTCGTCAGTTCTTGGCACTCTTTCTCTTTGGAAGTCAGGTCTGTCCTGACATCCACCAAATCTTTGATCAGAGACTGAGCCTATTGCCGCTCAAGGTCTCTTTCCTCCGTTGTGCGTTCTAGTCGCGTTCTTAGGTTGTCGAACTCCTCTTGCCTTGATTCTTGCTTTTGTCGGGCTTCTTGTACCTGCCTTTCCTTTTCAGTCAGCACTACGTATTGACACTGGAACTGCCGCTCTAACTCTCGCAGTGTTTTCTTGTAATCAAATCCCCCCACTGCTTGACATGCTTCTTGGTATTTAATGGATTCTGTAGATGGTACAGCCTCCTTTTGTGAGGTTCAAGGGGGAGGAGTTGGCTGTTTTTTGTCCGATGGAGAAGGGAGAGGAGGTGGAGATTTGTGTGATGGCGGAGGTGAGTTTCTAGGCGAGGGAGGAGGTGATTTGGGTGATGGAGGAGGCGGACTTGATTTTTCCCGCACATGTCTCCTTTTGGAAGATTCCTCGCCTTGTTGCGAAGCAGATGCTTTCGCTTTCCTTTTCTTTAGGATCCTGATTATTCTTTGGCAGGTGAGATCCGTCGCGCGTCGCGCATCCAGATTCCTATCTCTCTGGATCTGCTTAAGCTGTTCAGTCTGATTCTGCTCTTCAGCCGCGTCTTGTTCCTTCGTTTGTTCCGTGGACTGTGAGGATAAGTCCACTTCAACAGCCTTTTGTTCTGCTTCCAGTCTTTGCTTCTCAGCCCGTAGGCGAGTTGCATTTTCTATCCTTTGTTGTCTTTCCCTTTCTAATCTGAGTTTTTGTGCCTGTTGCATCTCTGTTGCTCGAGCATGTCTGTCAACCCTCAATTTGGTGCGTCTTTCTTCGACTCTCTTCTGGGCTTCAGCATACGCCTTTTGCAAATCCGATTGCGGTATTGCACTCCTCTCTCCGCGTTTTCTCTCAAGCGGCTTTGTTGAATCTTCTTCCTCACTTTCCTCAAATTCTGAAGGCACTTTATCTCTCGACTCTTGATATTTTCCTTCGTCGTCTGTCTCTGTTTTGTCTTCATCACTAGAACTTTTATTGGTGGCCTGCGCTGAGCGCGATGATGTAGCGCTAGGTGTTGTCCTTACAGAGTGTGCTACCAGCTTCACTTTCTGGATCAAGGCCATTTGTGAGCTGGCATCTCGCAAATCCTCGATCATTCCCAAAGTCTGGTATGCTATTCTGGTTAGCATCGGCCCTGCACTCATGTAGGTTTTGTTTTTTTCCGAGCTTTTCAAATTTGCTTCAATCAGATTATCCAGAATATAAGATCCGTAGTCGCAGCGAATGGATCTATTTTCTGCTATCACTAGAGCCATGACCACGGCAATGTGAAGGATTGGCTCTGTGTAGCGAGGAGGCTTTTGAACTGTGAAATGTTGAGATATCAATCTCATTGGCAATTCCAGCTCACCGTAGATCATGTTGGTGTATTTGTATTTGTTCCCCTTCGCTTTGACGTATGCCTTCTCATTGTCTAGTGACTTTGTCTTTGCCAACAAATCGTGTTGCCCTGGGAGGAAATGCAAGGCCTCATTGATGATCTCCTTCGTGATCTTTACTTTAACTTTTGACCCATCTTTGTCTGTGAGCATTGACTGCCCATCATATTGTATTGAGCTCATGAGTTCATGGGCCCTCATGTAATCTATTCCCCATGGCTGTAATCTGAAGAACTGTTCCAAGTGTATCGCCCGCACAGCCTCTATTACTTCTGGCCTTTGGTGGAGAGTCCATATCTCCCGTGGCATGATAGTCGTATTCACCAAGTCGCCATCAACATCCTTAAACTTTGAGATGAAGATGTGGGCAGGGATTTGAGCCAGTATTTCATCCGAGAGGTGAGCCTTCTCATTTGTGGCAAGCCCTTCCACTTCATATGGTGCTGCTGTCCACTGCCTGTCTTTCTTTGAGTGAGGCATTTTGTGTCAAGAGAATCACAAGCTGTCAGGATTTTCCTTTCGCAAATCAATTGCATTTAGAATTTTAGTAAAAAACAGTTCAAAAGTTAAAACTGATCATAATTTGAACAAATTTCATCCATTCTTGTCCATATTTCGCCAGTGGGACTAGGAAGGCTAGAGCTGTGACTGATAAAAATTTGAGCCAGTTCTGAGTATGAGGTACACCTATCGCGATCGTAGTACAGAGGCCAAATTTGGGTTTGATCATATGATTGGGTTCCTGATAGTTGGAGGGTCATTTTGGTCCACTCTGTGTGTCTTTTGGACCACTTTTGAGTTTACAGGTCCCATTTCTGTGTTACAAGGGAATTTTGGACTAGACTCTGATTTTTTATGAGTTTTTGATGTCCAATTGGCTTGAAATTTGGATGGGGACTTGAACAAGATGTGTACAAGGGATCTGATATGTTTTGGTCAAATTCTGGGTTTGAGGTACATCGATCGCGATCGTAGTACAGAGGCCAAATTTAGGGAAAACTGGATGGTCATGAACTCCTATGCTTGCCTAGCCCACTGATGATTTATTTGCAAGTTTGGACAAAAAATGAACAATTTAGAGCAATTTTTCACTATTTGACCATATTTTACTAAGTCTAACCATATTTGGTTTCCCTGATGAACTTTGGTTGGATCCTGGAGTTAGTTGGAGTTAGTTCTGGAGCTGCCACCGCTCCTATGATGTTCTGCTACTAACAGCCTACTCCAATGTCTGACTTTGACCTTATCAGGCACTTTAGACCCTGTCTTAGGAGGTTTTCTAGATCTGTGCATTTTCCAGGCATTTCTTGGATATCCATGTGATGTTTGAGTATCCTTAAGTGATTTTTTGGTTTTGGCATTGCCTCGGCTCCCTGTCTAGCTTCGTGTGATCATTCGAAACTGAAATCACCATTTCTGTACTTGTAGGAGGTTTCTGAGATCCATCTGAGGTTTCCTGCAACTGTCCTGACTTTTAGCCGGACAAGTGTTCCTTCCAAACCATCCATCATCATTTCTAACCAGATTTGGGTAGTATTAGGTCAAATTTTCCCTTTTTGGTTGTGTTTGACAAATTGGGCCCAATCTATGAGCAAAATTTGTGCATTTTCCTTGAAAATTCAAGAGAGTGTGCTTTTAGCTGAGTTCCAAGCATGGGCCAACTCAAAAGTTGCAAAACCTTCCTCTGAGGGCACCGATCACGATCGTACTCCAAAGGCCAAATTTGGTTTTGACACCAGCAGTATGCAGGCGAGGTTGAGGGGATGTGTTGGGCAAATTCTGTCCCAGTTTTTGTCAGGTAGGTACACCAATCGCGAACGGTGTACCACCACCAAATATGGTTTTGACCTCATAGTTTTGTTCCTGGCCTTGTGGGGAGCACACTGATGTGTTCTGTGGCTGAAAGAAGTATTGCATGGATGCCTCTAAGGGCCCTCAACCTTTTTGACCCAATCCGACTTTGATTCGATCCTTTCGCCCGTTTGTGCAAAGATTCGCGCTTGCATGCATAATAGACTTGATCTTTACTTAATAGGGAACATACCTGTGAAATCTGGTGTGAAATGGTGGCTCCAACCGTTCGTGCAGGGCAGAAACGTGGCAGCTCGCTCTAGGTCAAAAAAGCTCTCTTCTTCTCTCTCAAAAGGTGAAAATGAACAATGAGCTAGACTTTGGCCTACCTGACCTATATCTTCCCGAGATTTTCATAACACAGGGTTGATTTTTCTCACCATTGCTCCCGATTTAATCTGTATACCACGTGTGGGTTGATCGGTTCATCATTCCGGCGTCGCATGACCGTTTGATGCAATTTTGGCGAAATGTAGTCATGACATTGAGGCCGAAATTTGACATCTTCAGATTAGCTTCATATCTTCCATGCTTGATAATTTTATCGTGATACTTCGGCGTTTGCTTCCAGGACTTGATTCCGACACTTGTGAGCGAGATTTTTCCGAATTTTTGAATTTTTGAAGTTTTATTAACGAAAATCAAACACAATAAAATGAAAATACTTATTAACTGGCGAAAATTTAGCCAAAATTATTATACTCACCCCTAAGCATATATTTTCTCTTGAAGCATCCCAATGCTTAGAATTTGTCATTACAGCTCATTATTATGCTAGTCGGATGATACAAGCCAGGTTTCGATCAAATTTGTTCAGAACTAAACTCTAAATGATGAAAAAACACACACATTATGTAAATATATACACCTTGAACCTCTGAATGGTCTTAATGGCCTTGACTGTTACTCCCCCCTTCCTTGTCCGAGTCGCCCCGGACGAAGGGTGGTGCATGTGCATGGGTTTTGAACTCTGTGTCTATGCATGGCCGTGTCATGTGGCCCTATTCTGATGTTTGAGACAATGCGTTGGGTAACAATATGCTGTGCATGATGTGGGAACTGAATGTAGTGTTCAACGGCTTTTGATGGCGAAGGTAGCTATTTATGGAACATGAGAGCCTGCAGTTTAATTGCTCTTTCCTTTATTGTGGGTTTTGTGCCTGCAACTAGTTTTGGAACCCATTTATAGGTATTTTGTTGCATCTGCACCAATTCTGCTTTGGTTTTCACCGGTTTCCAGTGCCATTTGGAAGATTCAGGCTTCTTGTTTTGAGTTTTGTTGTTCCTTTTGAGCTCTGGCATTTGAGCGTTATCCTTTTTTGGTTGCCATTTCCACTTGGAAGTAGCTTTGGAAGGTTTTATAGATGATGCTGGTTCCTTCTGGAGTTTGCTCTTAGGTAGCCATATCTTGCTCGGTTTGTTGGTCAGCAATGATTTCCTGATCCAGACCTGTTGAATAACCTTGGGGGTTGTTTTTGGTTGAATAGCCGATTGCTTGTTGTTGATGGGGATACTTGGCCACGAGTGATCTGTTTTGGCGAATGGAGTCATGTACACGTTAGAGTCGTGTGTGTACCTTAACACATGTTCTGACCATTCAGTGACTGCATTGTACGTTCTCATCCATGGAACTTCTAAACATATTGATTCTCTGATTTCTTCGTCTTTCATTACAAAAAATTGATGAGGACAACTATTTCCATCAAGATTGATTGGCAAGTTTACTATCCCCATTGTTGGCATTGTTGCACCGTTTGCCGCTCGTAGATCAATTGTGGATTGCACGAGGGGTTCATTTGTTAGCATCTTGTAAGTGGAGAAGTTGACCGCATTCACTCTTGCACCTGTGTCAATTAATGCTCGTTGATACCTTCCATGCGAGAGTTTGACATTGATGCGAACATCAATTCCTGTTTGCCATTGCTCATCAGTTTGAATGATAGATATAGGAATTCGAGCCGTGTCCGTTGGTGTAGGAGGTCCTTGTTGTTGTAATGCTTGTTTTCTTTTTAAAATCCTGACTTTGGCCTCCTCCTGCGCTTGAGATTTTGTTTCATTTGCTTTGATCTTGCGTTCCTTCGCAGCGTCTATTTTGGCAAGCATCTCTGTGGTTAGTGGCAAGTTGTATTTCTTTAGTCTGCAACCACTAATCCAGTTAGGCATTTCTTCTCCCTCTAATGTCGCAAGTTTGATGGCACCGCTAAGTGATATATTGTGAATCACGTAGGGTCCATTCCCTCGCTTTTTGAGGTTTCGGGAATATTGTTTTAGGGTATACATTACAACGTAATCCCCATTAGCACATTCCTTGCTGATTACATGTTGATCAAAGAATGATTTCATGTTTCGTTTTTGCGCGTAGATTGACGCAACGGCTCTCAATTTAGTTTCATCCAGTTTTTCTAGGACACCTACCTGATTGGATAATTCATGGCCCGTCCATTCTAATTGTTTAGCGACTTGAAGTGTGGGAATAAGGAATTCAAGTGGCAAAATCGCTTGCATTCCATAAACCATGTTGAATGGAGTCGTTCCGATGGATGTTTTGTAAGCTACTCAATATGCCCATAAAGCTGAATGCAGCTTTTGATCCCAATCAGCTCTTGATTCGCCGACAATTTTGGTGAGAATTGTCACTAAAATTTTATCTTTCTGCTTGGCCGTTCTCTTGTGGGTGATAGGGGGCGGATCTCCTATGAATCACCATGAATTCATCCAGTAGGAATTCGATCACTTCATTGATGAAGTGAGTGCCTCTATCGCTCACGAGCTCAATTGGTAAGCCATATCTCGTGAAAATGTTCTCATATAAAAACTGTGCTGTTGTTTTTGCATCATTTCTGGATGTTGCTTCCACCCATTTTGTTAGATAATCTGTTGCCACTATAATGTATTGAGCGTGCGTTTTATACCCCGGAGGCGCTATCGGTCCTACAAAATCTATTCCCCATTTCGTAAACGCTCTTGCCCCCATCATCGTCCTTAAGGGCATATCGTCTCGCACTCTCGGAATTTTTGTTTTCTGGCACTCATCACATCGTTTGACAAACTCTTCGGCATCCATGAATAGTGTAGGCCACCATATGCCCACAATAAGAATTGCTTAGGCCGTTTTATCAGCTGAGAAATGTCCACCCGCTTGTCCGCTGTGTGCTTGCTCTAAGATAGGAATGTATTCCTCTTCAGTCGCGCACATTCTCAATTGATGGTCCTTTCCCCTCTTGTAAAGAGATTCCTCAATCAGTACATAGTTTTCTGCTTCTTTGATGATTGTTTTGATTCGCGATCTGCTCATCCCCTCAGGAAGTATCCTGGTGGTGAGGTATTCAACGATGTAGTTACTCCATCAGGGTGCTACGGACATTCTGAATAGAGTTGCGTGTTCTATTGGCTTTTGAAGTGTGCATTTAACACAAGATTTGACATGCATGTGAACACTATGTTGCATTTTTGGCCAATACACACCCATTCTCATCAATCTCTGGTACATCTGTGCATGCCCATCGTGAATCCCCATTGTTTGTACATGAGCCTGGTTTAGGTACAATTCCCGTTCGTCCGGTTCTACACAAAGCCTAAGGATTTGATCCGTTCCTTGTTTATATAACCTGCCCGCTAACATTACAAATGATCTAGATGCTGCAATGGTAGATGGTTGGCTTGTCATATTCAAAGACCCGATAGTTAGCAAAGGAATTAAGTCCTCGCTCCATCTTGGAACCATTTCTATGTTGAAAAGATATGCATCTGGCAGATCATCGTCAACTCCTACAGGGTTTTCTCCATGCATCATTCTAGATAAATGGTCAGCTCTTTGGTGTGTAGTGCCTTTCTTGACCACTACTGTGAAATAAAACTCAAGCAGTATGATGAACCATCGAACAATCCTTCCTGTACTGCAAGGTTGATTCACTAAGTACAACAGTGCTTGGTGATCAACGAAGAATACAAATTTATTGGAAAGTAAGTAGTGTCTAAACTTTTTCACCACATAGACCATACCTAATTCCTCACTCTCAGTTGTCGTGTAATTCCTCTCTGCATTGTTCAATTGTCTACCGGAGTAACTTATTGGAAAATCCATGTTGTTCTCTCCAGGTTGTGCAAGTATGCATCCTATTGCATACGCTGATGCATCCACATGAATGTGAAAGATCTTTTCCCAATCCAGAGCTTTCAATATTGGAGCAGAAATTAATCTCTGCTTCAACGTTTGAAAAGCTTCTTCACATTCTTCTGTCCACTCAAATTTAGTTATCAGCGCGTAAAGTGGTTTTGCAATTATAGCATATGAGTAGATAAATCTTCGATAATATCCACAATGACCCATAAACGCCTGTACCTCCTTCACCCCCACTAGTCGTGGTAGATCAACAATGACGCTGATCTTCTCCATGTCTGTCGAAATCCCGTTTTTGGACACTATATGGCCCAGTATTTTGCCTTGTCTTACCATGAAGACGCATTTTTCTGGGTTCAGGCAAATCCGATACAGCCTGCATTTCTCGAATACCTTGCTCAAATGTTCTATGTGCTCCAGTCTTACAAGGGAGTGAACGCACAAGTCGTCCATGTAAATTTCTAAGAATTGTCTTAGATATTCTTTAAAAGCATGACCCATTAGCCTCTGAAATGTACCTGGTGCATTTGTTAGGCCAAAAGACATTACCCGGAATGCAAAAATACCCCATTCTGTTGCGAAGGCTGTTTTGTGCTGATCCTCTGGCTTTATTGCGAGCTGGTTGTAACCCGAAAAGCCATCTAAGAAGCTATACGCCTCTTTGCCTGCTACTCTTTCTATTACATGATCAGTAATGGGTAGGGGATAGTTGTCTCGAATTGTAGCAGCGTTTACTTTCTTGAGATTGACACACACTCTCAACTTTCCGTTTTTCTTTGGGACCACCACAATCGGTGATACCCAATCGGTGTGCTCAATTTCGTAAATAAACTCCGCCTCCTTAAGTTTATCTATCTCCTCCTTGATCTTTTTAGCAAATGTTTCATTGTAAGTATAGGGACGTTTTCTGCTGGGTTTCGCGTCATTCTTAAGGGGTATCGTGTGTTGACAGATACTAGGATCCACCCCCTTAAGATCTTTGTACGACCACTCAAACACATCTCTATATTGTTTAAGAGTAGCTACCAAAAGCTTTTCCTCTTCGTCAGTAAGATCTGTGGCAATATATGCAGGTTTTGGATCTTCTCCTGGCTCCGCTAGATCTATTCGTTTGGCTTTTTCAGGACCGTCGTACAATATACCCGGTTCTTTCAATTCCCTCATAGGTTGTTGCACTATGATTTTCCTATCTTGTATGGTATATTTCTTATAATGGAATGGTGTATCTATCTTGTCAGAACCCGTATCGTCATTTGTTTCAAAGTCGGTCGTCCATATGTCTCTTAGGGTTCGCTTGAGCTTATCGTACTCTGCTTTCCTCTCTATTTTGGTCATTTTGGACCCTGTTTTCCTCTCCTTTCGCGACTTAGTCATCCGCTTTTTGTGTCTGTTCTTCTTGTTGTTTTCCCATGGTTTAGTTTTGGTGAATTTGCCGGTGACCACGTCTTTGACACAATCCTCAGCTTTGACAAGTTTTAGATATCCCGTTCTGTCATTGACAAGAGGCATAGGATTATGCTTATTTTCCCTTGATTTTCTGGCTCTCTTGGATTTGTACCGCTCCTGTCGACTAGGTTTTTGGTTATGAAACTCGTAAAACCTATCCTATCTCATTCTGTATTTTCCGTTTTTCTCTCATGCGCTTGATCTTTCATCATCAGCCTCTATCAGTTGATTTTCGTCGTCCAATGATGGAAGGTCACAGCATAGTGAATCCGTGAATTCCTCTTCTGTTTTAATCCTATCGTTCACTGTAGATACCTCATCAGTTATTCGTTTAAAACTAGTCTCACATGGAGGTTCTTCCTGTTCCTCGTTTTCTGATCCCGACTCAAGGATAACGCTAGCCATTTGTAACGTTACTAGGTTGTATCCTTCTTCGTCACAAAATTTCATAGGTGTGCATTCGTTAACACATACGTCCAAGGTTGACAATATTTGAGTCCACGTGAATGGCTCAAATAGATGTTCCGGGAAAGGTTTTGGGAAATAAGCCTCGTATTCAACAGATCTTTCCAGAACGCACTCCTCTTGGATTATCTCACCACAATCGGATGCTCCACACATCCAGATATGCGCTTTTGTTTGCATCCACGCGGGTATTTCTTTTTCATTTACAGTGGTTGTGCGCTCCTTGCCGTACTGTCGAAGCAAGGGACTTGCCTAACACTGTGTGCGAGCCACAGACGGCTCCAAGCACACAACTAGCTTAACTAGTAAGCTCAAAAGAGGGCAATGGTGTGTCACTCACCGCTCTATGCTCCTGCCGTGGAGGATTCCTCGCCGCGAAGAAGGAGACGCCGCTACGTCGCGCTCAACCGCTTCACCACCGTCGTGCCGCCGCAATGCTCGATAGCACTCTCTCTCTCTCTCTCTCTCTCACACCCACACACACACACACACACACACACACACACACACACACACACATACACACACACACACACACACAAGGAGGTGAAGAAGAAGAAGATGGAGATGTAGATGGAGCAAGAGCACTCTTCTATTGCACAAATGAGAGAATGAGTGAATTTTAAGTTTAGTTGGCTTTTATATGAGCTCACCCCATTCACACTTGGGCGCACATGCTTAGCCAACTAATCCCTTGAATGTCCCAGTTAGAGTGTGCCTCTCATCGGCGATCACTCTTACCCTTTTCCTATTGGACCGACAAGCCCGGTACCTGACTCTACCAAATAAATAATACAATGTCCACTGTAGGTTACAACGTCTGTCTCGTAGGTGATAGGGTGTCTGTGAGCCGTGAGGGTTAACATGCCCCCCTTCCTGATGTAGATTCCGTCGTCGGAAGCTATTGAGTTGAAGCTCGTTGGTCGAGGTGGAAGAGCATTTGAGATGAATGTCCTTAGCCTTCTTCAGTCACTGCAAAATCAAACAACATTGCACAGTAATTGCATTCCCATAAGCGATTAAAAAGCATATGCAATTTTAGGCAGACAATTGATTGGTAACAGAATTTTAAACAATTTGTCAGCAATAAGCATTAAATTGCAATGTAGTCAAATGCATAAACAGATGTAAAGGTAAAAAATTAAACAAGTCTAGGGTCGCTAATTTAATGGTCGAAAGGCACTAAAGATCGACTATTAATACCATGGGTAAGCTTCTTAATTTTCTCTGGTTAATTAAGTTGTTTAATCGCGAGAGCCAAGTATTTCATGTTCGAGGGCTGACTAGAGGCTATACCTAGAGGACCTTATAGTTAAGCTACGATAAAAGGAATTTCTCATGAAATCATCGCCTGACTGATTACCTTTGCTTTGACCCCCCAAAGTCTTTTCACAGTGATTCAATTTTGATGTGTGTGCTTATTTTGTATGCCTTGGGTTTTTTGCTTTTCAAGGAAAAGCGCCCACACTGGGAACCTCTAGGGCTCTACTACCATAGGCGATACATGTGAGTGGAGTACCAATTTAAGCAGGGATTTCTCCTCCAGCTTAAAATTTTACATTGTGGCACTTTGATATTTTTTTGTGTTGTTTGTTTTCATCATTTTAATTTTGTAGCTTTGGGGGGTCATATAACTCTGATACACCTCCCTAGGCTCATCACACTAGTAAACTCCCTTTATAATACTTAAGCTAAAGGTCAATAGGGTCAAGCCCACTAGAAAGCCCTAGTACATTTCACACAATGCTGCCTAAATCGGATTAAGAACCTAAGTAACCATTGCTTATTAGGAAGGCATTCCCCATGGTATTTAAGAGAAGATTTCTAACACCTAGCTTGGTCAAACTAGCTTAGTCGGACTGCTTGATTTTTAAACCTAGACAAGTGATTATGACAAAAAATTACATTGAATTAAATGTTTGATACTAAGCAAATGCGGTGAATATTAGGCTACCAATCACAATTAAAGCAGACAAACATGGATGAAAAATAGACAGGGGCAATGCTAATGGACAAAAAACACCTGTTTGTGTTGATGGTCGCGCTTGATCTGAAGTGTGAACGAGAGAAAGGTTCCATGAAGGTCCAAATCCTATCAATAGCAACACGCTCCTGTACACACTAGGAAACAAAAGGAATACCTCCAGGAGGCACATTAGTGGAAAAAGGTACCAACACTTATTGAACACAACAAAAAACATAAGGAACCCTAACCTAATTATTTGGACTCCCCCTAGAGAGTCAAGGGAATAGGATATTGTAGAGGTTGGGGGGAACCCTAAGGCTAAACCCCTATCCTCGTCGTCGAGATAAACAAAGTCATCATCCATGAGACCATATGTGCCATTCGTGTAGTCCTGTAAATTTTCTTCTTCATCATAGGTGCCCATGTTTACTAAGAAGGTCACTAGACGCCTATAGTCATCTTGGTCAAAAGGGTAGGCTTGTGCAATGGGAGAAACGCTCTCTACTAAGTATGGATCAGACGTGGTCAAGAGACGTATCAGCCATTCTAACTCCTCAAAATTCCTCTCACATGCTAGCGTACCTATCAAATCCCATTCACATGCAAGCACTGGAAAGACCATGTGAAATATTTGTGAAAAGTAACGAGGGTACCTCTCACCCAAGGCAGGAGTGGATGACTCTAGCGTACTAGCCATATCTGTACACGCAAATAGATGATGGTTAGAGTGCAAATATTACAAGGGTCGTGTTCTTGTGCATAATTTGTTTTTATGATTTTGTGTTATGGCTCTTGCTCTTTTACTTTTTTATCTTGTTTTTGTGAGTATAAGGCTTTATATATACATTACCTAAGATTGGAGATTAAGAGGTCAAGGAGAAAGGTTGAGAGGGAAGAAAATGAATAATGGATGTCCACAAACACTCCCCCCTTCCTTGGGTAGATCATACCATTTGAAATGATGTTGTTACCCTTTTAAACCAGTTGTTCCAAGTTGTTATAGGTGAAGATTTTTTCCAGTAGTTTTCTATTACCTTAGGTGCCTCGTCGAGTTGCAAGGGTGGTAAGGTACTCTCCCAGGATCGAAATTGAAGTGGTTCATCAGGTGATTCTTGAACACTGGAAGGTGTGGATTCCTTTGTAGCTTCATGGAGGTCCACTATTGTAGGTGGAGGTTGTGTAGAAGCTTTTACCTCTATCGATGTATTACATGAGGAGCTAGAAGCTTCATGGAACTCCCCCCTTCCTGAGCTAGGTGGAATAAATTGGTTTTGCCTTGGAGCCCAAACTAGCTCTGGACTAGGTGTGTAGCATTCTGTGATCTTTTCCTTCCCACGGTCTGACATTGGCTTTAGCGTTACACTGTTTGACTCATATGGGTTTGTTGTCGATAGGGAAGGACACAATTTACGTTTAGGTACCCAAATTTGCTCATTTCCATCATAGTAGCCTTGGGCTTCTAATAGTCGGTTTGGAATCCATCGTGATTTGGTATTGACTCTCCTAGAGTGCGCTCTTGGTTTTCCAGGGAAATTTTTTCTTGGAATGGATGGGAGGGTTGAGGTAGTTGGAAGTAAGGCCTTGGGGACCCATTGATATGTACTCTTAGATCGTACAGGTTGAGTACTTGCAATATTACTGCTTGCTGCAACTACAAGTGTTGAAGTGCTAGGTTCATGGGTAGTCGGCAAAGACGAGTTAACCACCTTGGCTTGTGAATGTTGGCTATCCTTCAACTTTGCTAGAGTTTGCAACGTAGGTGACTTTGCTTGAATGATAGGGGTAAGAGTCGGTGGTCGCGTCGTGACACTACCAGTATCCCAATCAATAGTGCATTTGGTTGCCAACATCCACGTGCGTCCCAGGTTTACGTTGCCTTCCATAGCTCCCGCGGGCATGACTAGAAACCTCTGCACTATGCTTCCATTGTCATAGACAACAGGGGTCTGAAGGACTCCAAGAATAGCAGTTTTCTTTTTATTAATGCCCTTGAATTGCATTGTACTCGGGGATAGGGTCGATTTCCCTAATTGACACCAAACTCCATAGGATAACAAATTGTGTTTAGCTCCCATATCTAATAAGGCATTGTATAGTACTTTCCCATAGGGGCTATTTAGCTCAATTGGGTATCGTAGGGGTGGCTCAGATTCTAATGAGTCGTCATCTGTGTCCTCGAAAAATGCTTGCGTGATTCCCAGATTAGCCTCTCGTTGGCGTCTAAGACGTTGTTGTCGTTCTCGAGACTCAACTCTTGCTTGGATTTTTCTAAGCTCTGCTTGTTCCTTGGCAGCCTTCTTTTGATGGATGGCTTGCAACTCTTTCTGGCTTAGAGGATCATAATATCTTTTGAATTTACTCCCATTAAGGAATCCAATGGTTTCAACTCCATCTAGAGTCTCCACAAGAATGGTACCTTGCGGGGTAATTTCACACACTCGATATGGTCCCTTACCAGCGTATTTCAATTTCTTCTTTTCATTACGTACCCCGTACATAAGAACTTTATCACCAACCTTGATGTCTTTATCCTTTAAATGGCTATCAGACCACTTCTTTCTCCTATCCTTCTCCACTAGAGCATTTCGCACAGCTAATTGCCTCTCTTCATCTAGCCTTTCCAGGATATATAATCGCTCAACTAAGGGGTTACCATCCCAACCTTCTTGAGAAGCTACTCGAAGACTAGGAATGACAAACTCCCATGGAATAACTGCTTCTTGGCCATACACCATCTTAAACGGTGTGCAATTAATAGCAACTTTATACACAGTACGATAAGCCCATAAAGCTGATGTAAGCTTTAGGTCCCAATCAGTGCGATGAGCCTCAACTGTCTTTGTCAAAATGGAGATGAGAGTTTTGTTGGTACTCTCAGCTTGGCCATTTGCTTGGGGATAATAGGGTGTAGACTTGTGGTGAGATATCATGAAGTTTGATGTGAGTTCTTTTATTACTTCATTTATAAAATGAGTTCCATTGTCACTCACAAGTTCAAAGGGGCATCCAAAACGTGTGATAATGTTCTCAAAGAGGAACTTAGCTGTTGTTTTTTCATTCGCCTTTCGTGTTGCTTTTGCTTCAGCCCATTTGGTTACATAGTCGGTAGCCACAATGATATATCGTGATTGCGTGTTACGTGCAGCAGGACTAATCGGTCCTACAAAGTCTAAGCCCCGCTTTTCAAATGGTTGGGTTACCTTGATGGGATGTAGAGGCATCCTATCCCCTCTTTGTGGCTTCTTGAAGCGTTGGAATTCATCACATCCCTTTGCAAAAAGTGATGCATCCTTAAACAGAGTGGGCCACCAATAGCCTGACTGTAAGATCTTTCGGGCAATCAACTTTCCTGAAAAGTGACCACCAGCTACGTCCATGTGTGCCTCTTGTAGAATATATAAATACTCATCCTCGCGGGCACAACGTCTAAGAACATCATCTTTTCCTTTATTATAGAGAGTTCCAGCCAGTAAGCAATAGGATTCACATTCCTTGATTAATTTTTGAGCTATATCTTTTCGCAGCTCTTTGGGTGGAAAACCATTAACTAAGAAGTTAACAATCTTTTCACTCCATTCAGGCATTGTCTCAACAATGAACAAAGGAGTATCAGGCAATTCATCATCAACCCCCGTAGGAGCTTCGCCATTAGGGATACGAGATAAATGATCCGCCATGACATGTTTCCTCCCAGTCCTCACAACAACGGTGAGGTCAAACTCAAGAAGAATTAACAACCATCGTGTAATTCGACCTGTGGAACACGACTTGTTTACCAAATATAGCAATGCTTGATGATCAACATAAAACACAAACTTGGTAGCAAGAAAGTAATAGAGAAATTTCTTTACCGCGTAAATCATAGCTAGACCTTCGCGCTCTGTAGTAGTGTAGTTCATCTTGACATCATTTAATTGGCGACTTGCAAAGCTAATAGGGTAGTCCAATTTATGTTCTCCTGGTTGAGTTAGAACACACCCAATAGCAAAGTTTGATGCATCAATATGCACATGAAAAGGTACATTCCAATTAGGTGTTCGCAGGATTGGAGCACTTGTTAGGGTCTTCTTTAATAACTCATAAGATTGATGACATTCTTCCGTCCAGTGAAACTCGATAAGAAGCTTGTACAATGGACGTGCTATCTCGACAAAGTTTAAAATAAACCTTCGATAATAACCAACATGGCCCATAAATCTTTGAACTCCTTTATAATTCATAGGTGGTGGAAAATCTTCAATGGCTTTAATCTTACTCTCATCTGTGGATATCCCGTTCTTGGACACTATATGCCCTAGAATGACTCCATGCTTAACCCAAAATTGGCATTTGAAAGGGTTCAATGAGATGCGATAAAATCTGCACCTTTCAAATATTTTTCGTAGATATAACAAATGCTTCTCCCAAGAAGAATAAACACAAAGGTCGTCTAGGAAAGCTTCACAAAACTCCCTTAGAAATTCTTTAAACGCAGTGTTTATTAATCGTTGGAATGTAGCAGGGGCATTTGCTAAGCCAAAAGCCATAACACGAAATGCAAACACTCCAAACTCTGTGATAAAAGCAGTTTTAGCTTGGTCCTCTAATGCAATTGTGATTTGATTGTAACCAAAGTACCCATCTAAAAAGCTATAAGCTTCCTTGCCCGCAACTCTTTGAAGCACATGTTCTGAATATGGCAAGGGATAATGATCTCTCCTAGTGGCTGCATTAACTTTCTTGAGGTCCACGCACACTCTTAGTTTCCCATTCTTTTTTGGCACAATGACTATTGGAGAAACCCATTCTGAGTGCTCAATAGGGTATATGAATCCACATTGGATAAGTTTTTCAATCTCCTCTTGTACAATTTTGGCGTACTTAGGATTCATTGGATAGGGTCGTTGCTGGACGGGTTTAGCAATGTTGATCATGGGAATTGTATGTTGCACCACAGAAGGTGGAACGCCCTTCATGTCATGATATGTCCAAGCAAAGATATCCTTGTATTACTTGAGGAGCTCCTTAAGTACAGCCTCTTCAATTTCGGTAAGGTCTTGAGCAATAAAGACTGGTTTAGACTCCTCACCTGGTTCTGCTAATTCTATCTCTTTAACTACCGCTGGACCATCATAGACTCCACTGCTTCCATTGGTAGGTATTCGTTGGGCTTTGGCATACACAACCTTTCGCTCCCCCGTGGTATAAGATTTAAAATGCCCAGGAGCCGTATGTAAGTCAGCAGGCTCTTGTCCTGCAGAGACCTTTCTTTTAGTTCTGCCTCCTTTTGTTGTTGTGCTAACTCTCGGTTTTGACGTCTTCTTATAGTTCAACTCAATTTCGGCTCTGTAACCTCCAATTGAGCGAGGTCAATGGGTCGCGGGCTGCACCACATGACACTCTGGAGATGTTCACCCCAATTGTCTACTAGCTTTTGATGAGCATCACATGCCCCTAGATAGCTAAGACATTCTGCAGTAGATCTTTCCTTGTTTATCCTAGCTCTCACATTTGCTCGATATCGTCGTCTCTTATATGACCTTTGTTTCTTGTTAAGGTTTTGATTTTGGTAAATGTTTGAACTCGACTCGCTTGATAGGTCTTCGCTTGTATCTTCTTCACTCTCATATAAATTACCATAGACGATCGTACTAGGCCTTGAGCGTTTAGTTTCTATACTTGGTTCACTCGATGTTTCCTCAGGTTCTGAATCCATTTCTCCCTGAGATTCCGTTTCTGATGTGTATTGGCTTGAAGCCTTTGAGGAATCATCAGTTTCACTCTCAGTTAGGTGTGCCTCTTTCTTATCATCGGATGTTGTCTCGTGAGAAGCTTGAAGCTTTCCGCAAAGCTTTGGGCTTACTCCCCTTTGTGGACTGATCCTGTCCTCAAGGCATGGCACTTCCCTTTACTCATGTGCCAGCTCTCGTTCACCGCATCACTCCAGGGGGGATTTGTTACCATATACATGTGGTAGTGATGTGTGTGAACACACTAGGACCGCCGGGGCATTTTTTCCCTCTTTAGGAGGTTTTTTCCCCCGTGCATTGTATATACGCCCATCACTCTAGGGCTATCTATCTTTCCATTGCACACTAAGTAACATACTCTCTATTGTGTGCCTTGAGCTTCCTTCATCTTCTCCAAGCTGTGTGTGTTTCTCTGCAACCCTAATTCCAACACTAGGCATAGGGGGTGCCTGATATGGCATGTTATTATTAAATGGCATGGCTCCACTTGTATAAGAGCTTGGATAATTCCATTGTGGATTGTAAGCTCTTTGAATAATCGGAGGTGTAGAAGCTACATGAGGCTGAGGTACGACAGGTGCACATGATTGTTACATATATGTAGGTATAGTTGGGGGCACTGTGCTACTAGGCATCGACGCAGTATAAACAAATGAACTCCATGGTGTACTTCTTGTCATGCTCACCACTGGGATATGCATGGTAGCCGTAGTGTCATTAAGAGAAAGATGAGCTAGATTTGGGAAGGTAAAGCTGCCACTTGTGGGCTCAGATTGTACTGAGGCTCCTGGTGAAACAACATATGGAGGATCAATGGGGCTCACTGAGGGAGTCTCCATTTGTGATAGGGTTGGTTGGTTGGCCTTTCCCGTATCCAAGAATCTCATTAGGCCTGTTGAAGGCATGTTGATCCCTGTGTTCTGTCTTTCTAACTCGACAATCCTATGGAGGACATCACAGACTTTCTGTTGTTGCTCATCTATGCTAGTAGCACCCGATGTGGATTGTAGAACATCTAACCAACCCACATGATAGGTGTGTCCTGTGTACCAATCAGTTAAAGCTTCTGCTTGTAGGTCATACTCCCAATTTTCATTTAGGAATATCCCATCTAGGCCTGGCGTGCTGGAGGTTTCCCTCGAAGTGGAAGCATTATTGCTCCCCATCGCTTGCCCCTCCGTGACTGCTACCTTGGGAGCACTCGGTTGCTCGGCTGGCATGATTGTTGTCATAGGAGCCTTTGCTTTCAGCGATCGACTTTGTTCTAGCCTTCGTAGGTTCTCAATTTCCATTTCCCTTGTTGCTGGCATATAGCGTTCGATCTCTTGTACTTCGGCAAGACTCCTACCATCGGGTAGTAAAACCTCAGAGGGAGATAGTCCTAAAGGATCAGGAGGTGCAGTGGATGGAACATTCACATGCACACTCTCAAGAAGCATAGGGTCTATTTTAGGCATGAATGACGAATTTACTTCCCCACTCCCTTCATTTATTTCATTAACCGCATGTTCGGAGCGAGTAGCTCTACTAAGGGTCTCATTTAAGCGACTAAACACGCTGGACCCGGGCCGTGGTCCCATGGCATGCATGTCTTGACTTGAACTATCAGGGTTTGGTGTAGGATACCCCTCCATGACTTCGTAGTCAGAGGAAGAATCACTAGACGCGATATGAGGATCTTGGGTCGCGCTACCTTGAGTCCCGACCGAAGGTCCAGAACCTAGGGTGGAGGAATAATGAGTGCCCGCGTAAATGGAGGCACTACCAATATGCTCATGCTCTAACACTCGTCCAGAGCGTAGGTTCATATGACTTGGATCCCCTAGAAGTGTCAGTGAGTGCCCGTGAAGGCTGCTCACCTAGTATTTTTGAGTGTTTTGCAACCCAAGTCTTTTCTTAATTTTTTTTTGATTTTTTGGTCCCTTTTTTTTTTCTGACCCAGCTATAGAATAGAACGTATGATAGCTCAAAACGAGTGTCTCGGTCAGAGGGACGTGCCGTGCTTTACAGCCCTCCGTTTGGTCACTTTATGCCCTCGGAATCCCTAAAACCGTCAATTTATAGTAGGGAACTAGGCCCAAATTAGAAAGTCTAAGGGTGCAAGTGGGAAGAGAAGGGAGGAGAGTGGAGGACTTGCCCCACATGCTCTCATTCCTTCTTGAAGGGGTAGGGTATATATATAAGAGTGAGTCTAGTATATATCATAAGACTGAGGACTGAGGTCTGGGCCTGGGCCTGGGGAAATGATCTCGATCAAAATTTTAGTGTAGCCCCCCAGTCACTCATGCTTAAATATTTTTGGATTTTTTTATTTTTTATTTTATATATATATATATATATATATATATATATATATATATATATATATATATATATATATATATATATATATATTATTTTAAAAGGCGACGACTGCGCGCGGCTTAGGTGACCCTTTCTTGGCCACACACACTGTCAACACCTACCTAACCTCTCTGTCAACATCTCACAGCTCACTACCTTATCTACTTACTAACAATGCTGCTAACCACTAACTAATCTGTTAACCACTCTGCTAACTGCTTATTGACAGTGAGCTAACTATCCACCTACTTCCTCTCTCACTACCTTACTGTGCAAAGACTGTGTGCAGACAAACCTTAATAGAAAACTGTGTACAAACTGTGTGCAAACAGAAATTGCTAACTGTCTATCTACTTACTCATTCATTGCGAACAAGCTAACGACTACTAATTGTGCAAAGATTGTGTGCAAACAGAAAACACAAGATTATGCAGAAATCACAGAACTTGCAGACAATACAGAAATTAACAACTTGCAGAAAAATAACTCATTCCTCTTCTTTCCTACTACAAACAACTCATAGAAGAAGCAAAAAGTGCCTCTTGGGCTTAGTGCAGGGCGATTCCCCGGCAACGGTGCCAAAAATGTGCGCTCCTTACCTCACTGTCGAAGCAAGGGACTTGCCTAACACTGTGTGCGAGCCACAGATGGCTCCAAGCACACAACTAGCCTAACTAGTAAGCTCAAAAGAAGGCAATGGTGTGTCACTCACCGCTCTATGCTCCTGCCGTGGAGGATTCCTAGCCACGAAGAAGAAGGAGACGCCGCTACGTCGCGCTCAACCGCTTCACCGCCGTCGTGCCGCCGCAATGCTCGATCGCACTCTCTCTCTCTCTCTCTCACATACACACACACACACACAAGGAGGTGAAGAAGAAGAAGATGGACATGGAGGAAGAGCACTCTTCTATTGCACAAATGAGAGAATGAGTGAATTTTAGGTTTAGTTGGATTTTATATGAGCTCACCCCATTCACACTTGGGCGCCCATGATTAGCCAACTAATCCCTTGAATATCCCAGTTAGAGTGCGCCTCTCATCGGCGATCACTCTTACCCTTTTCCTATTGGACCGACAAGCCCGGTACCTGACTCTACCAAATAAATAATACAATGTCCACCATAGGTTACAACGTCCGTCTCGTAGGTGATAGGGTGTCCGTGAGCCGTGAGGGTTAACAGTGGTAGAATTAAATTCTTGCGCTGGTGTTTTCGAAACGTCTCTATAGCTGTGATCCTTCATGTTGATTTTCGTTATTAGTTCCTTGTGCCTTAGGTAGATTTGATCGTAACCCCAATCCTGTATCATTTTGAGTTGACGCATGAATGGTCGTCCCAAAATAATGTCAAAGTTGTTCGTTTTCCCGAAATCCACCAGAGCAAAGGTGTGCTCATAGTCAATTACACATGAAGTTACAATTATTTGTTCCAAGATCCCCAGCAGCCTCTTTACATACCCATCTGCGAGTTGCAGTTTCATCCTAGTTTTCCGGAGAGCTGGACGGCCCCACTTTTCCCAGATTTTCTTTGTAGCAATAGCCACTCCAGCTCCACTGTCTAGGATAGCTATTGTTGTTATATCCTGATACTCAACAGGTAATGTTGTGTTACCCTCCTCTCCTTTGCAGTAATCTCCGACCTTGTTTATGGGCACTGGTCGGGCTTTGGGTTGGCTTTCTCGTTCGTTTTCTTCTCTCGGAGGGTCTGTCGGAAGAGGAATCTTTACTCCCTTTTGCTCCATATGTTTTGCCATGTCTTCCCACAAATGTGGTTTGACTCTCAATAGTTCATACAACGTGATGGTGCATGTTATAGGTGGCGACAGCATCTCTTGAAGACTCTTGGAGTCGACCATACGTGGGATAGTTCTTATCTGGGATGGAACTAACCTTATCTCCGATCGTGCCTCCTGTTCACCTATAAATGAAGGCAGAGTTTTCAAGGATTGGGCTTTGCTTTCTACTAAAATTTCCGTTCCTGCATCCCCATACAACGAGTGTATATCGGCTGGAAAAAATCCGTTATCCATGTTAATTTCAGGAATTGGAGCAGATTGTAACGTCGCGCTTCCATTCTTTCTGTTTCTAATGGTTTCCCATAAGTGTTGCGGCCATTGTTCTTCCACCTCTGGAATTGGCATCATCGTCATTGATTTAGCGTCATCAGTCGTGTTTGGTACAACTCGATGATCCAGTGGCAATACTGTTTCTGGCTTGGGACCGTTTAATCGTTTTGGTTCATCGATTTTTAGCTTTTCTCGCTCTTTGTGAATCAATACTACTTGTTCTGGGGTTCTAGCGATTTTAGGTTCCATCAACGCCTAGGATGTCTCAATGAGGTGTTTACACATTTCCAAACGCTTCGTTTCCACTTCTGGTTGAGGATAAGTCAACCATCTTTGCTCTAAGGTTTGGTTTGTTTTTAGCCTTGCTTCGTATGCCTGTAATAGAGCATCTAACGGCTCTAGCACTTAGTCAACCAAGACTGATCCGCCTGAGGACGCTTTCCTCATTTTGTTGATGAACTCAGTTGTCTTACTCTCTCTCTCTCTTGTTTGAGTTGTTCCTTTGTTTCATGCAACTCGTTTTGCATGGCAATTTGCATTTTTAACCTTCTTGCTTTTATCCTGTCTCGTTTTGCCTTCCAAGATTTTCGCTGAGTTCTAACGGATAAACTCTCATTTTTTGTTGGTATGGGCAACTCGACCTTTTCCTCCAAAGTTTCTTTTTCTCCTAAGTCCTTAGTTTGGGATCTGGTTATCGCGTTGATTCGGATCATGGGATCGGTTTCTGATCCGCTTCTAGCGCTTGGTATCACCCCCATAATATTCATAGTCGTTTTTAATTTCTTTTGTTGTCCGGATTCTTTGAACAATCTAGTAATATGTGATTCACGCCACATCCGTCCCAAAACCCAAAAATTTTCACTCTTTAGCCCTTGAAAGGACATATACGCTCCCAATGATCCGTACTTCCATAGCTATAGCATTGTCCAATTGTTGGTTGATTTGGAGCAGGTGGTCCCATAGGTTGTCCTGCTCTATTGGGATATCCTCTTGGTTTGTAATTCTGGTTTGCAATGAACATTAACGTTCTCTCGTCTACCAAATATTGATCTCTCAAAGGTTGGGGTATATACGTTGGTGGTGCCATACCCTCGCTATTTCCCCACGGTTGATATGCTTCGTCCGTGTATATTCATGATTCGGGTTCAGTTGCGTAAGGCTCATTTGGTTCCTCGTAATAAGACACTTGAAGTGTACTATTTGTTCCTGGTGATGCTTCACAAGGTTGAGCGTATCTAATCATGGCTCTATTTTTCTGTGGTAACGGAGGTTGTTGACCCAACACAGGTTGAGGTCTGTCTGCTCCCGCTACCAAATTCATATTTGGTCCAACTTGATACCTTGGAGGAGGTGGTTGGGATGGTCCAGCTGGAGGTCCATACGGTCTTTCCCTCACAAAATTTTTGTTATAAAAACACTCTTCAGTGCTATGATTAGTCCATTTTTTCTCTATGGCACACCATTTTAGTACTCGTCCACTCGCAACTGGAGCTTTAGGTTGTTGTGTGCACCATGGCGTCGGATGATCCCCCCCCACATGCGTCACACTTTCTCGTCTGAGACTGTTTCATCACCGGATTTGATCTCACATGTTGTTGCATTCTCTTTATTACCTCCTCTATCAATTGGTCAGCTGTCGGCATCAAGGACGCCTGAGCATCTTTTTTAGTAGAGGGTTCGCTCTTAATCGATGAGGAGCCACTGGCTATTGAATCAGTGTCCTCGGACACTTCCCCATATACTTTGCAGTTGTCGACAAGATATAATGCTTCCCTCGTAACCTGCTGAAATGTGCTACAGGCCTTCAAGTGAAAGTTCTTTTTCAAGGTTTCATTCCTTAGTCCTTCAACGAAGAGCACAGACAATCTCTCATCCTACGGTAATTCTCTTCTCGGACATCTCTCAATGTATTGCATGAATCTCAAGGTCGCTTCCTTCACTTTTTCATTCTCCCTTTGTTTAAAAGCATATATCTGCGATACAATATTATGCTTTATACCCCGTTTTGAGAATTCTTCTGCGAACTCACGCAATACATGTTCAATATTTGGAAAAATTTCAGGGTTTAAAGGTTGAAACCATGTTAAGGTTGTCCCTTCCAAGGTCAGACCGAATCCCTCGTATTGAGTATGGAAATCAGTGATCTGTTCCGCTCTTAAGACTTGCTTGAAAAGCGATACATGGGCATACGGCTCCCCCGAGCCGCTATACTTCTTTGGCATGCACTTCGCTACTTGGGAAGGTCTGATCCGCCTATGGTCTGCGGTCACTCTCATTGCTCCCATGTCCCGACTTAATCGTTCTCGTACATCAGGGAGGTCGTAGGTTGCTCTCGTTGGCTCACCCGCCCCAAGTCTACTACTAGGTGGCAAATGTGATGGGATGGATGCGAATGTCGGATAGACAGCCGTATGTGTAGAGATAGGAACCGTACTACCTCGATTTGTAGCCATCGATTCTCTGGAATGTAACGTTCCCATGGGGCTTGGCATCGAATAATGAGGTCGACTGAAAGAATCAGCTACATGAGTCCTCCCTCCACCTGTGGTTAACTGTTCTGGCACAATAGTTGTAGGTGGTGTTCTAAGAGGGCTTGGAGTGACATAATAATGGTGAAGTGGTCCCCCAAAGTACGTATAACCCTCCAATTCTTTTTTGTCGATTGCTGCATATCGTCTTCCATACTTATCATATGCGGCAATTTTCATTTCCGCTCCCTTTGTGTAGATGAAGACATAAAGTTTTTTCCGCTCAGTCATCTCCCCAACGTAGGGTTCCTCACATTTATAATAGAGATCTTGCTCTCCATTATTATACTTGTATAGCCCCAGGTAGACGTTATCAGTGTTGATTCGCATCATTTCGTTTTCTCGCCTTAATTTCACATTCGGTACGCTCATTGTTGGAGCCCTTTCCTCATGTTCCTCGTCTATTTTGGCTTTCGTGCCCATCAATCCCCACTTGTCCACAATGTTAGGGTTTAGGACTACCAAATACATGATACCCTCGTCATCTAGGTAACTGTCTCCGCTATAGCTAACAGACACCAAGTCCCCGAACTCGCTTGGTCTATCTTCTATTTTCACACAGTAGCGGTCCATACCGTTGTGAGCGGGATGAAAACACACACAGTGCCACTATAACGACCCGACACACACTCTTGGGAAGATACACACATACACACACACACACTATGGGGCACCACTCGGCTTAGACAACACACCTGGCCGAGACAGGGAACACACCTCTGGAGTGAGAGGAGAGAGACTATCCACTTGCCCACTCCACACAGACACACACACACACACACACCCAAAAAACTCAGCTCAAAAGAGGAGAATTTTTGATGTTTAGATACAATTGAGCTTGGGCCAACACCAATGGGGCAAATAGCTCACACAATATGGGTAAAATAAGCCAGATACAATCACAAACTAGAGTAGAAACTTCGCTCATAGGAGAAACTTACATAGAAAAACAGCAGGAAAAGAGTGAGGAATTTGGAAAAATGGACAGCACCATCGCGTCTGAAACGGCCCAAAACCCCAGTCTACAATGTCAAAGTGCTCAAATCCGACCTCGGATGAGCAGTTTACGGCCAAAACAGGCTCCAAAAACCCCAAAAACACACCTGCGGCTGTTCCTCCTCTCTTCTCCATGTTTTTTCTGGTCTTCTCTCTGTTTTTTCAGTTCCCACACTTATATTTATTAGTTGGGCACCCTTGGCATTTTAGATGACCTCAAACGGACCCCGAATAGGGCAAAAACTGACCTCGCAGTGCATAGTTGTCACCTTTTTTGCATCATCCGCACACCTGTCACTCATTTCTTTTCAATAATGCGTCTCGCAACCACGTGAAGTGGCCCCAAAAAGTGGTCCTAATGATGACCTTTCTGCATAACTCTCACAAGAAAACACCACTTTGTGTCCGTATTCATCCACGTGCAAATATTGACCCCGTTCGGCCTCCTGATGCCACTCAATGCCATCTGACGCACCTGCTTACCTCATGTCGTCGGCCCGCGGATAGCTTCCTCAAGAAGTTTTATGCGCTACCAACTACTCCTTATTGTAGAAAAAACACAGTGGTACTGGTAATAGTGAAAATCGATGCACTATGTACACCCTGTCCTACTTGTACACATGTGGGCCCCACATAACCACCTGGCTCTGAAGAATGGGCAATTCTTTATTTGATGCACCATGCATGTATATGTACATATGCGCAATCCCTTGCTCCAAAAAACTCTTGACATAATTTGCCCATCCCCTAACCTGCTAGATCATTCATGATCAGCAGCAGCAAAGAGCGATATGAGACTCGCCGCATCACAGGTCTCCTCATCCTTCACAAACATTGCTTGCTCCACAGACATTTCATCTTGCTCCACCATCATCAATCTAGCATGATACAATTTAAGACGCAATCCATTTACCCTTGACTTATGTAGAACACCATCCAGGTAAGCCAGCTGATATGTGCCATTTGGAAAACACTCCACTACCTTGAAAGGGCCTTCCCACTTAATTTGAAACTTCTTTTGGAAGGTGTTGTCTAGCTTACTGTTGTAGCGCAAAACCAAGTCATGATTCTTGATACCCTCACTTTTGACCTTTTCATTTATCTTTGCTAAAGCCCTATCTTGCATCTGCCCATAATGTTCCAATGCACTCATCCTATCCAGCTGAACCTCTTGTAGCTGTAAGAGCCTCTCTTCGAATGCATCACTAGGCGGCCCAAGCAACTTCTCTAACATCTTGACCGCAGGCAACTCTACTTCCACAGGCAATAGTGCTTCTTTTCCATACACCAAATGAAATGGAGTAAACCCTGTACCTGTATTCCCCGAAGAACGGTAAGCCCATAATGCACTAGGCAATTCCAAATCCCAATTCTTTCCTTGGTGCTCTGTCACTTTCGAAAGAATCTATACCAAGTCACCATTGAATCTTTCATTTAAGCCATTACACTGTGGGTAATAAGGAGTGGTATGCTCGTGCCTAATCTTCATCTTTGCACATAAAAAATCTAGCAGTTTAGCTCTAAAGCCAGGCCCCTTATCTGAAAGTAGCTCCAGTGGCACCCCAAAGTTGCAACATATTTCATCATACACAAATTTTGCCACATCCTTTGCAGTGATCTGTTTTACTGCTATAGCCTCTGCCCATCTAGAAAGATAGTCCACTGCCGTCAAAATATAGCTTTTACCCCTGCTTGTGATAGGTAACGGGCCTATTGCATCAATCCCCCACTTTTCAAACACATCAAACGCCATAATGGTTTTTTGTAGCTCTGGCTTCAACACTCTCTTCCCAAATGCTTGACACCTATTGCAAGACCTACACCAATGGTGAACATCCTTGTGCAAACTAGGCCATACATACCCCTCTTGCAAAATCTTATGCAAGGTGATCTTTAGAGCAAAATGGCCACCACATGCGCCTTCATGATTCTCTTCCAACACTCTGTAAAGCTCCTCCCGCCAAGGTACACGTCTCAACACGAGATCAGCCCCTTTCATGTATAAGACATCACCAATCAATTTGTACCTGTATGCTCTACGCACAAAGCCATACTTCTTAGACTTCTAAATCTCCTTTGGAATGATTCCTGTTAGCAAAAACTCCTCTTCTTGATCCAAACTTTCCCGGCCATGATAAAGAGGTAAAGTGGTCCTCAACACAAATAGCTCCCCAATCATGCCTTGAGCTGCTTCATGTGCCTCTCCATTTAGAGCACGTTCAATGTGTCTGATGATCCATGCTTCGAACTTTTTTAACATGCCTTTAATTCTGAAGCACATTTCCTTCAATGAGGTGTTCTTGCTCTTCCACACACCCAGCACTTGCTTCACCACTAACAAGGCATCACCTTTTATGCTCAACCTTCGAACCCCATGCTTCAAACAAATGTGTAATCTGGCTTCCAGAGTAGCATATTCAGCCTCATTGTTACTATGAGCATCCAATTTGAACCCTCTCTTGCATACTAGCTTCCCCTCTGGATCATAAAGTGCTATACCCCCTGAAGCTGCATCATGGCTCTTTCTGTATGAACCATCAAAGAACAACACATGTGCATTGATGATCTGTGGCTCTTCTTCAACTACCTTTCTCACCACCTCTTCCTTAACAATAAGGGGATTCTCCTTGTAGGTCAACAAATCAGCTAGGGTAGCCCTTGTACTATCTTCCACTAGAAAAGAGAACTCAAACTCTTGCAGCTCAATTACCCATTTCTTCACCACATTTGACATGTTAGTACCATTAATTAACTGTGGCAAAAAAGCATAACTCGTCAAGAAAACAAAAGGCCGTGGTAGCAAGTAATGATGAAATCGTCGACAAGCAAATATTACACTGGCCATCACTAGCTCTACTTCCGAGAACTTTCTCTCCGCTACCAACTTCACTCGGCTTGCACAATACACTGGCCTCATATAATGGCTACCCTTCCCCTTTTGCAATAGCATGGCTCCAATGGCATCATCCCCTACTGCGGGATTTACATAAAAAACTTTCTCCCAATCAGGAGCTTGCATGGCTGACAAACCCCCTAACACCTCTTTCACCTCTTGAAACACTTCTTCACACTTGTCATCCCATTGCAATGGATCATTCTTTGCCACTTGTTGTAATGGATAAAGAATCTGAGAAGACAATGGAATAAACCTTGCCATGTACTTCACTTTGTGTATAAAGGTTGCCAATTGCTTCGTACTCGTAGGTGATGGAAGAAGAATAATAGACTTAACCTTGTCTGGATCAGCCTCAATGCCATTTTCTGACACCATGTGGCCCAATAACTTCACCCTTGGCTGTGCTAGATGACATTTCTTTGGATTTAGTTGTCCTCCACATTCATCATATCGAGCCAATACCATCTGCAGCTTCTCATGGTGTTCAGCCCTACTGCTATAAACACAGAAGTCATCCATAAAAGCTTTAACACAACTACCAATGAATGGTTCCAACACCCAATTTGCTCTCTCTTGATAGAAGGAAGGTCCATTTGACAACCCAAATGGCAATACCGTGTAGCAATAGCAGCCCCATGGCGTAATAAAAGTTGTCTTTGTGCGGTCTTTAAGAGCAATCTTCAATTGAAAATAGCCTGAAAAACCATCACACACACTGTACCTCTCATAACCTGCCACTGAATCCAAGATCTGATCAATGAATGGAAGAGGATATGGGTTCTTCTTAGTGGCTGCGTTTAAGGGTTTAAAATCTACACAAATTCTCCACTTCCCATCCTTCTTTGGACTGACTACAACTGGACTCACCCATTCTGTGGTCTCCATAGGGACTATGAACCCTGCCTTCAATAACTTGTCCACCTCTTCTCGCAAGGCTTCCATTTTCTCTTGACCCATCCTTCTTAGCCTTTGCCGCACTGGCTTAGCACCTTCTTTCAGCTCTATATGCATCTCTTCGCCCTTGAACCCTCTGATCTCTTCATATGAAGTAATGAACAAATCAGGAAAACTAGCCAGCATGTGCAAATATATATCCTTCTCCATAGTTGAGAGGTCTCCACTGATCATTTGTGTCATCAATTCTTTCTTCTTTGACAACTCAACCTTGGTTTGCATCAGCCCTTCAATCACTTCATAAGGCCCTTCACTTTCATCTTCAACCTCATTCGCAAATGCAACTAAACCAAACTCCTGGATTTCTTTGTCCATCAAAAGAAATGCAACATCAGCATCCTCATCACTGCTGGTAGTGCTATCACTGTCCTCATCTGTCACCGTGGAAGAGTATTCATCACTAGACTCATCCTCATCTTCATAAATCTCCTCTAATCGTTTCCTTGTGTCCATATTATAAAGCTTCTTGGTACCTGTCTTTCCATAGAGGCTAATCGTACCATGTCGCCAATCTTGAACAGCTCCCACTGCACGTAACCATGGTCTGCCCAGTATAATAGGATATGCTCCCAACCCTGCTGGCATCACATGAAAATCAACCACTGCCTTTGCATCATATGCCTCCACTTCTAAGCTCTTTACAACACCCAAGCATTTTACTTTTTGATGGTTTGCCAATCTGATCCGAAACCCTGACACCCCAGCCACTGTGAGACCCATCTTCTCAACGCATGAGTGTGTTATCATGCATATTTGGGCTCCGCCATCCACATAACCTTGTCCCAAATTTTTCCTTTTATGCCACACATCTACTATTGGACAAATGTTTGGTAGCTCATCCATTGCCAACACCTTTACTAAACCTCTCTCTGGCTCTTTCTCCATTGGGTTAACCATCCTCTTCCACTGTCGCTTTAGCTTAGGAACCATCTCTATAAGCTGCCCAAAAGTAACATCTGCCTTCCTGCTCGTCAGATCCTCCTTCAAGTCATAGCTTAATTGCCCATCCCCTAGTGGAAAATCTGAAACATGAAACTTTCAACGAGCTCTCATTTTCCTCTTGGCCTTGACATCCTTGCCTTCATGGCTCTTTCCTTTCTTCTTACTAGGACCTGGGGCACTTCTTCCTTCCTTATCCTCTATGGTCCTCTTCCCAATAGGCATCACTAATGTATCCTCTAGCTTTGATGCCTTCTCCAAGGTGACTACACTTAGCACTTTTGTCTTTCCCTTTTCCTCCTGGGTCAGTCCACTGGTTCGTTCGTCGCCCTTAATTTCGATGCCATAATCATTTGACCTAGTTAGAACCTGTCTTGGCAATGGATACATGTCTCCCCCCATCCTTGGTGGTTTATCACATTGCGGGCTGATGTGACCCAACTCTCCACAATTATAACATGTGGGCGTCTGCCTCCAAAACCTACCATTGCTTTCTCCAACACCATTCCTAGGCCTTTCTTCACCTCCTGGCTGATTTGCAAACCTCCCTCGACCTCAATTATTTCCCACTTGACCTAGCATGTTTAGGCTGAGATTCTTCATCAAGTCTACCATTTGCCTCATGTCTTGCCTTAGCCCATCATCTTGCACTGCTGTAGTGACCACTGCTGGCATAACCTGAGTAGTAATAGGAACCACTGGTTCGTGATGAACCCCTGACATGCGACCTTGTAAAGACTCTATAGGCTGAAATTCAGACCTCATGGGCAAAGACTCCACCCCTAATTGGCTCATTTTCCTCAGCTTCCACTCTTTGTTCCTTGCTACCTCTAGTGCATCTTCATATGTCCTAGGCTTCTTTAGCTCCACTCTCCAACGTATATTCTCCCAAAGACCAGCCAAGAACCTGTCCTTCTTCATCATGTCAGGCGGGGGTACCTGTGGTGCTAAGGCCTTGCACATTCGCTCCCATGCCAATGAAAACTTACGTATGTACGCATCTACTAGCTCACCTTCCTTTTGCACCAAAGCCTGTACTTCTTGCAACACTTTGTCAGGATCTTCTATCTTCACAAACTCCACTTCCAACCCATGTTGTAGATTGTCCCAACTCAACCTTACAGGTGGATCAGCCACACGCAACTCCTCTTCAAATGCTTTGGACAAAACTCGTGTATCACTCTTCAAACAAATTTGGAGAAGACGTAACATCTACGCAGGGTCATGAATCTGGTTGCTAATGCAGGCAACCTCCATCTTTTCCAAAAAATCTTCCACATCTTCATCACTTCTTCCATGAAACTCCGGATAAGAGAAAGCCATGGCTACCCAAGTTACAATGCTTTGAGAACCCCTTCGAACACACGTGCAAGAACCCCAGACTTTTCACTACTCAATCCTAGAAACTTCAATGGAGCTCAACTTTAGATAAGGACAAACACATGCACATCAAATGAGTTTTCATAGTTGATCATCGGAATTACAATAGGCAAAGGACATTCCAAGATCTCTCGTAATCTTCTTGGCCCGAACATAAAGACTATGCGCTGCTAGAAAAAAATCTTCCTGGACACATGAACATTTATCTGGATTCTTTGAGTTAAATGAAATGGAGTGAATTGAGGGCCATTTTGATAATCCATTAAAGCCAACCATGAAACTCCCAAGAAAGCACACCTGACTTAACCTCTGATTTTGCCAAAATTTCAACAGCATAACAGCATAAATGGCTCAAAAGACCAAGAAACCAGCCATCATAACTTGGAAAAATTTTGACAGAGTTTCCCCAGAAGTAGAGCAGTAGGAATCCAAAATATAGACTGTATATGTATGCATAAATTGCCAACAATAGAACTCGAGCATCAAGTAGGACTCACTAGTACATAGCCTATGGCGAGGTCACAAAAAGGGTGCTCCAGCTACCTGTATCACCGAAAGGATCTCTACATTTGAGAATCCCCCAGCTCAATAAAAACCTCACGCTATCGACCCTCACACGAAGGCTAATGCAAATCGTGTATAGTCAAGTCTCAGAAATGACTATCTTCTAGACCAAGTCTCAGAAATGGCTAGGACTACCAAATACAACCAAGTATGGCTCCACAAATGCGTACAATGACAGTTTCCACAAGTAACGTACAATCTAGTAGACAATGCGCTCAAATAGGCGCCAAGTGATGCATACCCACAACAACTGCAAGTGACATCACTGCTAGTATATCACTGTACTCCAGCTACGTGTACCTATGTGAATCACTTGTACCTGTACCTCTCCTTGTAACCTATAACCTGTAATCTACAACCTGCAACCTGTAACCTGTAATCCCCAATCTCGAAGCTTGAAGCAGAAGGTACTCGAAGAAGATCCTCCGTGGGGGCGCCAAAAGAATGTGAGCGGGATAAAAACACACACAGCGTCTCTATAACGACCCGACACACACTCTTGGGAAGATACACACACACACACACTATGGGGCACCACTCGGCTTAGACAACACACCTGGCCGAGACAGGGAACACACCTCTGGAGTGAGAGGAGAGAGACTATCCACTTGCCCACTCCACACAGACACACACACACACACCCACCCAAAAAACTCAGCTCAAAAGAGGAGAATTTTTGATGTTTAGATACAATTGAGCTTGGGCCAACACCAATGGGGCAAATAGCTCACACAATATGGGTAAAATAAGCCAGATACAATCACAAACTAGAGCAGAAACTTCGCTCATAGGAGAAACTTACATAGAAAAATAGCAGGAAAAGAGTGAGGAATTTGGCAAAATGGACAGCTCCATCGCGTCTGGAACGGCCCAAAACCCCGGTCTACAATGTCAAAGTGCTCAAATCCGACCTCGGATGAGCAGTTTACGGCCAAAACAGGCTCCAAAAACCCCAAAAACACACCTGCGGCTGTTCCTCCTCTCTTCTCCACGTTTTTTCTGGTCTTCTCTCTGTTTTTTCAGTTCCCACACTTAGATTTATTAGTTGGGCACCCTTGGCCTTTTAGATGACCTCAAACGGACCCCGAACAGGCCAAAAACTGACCTCGCAGTGCATAGTTGTCACCTTTTTTGCATCATCCGCACACCTGACACTCATTTCTTTTCAATAATGCATCTCGTAACCACGTGAAGTGGCCCCAAAAAGTGGTCCTAATGATGACCTTTCTGCATAACTCTCACAAGAAAACACCACTTTGTGTCCGTATTCATCCACGTGCAAATATTGACCCCGTTCGGCCTCCTGACGCCACTCAATGCCATCTGACGCACTTGCTTACCTCATGTCGTCGGCCCGCGGATAGCTTCCTCAAGAAGTTTTATGCGCTACCAACTACTCCTTATTGTAGAAAAAACACAGTGGTACTGGTAATAGTGAAAATCGATGCACTATGTACACCCTGTCCTACCTGTACACATGTGGGCCCCACGTAACCACCTGGCTCTGAAAAATGGGCAATTCTTTATTTGATGCACCATGCATGTATATGTACATATGCGCAATCCCTTGCTCCAAAAAACTCCTGACACCGTCTTTGTATATCTTAGCACCTTGCTTGTTGTCATATTGATACTTGATGAACATAGCTTTAGCGTGGCCGAGGGGTCTGATGGTCCTGCGGCCATGTTTTCTCTTCCGTTTAGTTTTATTTGCCCCAAGTGTTCTGCGAAACTCTCTGAAGATCTATCTGAAATGACTTCTTCAAGGATCGGTTCCAATTGGCGTACTATCCTTTGGTTTACACTCTCCTCCGTTGACGCGACACTCATTTGATCTGCTAAATCTAGGTGTCTGGTGTTGATCTGTTTTCCCGATCTCAAAAACATGAAGAAAGTGGGATTTACTGACTGAATCCAAACCTCTTACCTGGAGATGGAAAAATCTTTCAATTCAGGTGACTGCACGGGCTATTACTCGACCGGTCTCTGCAAATGAATACACTGAATGGCTATGAGATCACTGTATCATTCCAACAGTTAGCAGATTCAACACTTCAAAATGATCTTAACACAATTTTGCTTGCAAATTATTGACAATATGTCCGATTTGAGTTCTGAAAACTCCTGGTATCTTGTGTAACCTAGGTTTATGATCAGGTAAAAAATGAGCTAGATCTGGGCCAGAGGTACACCGATCGCGATCGTACTTTTGAGCCCAAATCAGCTGAAACTTCACCAGCTTGTTCACTAGGCTATTTTAGGACTACCTGCCAAATCTTTTTGAATTTGGACTCAAAAAAGTCAAGAATTCACAGTTTCTTGGTCTGAAGTGCCTGATTTCGTGATCTATCAAATTGACTAGATTTTGGTGTTTGTTTTGGCATTTGAAAGCTATCTGGGGTTGTCCTGTGTACATGCTATCCCTCTGTATAGTTTCTTCCCAGTTTTGATGTGTCTTGGTCTACTGAAAGTCAATTTCTATGCCAGTTTAGCAGTTTTTGACTTGGATCTGTATTCAGTGGTTTTAACCAGTTTTTTTGTGGTTTTTTGACCGTAGGTCCTTTAGACTTTTATGTTTGTATACACTTGGGGAGTCCACAGATGAAATTTGGTCAAAACCTGGGACTTAGGTACACCGATCACGATCGTACTTTTGAACCCAAATCAGATCAAATTTGGCATGCTTGTAGACACTGATGTTCTAAAGCTATCCCCCAAGTCTTTTTGCATTTGGATCGCCAAAAGTCAAGATTTTGCAGTTTCTGGGTCTGTCAGGCTAGTTTTACACAAGTGGCCTGATTCCCTTGATTTTTGATGTTTTTGGGTGTGGTTGCTTTAGACAAACTTGTTTGGAATCTTATCAGGAAGGCACATGTCAAATCTGGTTCAAATCTGACACTGAGGTACACCGATCACGATCGTAGTACCTGGGCCAAATCTGATGAAATTTTGTCTGCTCCCTCTGACAAGTGTTTCCTAGTGTTTTGTGCTACCACTTTGTGATTTGAATCAATATCAATCCTGTTTGGTCAAATTTTTAGAATTTCAGAGTCCTATGGCTTTTTCGGCCAAAGTTATGGTTTTCTGGTTTCTCGACTCTAACTTTTTCCCCAAATCTGATCGGAATGTGATTTGCTTATCCTACTCCTAAGTACAGAACTGAAAAAACATAAGAAAATGAATCAAACAAAACAAACACGACGAATTTCGGGTGAGATTTCAGTACTCAATCGAATTAGAGAAATTGAAGAGCAAAAATGCTTAAACACGTTCACTCACAGCTCCCTAAATCTCCTAAGAGAGGGTCTAGCCGGTTCACTGGCTCTAGATTCCCCTAGGCCCTAAACCCTTGTCTAGTTGCCTAACTGAGGTGTAAAATGGATTTGTGGATTGATCTTTTTTAAGGAGTCTAACTGCGCACTCGGTCACTCATCACCTAAGGTGCATTCCCCGGCAGTGGCACCAATGTTTGCGGGTCGCCGCGACAGACGTCCATAGCATAGCTCTCAAGCATCAACATAATATTATCGATACAGGGAAAGCGACTCGGATGAGGCATGGAAAATCACTAGGGTGTCAATCCTAATGAAGTGAACTCGAAGAGATGCAACTACTAACTCTACAAGAAAATCGAACGCACTAACGCCAAGTAATCTGCCTATGTCCTTCTACATAGCTCTACAGTCATCATGCCCGTTCGCCATGCAAATCATATGGGAATCGCATGAAACTTGAAGGGAAGCTACAGGGGACTATCAGGAACATATCCTATCACTGTCACAGCATTCTGAGAAGGTACAACGATCGCGATCGTTCGTCCCAAAGTACGCAAAACAGTAAACGATTGATTCTAAAGGGTCGTTCTAAGGTCCCTAAAGCCCCTCCTAGGGTCGAAACGACATAAAACATCACTCAAATCAGCGATTTAAGGCCTCAAAATCGTAGTCGAAAACCTACACCGAATCTTGAATGATTACACTTAACTGAAAGAGCAAGAGGAGAGGAACACAATGCAATAATCAAATCTGAATTTGGATTACCGTAGCCATAATGGCAAAGATTACAAGTTTGAACAAGAAGGAGCTCTCAAACGTACGCTGTCTTCTCAGTTCTCCATTCAAAAAAATTATCCAAAACTTACAGAAATTGACCTTTATAGATTAGGTCTTTGCAAACAATGGCTTGTCCGGCCATAAGCTCCTACTCTTAAAACTGGCTCTCTAATATACAATTGCTCCCAAAAGAATAATCATACATCCTTGATAATTTCCCGATTTAGAGATGCTTCTTTACAAAAGAATTTTACAATGGTTTCTCAGGAAATTATGGTCCTTCTGGCCACGGCCGCCTGTTGCTTCTTCCGCCAAACAGTACCTCAGCTTCAGATTTTGACAAAAACCCATCAGATCCCTTGCATACATCTTGTTCAAGTCACCAACCAAGTTTCAAGCCATTTGGACATCAAAAACTCATGAAAAGTCAGAGTCTAGTCCAAAACTCCCTTGTAACCCAGAAATGGAAACTTAAAAGTGGTTCAAATGACACACAGAGTGGACCAAAATGACCCTCCAACTATCAGCCTCGCCAAAAGAAAGAAAGGCAGTGGACAGTAGCACCATATGAAGTGGAGGAGCTCGCCACAAATGAAAAGGCTCACATCTCGGATGAAATACTTGCTCAAATCCCTGCCCACATATTCATCTCGAAGTTTAAGGATGCGGATGGTGACTTGGTAAAGACAACTATCATGCCACGGGAGATATGGAATCTCCACCAAGGGCCAGAGGTAATAGAGGCAGTGCGAGCTGTACACTTGGAGCAATTTTTCAGATTACAGCCATGGGGAACAGATTACATGAGGGCCCATGAGCTCATGAGCTCTATACAATATGATGGGCAGGCAATGCTAACAAACAAGGACGGGTCGAAGGTGAAAGTAAAGATCATGAAGGAAATCATCAATGAAGCTCTACATTTCCTCCCAGGACAACACGATTTGCTGGTGAAGACAAAGTCACTGGACAATGAGAAGGCATTCGTCAAAGAAAAGGGAAATAAATACAAATACAGTGACATGATTTACGGAGAGCTGGAATTGCCAATGAGATTGATATCTCAACATTTCAGAGTACAAAAGCCTCCTTGCTACACAGAGCCAATCCTGCACATTGCCATAGTCATGGCTCTAGCGACGGCAGAAAATAGAACCATTCACTGCGACTACGGTTCTTACGTACTGGACAATCTGATTGAAGCAAATTTGAAAAAGCTCGGCCAAAAACAAAAACTACATGAGTGCAGGGCCGATGCTAACCAGAATAGCATACCAGGCTTTGGGAATGATCGAAGATTTGCCAGCTCTGCCAGTTCTCAAACGGCCTTGATCCAGAAAGCTAAGCTGGCTGCACACTCCGTAAGGACGACCCCTGGCGCGACATCATCGCGCTCGGCAAAGGCCACCAATAAAAGTTCGAGTGATGAAGAAAAACGAAGACAGATGACGAAGGAAAGTCTCAAGATTCTAAAGACAAAGGGCCCTCAGAGTTTGAGGAAAGCGAGGAGGAAGATTCAACAAAGCCGCTTGAGAGAAAAAGAGGGGAGAGAAGTGCAGTACCGCAGTCGGACTTGCAAAAAGCATATGCGAAAGCTCAAAAAAGAGTCGAGGAAAGACGAACCAAATTACGGGCTGACAGACAAGATCGGGTGAGTGAAACACAACAGGCACAAAAAAGAAGATTCGAAAGGGAAAGGCAAGAAAGGATAGAAAATGCAACTCGCCTACGGGCTGAGAAGCAAAGGTTAGAAGAAGAACAGAAGGTTACGGAAGTGGACCTTTCTTCGCAGTCCACTGAAGGAACGAAGGAGAAAGACGCGGCTGATGAGAGAAATCAAGAAAAAAAGCTTAAGAAGATCCAAAGAGACAGGAATCTGGAAGCGCGACGTGCGGCGGATCTCACCGGCCAAAGAATAATCAGGATTTTAAAGAAAAGAAAAGCGGAAGCATCTGCTTCGCAACAAGGAGAAGAGACTTCCAAGAAGAGACATGTACGAGAAGAATCAAGTCCACCTCCTCCCTCGCCCAAATCACCCCCTCCCTTGCCTAGAATCGCCTCCTCCCTCACCAAAATCTCCTCCTCCTCCCCCTTCTGCATCGAACAAAAAAAAGCCAACTCCTCCCCCTTCAACCTCGCAAAAGGAAGTTATACCACCTACAAAATCCATCGGATACCAAGAAGCCTGCCAGGTAGTGGCTGGATTTGATTATAGGCAAACTCTACGGGAATTAGAATGGCAATTCCAGTGGCAGCATGTGGTGTTGAGTGAGAAGGAAAGGCAGGTACAGGAAGCCCAACAAAAGCAAGCATCAGGGCAAGAAGAGTTAGAGAGCCTGAGGACGCAACTAGAACGTACAACGGAGGAAAGAGACCTTGAGCGACAGCAGGTTCAGTCTATGATCAAAGATTTGGAGGACGTCAGGACAGACTTGATCGCCAAAGAGAAGGAGTGCCAAGAGCTGACGGCAAGAGTCTAGAAAGCAACAAATCAGCTTGCCTACGAGAGCGCAAGATTCCAAAGACTTAGCAGTTCCTACAGCACTGTCAAACGCACTATGAC
The DNA here is from genome assembly GCF_014529385.1 of Adiantum capillus-veneris. NCBI lineage: Eukaryota > Viridiplantae > Streptophyta > Polypodiopsida > Polypodiales > Pteridaceae > Adiantum > Adiantum capillus-veneris. The sequence continues at coordinate 177,255,504 of NC_140934.1, forward strand.
GACATTAATAGCGAATGAGGAACCTACTGGGGCATTGGTCTCCACATCTGACAATGCCACAGCAGTGAACACTATAGGAGCGCTAAAAGCAGAGCTAGAGCAAGAAAAGCTTCAAAGACAGCTTCTCGTATCAGGGATGGTGGCCTAGACGGTGGCAAATGAGCTAAAGTTAAAAGAAATGGAGCAGCAACTAGCTCAAGCAAGCGCTGAACTATAGATTCAGAAGTAGATCGATGACACACTGCTAAAGGAAAAATAAGATCTACTTTTTCAATAGCAGATCAAAGCAGACAAATACCAAACTCAACCACAACTACTACCTGGACAACAAGCGCCAGATTTTCCTGGAACATCACACCAAGGGCAACAGGAGCAGGAATTTGAAGGGCCCGATCTGGATACAAGAGATGAACTCAATGAGAGCATTCAGGACATGCCAGAGGGGCCAGCCAAGGAGTACATGCTCTACGAAAAGAAGATACCGGAGTCAGCAGCCCTAGCATACTTACAACCAAAAGAGCAGGTGGAAGGATTTGGCCATGAGTACCTCCCGTTTCCTCTGCTATGCCATGAGGAAATTTTGTGGAAAGAAAAGATGCGGCCAGCCTTGCCACGAAACAAAGAAGGGGGTTACGAAGGCATTGCACTCACAGTGGAAGAAGCTCAGGTGCTTGTCGATGACCACCCCAAGTGGAGGCAGAAGTGGTTAGACAAAAGGCCACAGGATCTAACAAATTACCACAACGCTCCTCAACATATACAAATATATCCTACATTCTGCCCAGTCCCTCGAAGACGCACTTGGAAATATTTCACCACATGGAAGTAGTCAAGGCCGCACAAGCTAAATTACCCGGTTTTGACAGCACATCAACCCCCTATGGTGGCCTACATGGTCAGCACACTGAACTCAACAATCAATTTGCTGTGGGATGTCCTCGATTTGGCGTGCCAGATGTTAGTAAAGATAGCCCGGATGATCGTCACCTGCATCCAGGTGTTTAAAGACACTGAAGGCGATGATCATCCGTGGAATCTGTTCTTGAAAGGACACAGAGGCATCTGCTGGAATCTACAGGATTCACCGCCACGGCACATCTTGATGGCCATGTACTCCAGGCTAATGTACCTGCCATCACACTACTTGCAGATACCAACACACCTTATCTGAAACTCCATTCAGACAGCATCAAGAAGCCCTCAAAGCCGTCCTACGAACAAGAAGTTTTTCAGCGACACTCGCTTCATTAGAGCCACATCAACGGCCAAAGCACTGAACATGCACGAGGGCGTGCAAGGATAAGGAAGGGGGGAGTGTTTGGCGGACGAAGCAACAAGCGGCCGTTGCTAGAAGGACCATATTTTTCTGAGAAACCATTGTAAAATTCTTTTGTAAAGAAGTATCTCTAAGCCGGAAAATTGTCAAGGATGTATGATTATTCTTATGGGAGCAATTGTATGTTAGAAAGCCAGATAGAGGTTTGGGAGCTTATGGCCGGACAAGCCATTTTGTTAAGACCTAGTCTATAAAGGTCATTCTTTGTAAGTTTGAGGATAATCTTTTAAGGGAGAACTGAGAAGACAGCGTACGTTTGAGAGCTCCTTCTTGTTCAAACTTGTAATCTTCGCCATTGCGGCTACGATAATCCAAATTCAGATTTGATTATTGCATTGTGTTCCTCTCCTCTTGCTCTTTCATTCAAGTGTAATCATTCAAGATTCGGTGTAGGTTTTCAACTACGAGTTTGAGGCCTTAAATTGCTGTTTTGAGTGTCTATATGCGTGTTTTATGTTGTTTTGACCCTAGGAGAGGCTTTAGGGACCCTAAAACGACCCATTAGGATCATTTGTTCGCTGTTTTTGCTGACTTTGGGACGAACGATCGCGATCATTGTACCTCTACAGAATGCTGTGACAGTGATAGCATATGCTCCTGATAATCCCCTGTAGCTTCCCTTCAAGTTTCGTGCGATTCCGATATGATTTGCATGGTAAACGGGCATGATGACTGAAGAACGGTGTAGGAGGACATAGGCAGATTACTTGGCGGTAATACATTTGATTTACTTGTAGAGTTAGTAAGTTGCATCTCTTTGAGTTCACTTCATTAGGATTGACACCCTAGTGAGTTCCCATGCCTCATCCGAGTCGCTTCCCCTGTATTGATAAATATGTTGATGCTTGAGAGCTATGCTATGGACATCCGTCGTGGCGACCCGCAAACACCTAGCTCAGGAACAGGGAAGTCAAATGAAGCTTCTTGCTCTTCATGTAGTTCCTATATGGAAATAAAAGCTTCCACACAACCTCCACCTACCATTGTACATATCCATACAAACAAGGAAGGGTTTGTACCTCTCATTGTAAGTTCATCACCTACAACAATGTTGCAAATAAAATCATGGGAGAGTACCTTACCACCCTTGCAGCTAGATGAAACACATAGGGCGGTCAAAAAATATTGGTTAAAGCCTTCACCCATAACAACTTGGAACAATTGGTTTTAAAAGGTGACGACATCATTCGAAAAGGTATGATCTACCCAAGGAAGGGTCGGGTGTTTGCTGACATTCATCATTCACTCACTTTCTTCTCAACCTTCCTCCCTGACCTCTCAATATCCAATCTTAGGAAATGTATATATAAACCCTTATACTCACAAAACCAAGATAAAAAAGTAAAAGAGCAAGAGCCACCAAACAATAATCTGGAAACTTACAAGTTCTATACATAACACAAAATCATAAAAACACATTATTCACAAGGACATGACCTTTTGACATGATCCTTATAATGTTTGCACTCTTACCATCATGTATCTGTGTGTACAGATATGGCTAGTACGCTAGAGTCATCCACTCCTACCTTGGGTGAGAGGTACCCTCGTTACTTTTCACAACTGTTTCACAGGTCTTTCCGGTGCTTGCCTGTGAATGGGATTTGGTAGGTACGCTAGCATGTGAGAGGAATTTCGAGGAGTTAGAATGGCTGATATGTCTCTTGACCACGGCTGATCCATACTTAGTAGAGAGCATATCTCCCATTGCACAAGCCTACCCTTTTGACCAATATGACTATACGCGTCTAGTGACCTTCTTAGTAAACATTGGTGCCTCTAATGATGAAGATGATTTACATGATTACACGGATGGCATATATGGTCTCACGGATGATGAATTTGTTTTTCTTGACGACGAGGATAGGGGTTTAGCTTTAGGGTTCTCGCCAATCGCTACAATATCCTATTTCCTTGACTCTCTAAGGGGAGTGAAAATAATTAGGTTAGGGCTCCTTATGTTGTTTAATTGTGTTCAATAAGGGTTGGTACCTCTTTCCACTAATGTGCCTCTGGAAGGTGGATGTTTGGTGGTGACTATTGTGCAGTTTATGACTACATAAGGATGCCTTCAAAGGACAATGACAATGGATGTTTACATGTTACAACGGATGTTCTCCATTATATCAAGTGTACTACTTCCTTTTATGTATGCTTTTCACAGTTACATGTTTGCATCTTGTCATTTGAGTTTCTAACATTGCATAAAATTTATGGAGTTGTGACATTGCCAATTTAGATGCTATAATTTTTTCAAACTTCTAGTACCTTGTTCTTCTCTTTGAGTTTGGTCTATTAGTTGGCTTTAAGTAGGTATTAAGAACTTAGGCTAAACTAGGCCACTTAATTGCTGACTTTAATTCCTAAATAGTCTATTAATGGTAGTAAACTTTAGTAATGTTTTACGCTATGAGGATATAGTTCTCTCTAGTTTATTCCACCTAAGTGTGACTTGTGTTGTGGAAGTCCATGTGTTAAGCTGGCATTTGAGACCTCGAGTCTTTCGGCTAGTTTATGCTCAAGCTAGGATTTGAGACCTTGAGTCTCGTAGCTACGGGTATTTAAGACCTGGAGTCCCCCAGCTACTTGTAGCAACTATAACAAAAATAAAAATAAAAATAAAAGAGAAAGCAAATAGCACAAAATTCCTTGTATTTTATGTTGTTCACACTTAAGTCGTATAAGTGACAAGATCACTAGTCTTTGGACCTCGATGAGCATTCCTAGGGTTAACTACTCTTTAGTCGATATTTTTAATCAATGTTGATTAATCTAGTACTTACTTTAACCCTAGCTCTTGTGTACTTCTCTTAGAGTCAACCTAATAGACCTTAACTCAATTGCATTTCATTCATGTACTACGCTTGTTCTAGTTGGCAATGTTACAATTCATGATTTTTTTTTTTGCATTTCCTAGAATATCATGTTGCATCTCACTTATTGCATGCTTGCACATGCTGCCTTTGAGATTTCACAATGTTTTTTTTCTTTTGCTACTACAGGTACTCCTATCGTGGATCCCTATGCTGCACTGTTATATTTCAAGGACGGGATCTACATCAGGAAGGGGGTCATGTTAACCAACAACATCCACTTCTAGCCGGAGTCCACTTCTAGTAGTCATGGGATGGGCTTGTCGATCCAATAGGAAAAGGGTAAGAGTGATCGTTAATTAGAGGTTCACTCTAACTGGAACATTCAAGGGTTAGTTGACTAAGCATGAGCACCCAAGTGTGAATGGGCGAACTCATATAAAAGTCACCTAAACCTAAAAATCACTCATTATCTCATTTGTGGAATTGAAGAGTGCTCTTGCTCCATCTCCATATTCTTCTTCATCTCCTTGTTTGTGTGTGTATGCATGAGAGAGAGAGAGAGAGCATTGCGATGGCACGACGGCGGTGAGACGGTTGAGCGCGGCACAACGGTATCTCCCTCTTCTTTGTGGCAAGCAATCCTCCATGAAGGAGAGCATAGGGTGTTGAATGACACACCCTTGCTCTCTTGAGCTTGCTAGATTAGTCTAGTTGTGTGCTTGCAGCCATTTGTGGCTCGCACATAATGTACGGCAAGTCCCTTGCTTTGACACGTGCGACAGATGCACACAATATTTAATCATTGCTATCTAACCATACAACAAAAATTGGTATAAACGAGGAGGCATGGGAAATTTATGATGGAAAGAGAGGTCAACTCACGAACGTACTGGTGCTCATCTCATAACCCATGGAAAAAAAATATATGATCACAATAAGGCTACCTACCAATCTAGCACATATATTAGCATTCTGAACATTTATTAGGATTATGGGGTTTTTATGCTGGGTAGGGAAATTTTTCTATTTTCCTATATATGCACCCCCCCTCCCCCCCGGTTACTTTTGGCATGTTGTATCAGTGATCAGAGCTTCCAGCATTTTAGGCACACCCTCTCTCTAGAGTTTTCTCTCGCTAGCATTTTGTGTGTGCGGCCTCTCTCTCTTGCGTTTCCTCTGCACCATCAATCTCTCTCTCTCTCTCTCTCTCTCTCTCTCTCTCTCTCTCTCTCTCTAATGTTTTTGCCAACAATACCTCTCCCTCTCTCTAGCGCTCCACTTCCACTTTGCGTTTAGCCCCTATGTGCATGCGTGCATTTATAGATTGCTACCCGTGCCCACTTGGTGGGTGGTACACAATATGAGTTCATCTATGAGGAAATCTGTCAAAATAGATCGGAGATCCATTGGTTGCCAATTCCCAAGAGGAGGTTTGCTTGTGATTGCAGAGGAGATCATCACTTGATTCACCCTTTTTTGCCTTTACATGGTATCAGAGTCACGACGTGCTGAATCGGATTGGTGATCTATGTGAGTTTTTTGTGCTGAATTTTCGCAACAAAAAGAGAAAGTTTGTTGTTTTCTTTTGGAATGATTTTGGTTGTAGTGGGCAGATTCAAAGATTTTCCTTCTTCTACCGTGACCTAGCCTTGCCACTTGCCCAAGTACTCTCACATGATAGAGAGGAGTGATGATTCTCACACGAAATCGGTCCGTGATGAAGAAGTACATCCTCAGTTAGCTACTGACAGTGGAGGTGAACCACCTATCAATGAGGAATGAGGAGATTGGACCAGTTCTACTAAGGAGGAGGTGATCAACCAATCAAAATACTTAACCTCCCTAACTTTCCCTCGGATTGGAAATTGAATGGAGACAACTATGGAATCTAGAAAGAAACCATGATGGTGGTCTCTGACTCTTACGAGTTTGGAGGCTTTGTTATGAGAAACTTTCAAAAGTAGAAGGATCTTGTGGGACCAAAAACATGGGATCGTGTCAATGCTCAAATCCGGTGCTTAATCCTCAATAATACACCATCAATTACCACTCACATCCGATTGATGAAGGACGAGAAGTTGATTTGGGATCAACATTATTCACTATACAATTGATTCTCTCCAATGAAGCGGATAGCATTAAGAGGTATAGTTGAGGACCTTGGATGCCAAGAACTCATCCATGAGGGATCACATCAACAAGATGTAAGAGCTTCAACAAGAAATACTTTTTACGGGAAATATTATCAATTCTGTGATGGGAATGGCCTATGAACTTTGAGAATAATGGAATTAAGAGAATTGGAGTGAGCATTGTTGCGAGATTACTTTGGGAACGTAGAGGGTGGACTTAATTGATGGTAGCAACATAAACATAGTACTTAATTAACTTGGCAATAATAATAATTTTGCAAGAGAGAGATAGTATTAGAGAACATGACAATAGTTGAGGACCGGATTTACTTGGAGCTGGTACCCCCCTCCAAAAGCCGTTTGTATTATAGATTCTCCCATCATCAAGAGAGACTTGGTACGATACAATATTTTTGTTCCTTGTGACCTTAGTGATGCTATGAAGATGGAAACTTTCATGCACCACGAGCAACCATAAACTTTGCAAAAAGCATTAACTATCCCAAGCCTCAGTTTCAAGGCCTCAAACACCTTCGAAGGTGGAGAGAGCTAGCAGGAAATGAGGGTAGGGAAGAGGAAGAAGAATCATTCATAGGAGAAAGAAATAATTCCTCACTTGTCATCACTCTTCTTGCTTAGCATATCATAATAGCATAGTAATGAAGATGAAGAAGATGACAAGCTTAAGCATTGAAGCATGGCTCTTGGTTGGATTTGCATTCCATAGCCAAGAGTGTTGATGTAGGCTCACCACTTCTGAACAAGCTTGGAGAAGCAGATGAAGCTCTTGCACTTTGCACTCCACATAATGAGAGAATGTGTGTGTGTGTGTGTGTGTGTGTGGGAGAGTATACCCCCCTCTCATGCTTGGTCCACACCCCTCTCTCTCTCTCTCTCTCTCTCTCTCTCTCTCTCTCTCTCTCTCTAGTAACATTTAATTATTTCATTTTGACACGTTGTGACGTGTTTTGGCAAAATGGTGCGGACCACCCCAAAGTCTTTGAGATACTTTTTTTAATGCTTTTGGGGGCCTTGGATGTTAATAAATCATGCTTGTACAAAGTGTACAAAGGTGGTGTGTGCCAGCTGTCTCTACGCATGCGTGCCAGTTGTGCGGGGTACATAGTTTTGCTGTTTTTGTACATAGAAGTGTCGAGACTTCAAAGTGTGATTAAGTGCTTTAAAAATATGAAGAAAAACTGAACTTTTATTAGCTTGGGGTCGTGAGTGAGTGGGAGTTTTCAGCTGTGAAGAAGAAAGCCTCTCTTGCTGCAGTCTGCGGTGGTGCGTGGGGGTTGTGTTGTGGAGGTGCCCGTGTGTGTGTGCGAGGGCCTGGAGCCTTGATTGAAGAGTGTGTCTCTCATCAAGAAGTCCATGAACATGGGTCGTGACCTCTGCACTTTCACCCCTCTTCTCTTGTTTGGGTGATGGAAGCTGTGTGAAGTGGAGCTCTCTTGTACGCGTGTGCCTGCTACTCAGGTTTGGCAGAGAAAGCCCCTTCTTATTGTTGTGAATGGGAGGTTGTTTCCCCATGTTTTCCATGGTTTTTTCTGAGTTTTTTTTCTGATCATCATGAGTTTTTGTATAACTCATGATTGGCATGGTTTTTGATGGGTTTGTGTGCATGGTTGGGAGCCACTATGGAGCCCCTTCTTGCATATGCAAGGTCTGCTGAGATGGTGTGAGGGTATGGTGTTTGTGAACAAAAGTTCAGAGATTTTTCGTTGTTTTCATTGGTTTGTTTTTCCAAAATTTAGTGCCTTTTTTGCTTCCTTGACTGCAATTGATCATAGCTAGGGCTATGACAGTATAGAGGGAAGCTAGTCGAGTGTAGGCGGGGTTTTGTGCATGCAAGGGTGAGTGTGTTTGTGAGTGGAGATTGGATCCTATCCTCTTGTGAGAGCTACTTTACTTTTCCTCATATATCTTGTGAGTATGGAGGCGCTATAGAGGCCACCCCCCAATCCTTCACATGTTTTGGTGCCCCCTTTCTGAGGATCTATTTTGGCTCTCCGGTTGAGACTTTCCCTGGAGTCAACCTCAACCTTCTATTTGTAAGTTGTTTTCATGAGTTCTCCAAGTTTTACAGGTGAAGATGATAAGGACCCGAGAAGGTTCTTGAGACAGGTACAATTGCAATGTTTACTGACAGGGAATGATTGTGAAGCAGAATGGTTGCGTATGTTTCCTCTCTTGCTTGAGGTGATGCTTATGTGTGGTATAAGAACTTGAATGATGCAAATAAGAGTTGTTGGTCACTCTTGGAAGCATTATTTCTTCAAAAATATGTAGTGATGCCAACTCCAAATGAAGCTTGGTCAAGGGTGAAGAGCTTAGCTATGCGTGAAGATGAGTTTGTTTCTTGCTTTTGGAAGAGGTTCAATGATGTATGGATGCAATGGGAAAAGTGTGTGAAGTATGCTAATTTGATGTCAGTGAAAGAGTTACATGGTACACACATGCAATTTGAGAGGTTGAAAATGTTGATAAGCAAGCTGAAACCTACCTTGCGTTCACATGTGGAATTGAAGAATCCAAAAAGCATGAAAGAAGCACTACAGGTTGCCTACAACAAAGAGAGAAAGATAAGGCTTATGGTAGGTTTGGATGCGCCACCGAAGATAGAGGATATGTACTTGGTTTATTTACCGTATAAGGTTGTTGAAAATGGTCATGAACTTGAGAAGCCACTTTCTATTGATGAGGAGGAAACAAAGCATGCAAATGTAGCAGCATGTGATCACGTGGAAGAAAATGACATGCATGTGGTGAATGCTTATGATGTAGACATAAACAATTCTATGGATTCTTCTCTTGATGTTGGAGATGCTGATTTTTGTGCTTTGGAAAATGGTTTGAATCCCATGGTTAAGAGTGATGTTGATGTGGATGGAGATCATGTGTCTACATATGGCTTATTTGATGAAAATGCTTTGGTATGCGAAGTTGTGGGAGCATCTATAATGGATGATGTATGTGATGAGGGTTGTATAGACTCTCCTCTTGAGTATGAAGATGTTGATGTGGTTGAGTTTCATGGTCTACAAGAATCTCATGCTACTCTTGTGGTTGATGATGAAGACTATGCCTCTACTCCTGGGTTGCTTGATGAGTTGCCTATGTCTGCCAATGATGATGTAAATGCTTTTGGTGATTTGGATTATCACTTGGATGTTAATGAGGTCAATATGGATTCATTTAGTTTCACCAAAGAACCCATTGGTGAGGATGAGGTGGCTGATAACCAAGACTTTGTTTCCACTTGTGGCATGTTTGATGATATGCATATGGTTGCCGATCATGTGGACGGTTGTGTTGCACAAGGTTCTATGGAGTCCCATGTTGAGCTTAAACGTAATGACTTGGATGATTTGATTGTTGATTTTCAGCCTAAATTTTTGCATGATGATGTGGTCCTTGATGATGGCATATCTGTTAGTGGCTTACTTGGTGAGCTACTTGTTGTTGGAAGCTCTAATATCAACCACGAGAGAATATTAGAGGAAGTTTTGAGGCTAATGAAAGAGGGTCTTTGCTTTGAAAATCTTGATGATATGGATGGTCATATGCTTTGTGCTAGTGGCTTTGATATGCTTGCCAAGCTAGATGATGGCATGCCTTATGGTCTTAATTGTGATAGGCAAGAGAAAGTGCTCTTTTGTGGTTTGGCATGCAAGGACACTTTGAATGTCTTGACTAGACAAATTATGGTTGAGAATGTAGAAGCTTTGATGGATATATTTGAAATCAGTGATTTGTATGAGTTGAAGCATGAAATTTTTGGCTTGGATTCAATGCAAAATTATGTGTATGATAGAGGGAAAAGACATATGTCTCGTGTCAATAGCATATGGGATTTTTCTTTGGTGGGAGAAGCGCCTACTATGTTATGCATATGGTTGTTGGATGCAACATGGAGGTGGATGGTAAGAGAATCTATGTTATTTTTAGCTCTCATCTTATATTTTGGTTCTTTTATGGTATGAAAAATAGGAGAATGTTTACAATGATGTGAAAGTATGCACATGAAACACTTGAAAGTGTTCCATGCTTGTTGGGGGGGCAATATGTGACGTGTTTTGGCAAAATGGTGCGGACCACCCCAAAGTCTTTGAGATACTTTTTTTAATGCTTTTGGGGGCCTTGGATGTTAATAAATCATGATTGTACAAAGTGTACAAAGGTGGTGTGTGCCAGCTGTCTCTACGCATGCGTGTCAGTTGTGCGGGGTACATAGTTTTGCTGTTTTTGTACATAGAAGTGTCGAGACTTCAAAGTGTGAGTAAGTGATTTAAAAATATGAAGAAAAACTGAACTTTTATTAGCTTGGGGTCGTGAGTGAGTGGGAGTTTTCAGCTGTGAAGAAGAAAGCCTCTTTTGCTACAGTCTGCGGTGGTGCGTGGGGGTTGTGTTGTGGAGGTGCCCGTGTGTGTGTGCGAGGGCCTGGAGCCTTGATTGGAGAGTGTGTCTCTCATCAAGAAGCCAATGAACATGGGTGGTGATCTCTGCACTTTCACCCCTCTTCTCTCGTTTTGGTGATGGAAGCTGCGTGAAGTGGAGCTCTCTTGTACGCGTGTGCCTGCTACTCAGGTTTGGCAGAGAAAGCCCCTTCTTACTGTTGTGAATGGAAGGTTGTTTCCCCATGTTTTCCATGGTTTTTTCTTCGTTTTTTGGCTGATCATCATGAGTTTTTGTATAACTCATGATTGGCATGGTTTTTGATGGGTTTGTGTGCATGGTTGGGAGCCACTATGGAGCCCCTTCTTGCATATGCAAGGTCTGCTGAGATGGTGTGAGGGTATGGTGTTTATGAACAAAAGTTCAGAGATTTTTCTTTGTTTTCATTGGTTTGTTTTCCCAAAATTTAGTGCCTTTTTTGCTTCCTTGACTGCAATTGATCATAGCTAGGGCTATGACAGTATAGAGGGAAGCTAGTCGAGTGTAAGCGGGGTTTCGTGCATGCAAGGGTGAGTGTGTTTGTGAGTGGATATTGGATCCTATCCTCTTGTGAGAGCTACTTTACTTTTCCTCATATATCTTGTGAGTATGGAGGCGTTATAGAGGCCACCCCCCAATCCTTCACAACGTGTCCTCTTTTTCTTCTTTGAGAGCAAGAACTTAATTATTTATTTTTATGTATCTAAATTCTCATTGGGCCCCTTTAAAACCTAACCAATAGCATTCTAGCACATCATGAGGACCCATGTGGAGGATCATTTGAACGTGTGTCTTTTATGCTTATTAAGTCATTTGGTTGAATTGCATATTTCAAGGACTTAGTCAATCAAGCAAGCATGTGTCTTTTATGCTTCTTAAGTCATTTGTTTTGAGTTGAATACTTCAAGTCTTAGTCAATCAAGCATGGGACGTTTTATGCCTCTTGAGACTTTATCTTTGAATTCAACATTTCAAGAACCTTAGTAATTTTATGCATAAAAATCACCTCAAGCTTTGGGCAAGGTTCCCACAACCACTTTAAGCATCTTAGCATCTCTTGCTTGGGTAGGATTCCCACCTCGACGTTAGCCCTAGCTTGCATAAGGTCAAAGGAGTTTTTAACACTAGCTTTTGGAGGTCTTTAATGAAGCTAACCCTAAGGTCTTTTAGGCTCCATTAGTGCACGTTGCTCTTTGATAGACTAGCTGCGTTTGGACCCCTTTTGAGATGTAATATCTCTCCTCTTGGTCCCTTGCTGAGGTAAATATAGAAGTACTTATTGCACATTACTCTTTGGTAGACTGTCTCCTTTTGGACCCCTATTGAGATGCAGCCATTTCTCCTTTTGGTCCCCTGTTGAGATAGGTATAGAACCACATATATATATCCTAACTCTTCTTCCCCTTTTATCTTCCCATATTAAGTGATCAGTTTAATATGAGAAAATCATTTGGTAAAGTTAGATATTATACTTTATGACATTAACTCTCTCTTGAAATCATAATCTCCCTCGACTATGAGGTAGAGAAGAAAAAGCCTAGTCATTAGTCCATGTTTCTTAGAGGGTAGAGGATCCCTTTTTACCCTACGAGATCATTCCAAAATGGATGACTAATCCATTTGGTGCTTGGGAGACTTAGTTGCCTCACAAGCATGTCTGCTCTTTAGTCCATATCATACTTCCAAAGTAGAGTGACAAGTTCTACTTGGTGTTTGGGAGACGTCGTCACCACAAACATGATCCTAAGTATGCATACTTCTTAAATTTTGTTCACAATAAAAGAATTAGAATGAGTCTCATAAGACAAAAACATTGTTCATTTAAATTGCATTTTCATTTGCTTACTCTAGTGTAGCATTGTAAGCATTGACAAGGTTCATATTATCGTTAAGCTAGGTTCCTTATCCATTTAGCATCTTTAAAAGGATAATTCTTAAAATTAACAAGATATCATTGGATCTTACCGTTTCTTAGTACTTTGTCTTTGTGTTTGAAGAATCAATTTGGGATGCAACATGCCTTCTTGATCTTCGATCTCTTATTGGTTCTTTTTTTGGATCTCATTTGTAAGGCTTGAGTAGCTCACATGGTTAGCATTAGGCTCACATGGTTAACATTGCGAATGAGACAATGGTTGGGCAACTTTAACTAATAAGCCATCTCGTTGATTGGCTTAAGAATTGTAAAAGAAAGGACCATAGTAGCTTTTTTCTAGTTTAGTATAATACTCTTGGTGGATCATAGGATTCTAGCCCGTAGTATGCCTTAGATGAGCCTTGAGAAACTTTAGCAAGACCCAATCATTTTTCTTAAAGGCTAAGGCTCTTTTGTGCTTATTAGCAGGATCCCTTTTTGCCTTTGCTTTGAGATGGATATAACCTCTTTAATCTTTGGAAAAGATTGTTGTTAGTCTTGGCTATAGTCATTAGTAGCGAAGATCTTCCCATATACTTTAAGTAGTAAGGGACTTTTGGATCTTCCCTCTTAACTTCCAAAGGTGCTTTCTGCATAGAAGTATGTACAAAGTCATTGTACGCATACTCTATAAGAGGTAGATACTTCTCCCATTGAGAATGTTAATCTACTTCTATGACATAGGCTTTTAGTAGATTCAAGAATTGTTAGATTAATTATTTCACTTTGGTTATCCATTTGTGGACGATAGGCTGAAACAAAAATTTAATCTACTTCCTAGATTCTCAAAGAGACCCTTCTAGAAATTACTGGTCATTTTAGGATTTTTATCTGACACTATGGATGTTGGCAAGCCATGATACTTGAAAATTTGAGATCTAAAGAGGATTGCCGTTTGATGTGCCTTAATAGTCTTTTTGATAGGCATAGAGTGTGTTTTATTGCTAAGCCTATTAGCTGAAACAATCTAAGTTGCTTCCTCAATCAAATATCAATTTTTGGTATCCCACGCGTTTTGAAACATACTCTTGTATGTTTACTTTTCATGGTAGACCAACATAAATACATTTATACTCCTTGAAAAGTAGATTATGAATCCCCCTTTGACCCGCATAAGGAGAAGCATGGGATTCATACATGACTTTCTTGTTGTATTGGGTGAGTAACACATAGCCTATTTCCGTTTGGAAGATAAACATCATTCAAGGTGAATGGTTCTTTGTTTTTTCCCTAATGCAAAGGCTATAATTAACTACTTAAAGTCTTGGTCAGTAGCATACTCATCTATCACAAAGGATAGATCATTGTGAGTTGCTATAGACACCACATCTACCCTTGGCCATTGTGAAAGTGCATCAACCACTTGATTATGCTTGCCAGCAATGTGAGCGATATGAAATTTAAATTTCGAAAGAAAATTTGCCCAGCTCATTTGTTTGTCGAAAAGCTAGGTTTGCGTCATGAAGTTCTTGAGGCTTTGTGATCAATTCGTAGGATGGATGGAGTCCCGAATAAATAGTGCTTCCATGTGTTTAGGGCATGTAGAATGGCTAAACGCTCTTTCTCATAAATGCTCAAGACCCATTCATCGGCATTGAACCTTCGATTCTCATATGCTATGGCATGCCCTTCTTGAAGAAAAACTGCTCCAAGGCAATCACCACAAGCATCACATTGGACCCCAAATGGCTTTGAGAGACCTGGAAGCTTAAGGACTGGTTGGGAGGTAAGCTTCTCTTTGAGCTTGTCAAAATCATTTTGTTCTTTAGTAGTCCATGAGTAACGTTCTTCATTGTTAAGTCATGCAATGGTCCTACTATTTAAGAGAATTTTTCTATGAATCGTCTATAGTATGCACACATACCAATAAAGGTTCTTAGCTCATGTAGATTCCTTGGATTAGGCCATGCTTTTATTACCTCCAACTTTGATGGATTCATACATTTACCATCTTGAGAGATAATGTGACCTAAATATTGAATCTCTTGTAGGAAAAATTCACTTTTCTTTTGATTAATGAAAAGCGTTTACTCTCTCACAACTTCAAAGATTACCTGGAGGTGTCACTTGTACTCATCAAGAGAATTCAAGTGGCCTGAAGATTTTTGTCCATTGTGAGTTTGAATGTGGCTGGAGCACTTGTCAGGCCAAAACTTGCAAATAAATCTTCTACCCGCGGCACAAGAAATCCTTATTTTAAAAATAGTGATCCTATTTAGTGCTCTATAGTTGACACACATGTGATATGTGCCATCTTTCTTTTGCACTAAAAGTATTGGTGAACAGAATGGAGAGGAGCTAGGTGTTACCATCACTTTTCCCACCAATTCATGCAATTGCCTCGTGATCTCCTCTTGTTGAGCTTGGGAAACTCAATAAGGAGGTTTATTAGGCGGTGAGATTCCTAGTAGAAGCTCTATTGCATGGTTATCATCTCCTCGTTTTGGAGGTAGCTCACTAGGGATGTCATCATTGAAAACATCTTGGAATCCACTTAGGAAATTAGACAAATCTAATTCCTCTTGATTTCCTTTATTGCTACTTGTAAAAGTATTAGAGTCATTTACAGATTCTCTAAAAAACATTATATACGCAAAAATAGAGCTTTTCATTGACCTATCAGAAGCAATCATATTTACCAGGGATATGGTGTTCCTCGAGTCATTAGCATCTATGTACATGCTCTTTTCCCTGTAGGTCAAGTAGATTCTCCTTTTAGGGAACTTCATGTTGGCAGCCATGCGGTTGAACCATGGTGCCCCTAGGATAACATCCTCATGTTGGAGAGGTAAAAAGAAGTCTTCTTTGTCGATGTAGCTTTGGACATGAAGCCTCAACTTCCCAATCAAGGGAGTAACAGAGGCTTGCTATCCCTTGAAAGCTGCATTAGCAGTTACAGTATCTCCCATCTCAAAAGCTTGAATGCCCAACGTAGTGGCCAACTCCATTGATATGAAGTTGTGAGTAGAGCAAAGGTCAAAGAGAATAAGAACATCATGATCCCTTACTTTTTTCCAAGCACAGGAGAGGTGTGAGCCTTTGTAATGAGTATCCTCTTTGGAGCTTCAACCATGGAAACTCTGTTAAAGAATATGATGTTAAAGAATACGTCCATTGTGATATGGGTGGCTGGACACTGACTATACTATGTTGTAAATATACTTTGGATAATAGTTAAAAGAGAAGAAGAGAAGAGCAGCTCATTGAATGGCTGCTACAGGGTAACAATTGTGTGTGTGTGTGTGTGTCTCGATGTGTGTTGGCGTGTGTGTGTAGTCTTCTTTTCTACCTTCTCCATCACCTGCACACTCTACAAAGTGGTATCAGAGCTCAGTTTAAGGAGCTACAATCAATACACAAGTTTCCGTAGCTCTGGAAAACAACAAAAAAGAGAGGTTTTTTGGTCATAACTCCCTCACCCGAACTCGGAATACAGTAATCCAAGAGTCTATCTTTATGTTTTTGGGCATTCCGGACGCATTGGCATACTTAGATTTTCCAAAAATCTGCAATTTTTTTTTGCAGAAAACAGCCATCTCACACAAGCATAGGAGATGTCCAGTTTTACACTCGGCAGCAGATTTACAGGTTACAGGTGAAGAATTCAACATTTACACAGGTTTTGGAGAGCGAAATAGAGCTTTTGCATCATGATATTGTGTTATCGAATATTATGTTTGGTTGTTGTGGGTCCGTTATGGACAGCCGCCTATGTAAGAAAGGTTGTGGGAAGAACTTGAGGCGGTTATATTGTCAAATTGAGTACTTTGTGGTTATGTATGGATATGCGGTCAATGTATTTTGGAAAATTGCAGCCTTTGTGAGGCTCGAGTGAGGTTTTTTTAAGCCTTGCCTTGGGAGCTTTGGTAACTTGGCAAGGTGGATTAGGTACTGGAGCGAACCCTCGACTGGCCCCGCGAAAGACCTCATATGTCGTTTACGACTATGGGAAGAAGGTGGATGTATGGATATGTGGTACAGGACAACATATGGATTGCATTTGCATACAGGTCCATGTGTACATTGTTTTAGAGTATTTATGCATAGTATGAGTCAGTCTATGGCAAAGTGAGTCAATGGATTTTCCCTTGGCAGTGAGAGATTTTCTGTCAGTGTTTATGAGCACTTTGGTTGAGATTGTCACTTGAGATATTGTCCAAATACAAACAAAACTCTGCTGAAATTTTGTCAAAATCCTTTGGAAGAAATTGAGAGAGTGAAGATGGCAGAAAGTTCAACTCAAGTCACACAGATTGTTGGAGAGAAGCTGACCAGAGAGAACTACAGCATATGGTCTTACATGATTGAGAACTTTATCATGGGCAAAGGTTTATGCGATTATATTACAGGTGAACAAGAGTGTCCCGAGGTTGGTTTGGAACCAAATAGAAAGAATGTTGAAGCACATAAAACATGGCAAGCAGGAGTAGAAGCTTACAAGAAGTGGATCGAGAATTCAAGGAAAGTGATGCATTGGATTTCACTATGCATTAGTGACTTCTTTATACCACATGTGAAGAAGGCTCAATCTCCAAAGGAAGCATGGGAGATACTAGCAAGAATGAACAGCTCCAATACAGAACCTGAAGTTTGCCACTTCAGGCAAGGTTTTTCTGATATCTTCCAGTTCCACAATCAACTTCTGAATTCTATCACAAATTTTAACATGGATTTCTTCTTTCTCTTGGTCAGACTGGTTGTTAGAGCCCGAAGAACTGGTTGTATCTTCACACTGCCATTTCTCTCTTGTAGTGCTTTCAATCCTTCCATCAACTCTCAATACATCATCCATTCCTTGTATCGCAGCTAGCATGGTCTCAGGTATGCCCGGTATTGACTAATCTTTCTTAGTTGATTGGGCTGGTATCTTCTGAATGACTCGGGCTTCAGAACTTTCTGTCTATTCTGGCAACTTCTTGGCTAAATCCTCCGTGATTTTAGCCGCTAGTTCTCTCTGCTCTTGCCATTCATCTAC
The DNA here is from genome assembly GCF_014529385.1 of Adiantum capillus-veneris. Classification (NCBI taxonomy): domain Eukaryota; kingdom Viridiplantae; phylum Streptophyta; class Polypodiopsida; order Polypodiales; family Pteridaceae; genus Adiantum; species Adiantum capillus-veneris. The sequence goes on from NC_140934.1 coordinate 177,273,115, forward strand.
CACCTTCTTTTTACCCTTGGCCTTCCAAATTTCTCTTTGTTGAGCCCACTTGCTCCTGTCAGTAGTGACTGGTTTCTCTAAAGTATCTGGAATTTGTTCAATTACTACGTCCTTGCTTCTTGTGACTACCCATACTAGGACTGGGACTGGCTCTGGTGCCTTAACCTCAGTAGCAGTAGTTGCAGGTGCGTCTGGGCATTGAGTTGCAAAATGGACGTACTTCCCACAAGTGTAGCAATTCATACTCTGACTCTAGAAGTTGCCACGCCCTCTACCTCGACCCATACCTGTTTGGAATCGGCTGCATCCTTGACCAATACCACTGGTACCTGGTCTCTCCTCTTGAGATACTTTGGCGGGTTCTACTTTCACCGGTTCAGTATAGGCTACCACTAACAGGTCTTTTCCCTTCTTAAAGTGATGAATCCTGATATCACAATTGTTCCATAAATGACCAAAAGCCTTATAGTAAGTACATTGCGGGCACTCGTTGGAGATATGGTCCTTGGATTTTCATTTCGAACACCAAGTCTCCATATTCCGAACTGGCTGTCTAGTGTGGCTAATCTCGGCAATCTGTCTAGCCATTTCTTCAATCTTCTTGGTCCAAGATCCCTTCTTTGACTTATCCTTGGACCGTTCATTAGAGATTATTTCAAAGATGCTAGACACCTCACTGGAATCAAAACTCTCAGTAGCAGAGCTATTGCTACTAAATCTTCTCTTTTTGTGGCTCTTTTCCTTCTTGGCCTGCTGTTCCACCTTCAATGCCCGTTGTACCAGATCATTCAATTTCTTGGTTGGAGCTGGTACCTCCTGCTCCCTAAGCTTTTTGCTTCTGAAACCATTCAAAAACCATGCACGCAACCTCTTCTCGGATGGCGGTTCCTGTAACTGCTTGGTTAGCTTCTTGATTTTTTCCACATAACTTCGGACTGATAGATTCCACTGCTTGATCTTATCCAGTTCACAGAGGATATCTTCATCACCTCTGTTTTCAGAATACTCCAGTCTGAAGGCTTTAAGAAATTTGTTGTAGGATTTGAGCTAACAAGCGGGGTAATGGTAATACCACTTTCTCGTTGCCTCCTTCAAGGTTTGCGGAAAGTATTCCCCCCAATCATCTTCATCAATATTTTTCAATTCAGCATACTACTCAAAAGCATGTATGTGAACCTCTGGATCATCCTTATTACCTCCCTTGAATATTGGAAAATAAATTTTCAGGGAAGTTGTGTAATCATTCCGATTACCACTGATTATGTCGCTTCTCTTCTTGGATTCAGAACGGCGCTTGGAAGTCTTCTTGTAGTTATCAGTGTCTGCATTCCAATCAATGTCTGTTTCTGTCTCTGTGTCAGTGTCCTCTTTGGCCTGTCTGCTAGAAGTGCGGTGACTGCCTTTACTTCCCTTGGTACCCTCATCCCCCTGCCTGGACCGAGAATTCTTGGCTTTCCGTGCTTCCCTTTCTACCCTTCTACATCGAGAATGACTGGAATGTTGTGAGTTCTACGTCTCATCAGCCTCACTATGCTCCTCCTGAGCCTCAGTGTACGTCACCTTGTATTGCTTAGGGTCAGACTCTCTTCCCGCCTCCTCAGGAATAGGATCAACACAGATGGTGGATTTTCGGCCACGACCGGGTTTGGGTGCCATTGCTGAAAACTTCCAACTGGGAGAAGAGTATTTCAGTCAACGAGCTTCAGCTCGAGCCACCGTGATTGCCAAAATGGAATTGGAGCCAATCGCTTGAGATAGCTAATTCCAATGTTAGAAGATTAACTGAAGTGGAATTTATCTACTGGAATGAGACCCATGGGATAGACAATATCAGGGAAAAGATAAAGCTATTTATAGCTTGACTTGGGGAATAATTTGTCATGTTTCACGGAGATACATAGGAAACTATGTAGAAGGTTTACAGATGCCAACCATCAACAATGCTACCCAAAGTGTACCTTCACAGTCCCAAAAGGTGAATCTAAATCAGAGCCAAACAATTTTGAACTCCTACAATGAAGCAGGTTATAGTGATCACCCTAGGAAGGGGGGAGCTGTAAATGCTCAGCTTATGTGCCAGGAAATGCTACACCAGTTAGAAGCCCTAGGGCTTCTAGCCAACAGACCCGTTCAAAGCAGAAACCATTGAAAGATCATATGGTTGTTGGAAGTTTTTCATTGACCCAGAAACCATCAAAATCTGCAAAAAGTTTCTTCTATGAAGATCATTGGGGACAAAAGTTTCAGTTGATCTCCATAAGTGAAAGTCAAAAGGCGAGAAATCCCATAGTGTTCAAACAGTTGCATGAGACCAAGCTCGCATATGCATATTGAGATGCACATGGCAATGAATCTCAGTAGGTTCATGACCTTGTACAAGCCCCTAAGGATGCTAAACCTAAAGTTAAGGACTATCTGAAGATGGTGCAAATCCTCAAGCTGCCAGAATAGGTGACAAAAAAGTCAAAATTAATGAGAGCTAAATTCCAAAAGGCTACACAACGGTCACCACCAAAATCTCCTCTGAAGAAACAGATTCTGCTAGACAGTACAATGGACCTTTTAAGGTCAAAGGTTACTCAGATGCAGGTGGACAATGCTCAACAATTGCAAAAAAGTGCAGTATTACAACCAATGGAGTCAACCTCAATTACAAGTGATCAAAGCAAAGAAGTTGTAGATAAAAATCAACCAAAGGACACTGCCACAACAAAAGCAGTCGATTCAGACATGAATCCTGAGAAGATCAAGTGCAACATCACCAATGAAAATGAAGAAAATCTGTCAAGCGAAGTAAAGCTAGATTTTCATTTAGACAAGAACCTCATGTCTTGTCGCACTTGGAAAAGATGTGGCCAACCACAGCTGGAAGATGCTCCTGAATTTGTGAGCATATCAGGAGACAAATGAGAAGAATGCTGGGGAATCATTTCCACCACCATTGAAGTAAGTTCACATCAATTTCATGCGATCACAACAAAAGATATGCCAGACGACGTCATAATGGGAATGCCAATGGCCCAGAAGATGTTAGACATACATAATGCAAACATGATGAAGTCATCACACACAACAAAGAATGAAGATCAAGACTGGTCACCCGTGGACGACAACACAAATTTCTCAAGCACAAATAAAATGGAGACTGATGCAAAAGAAAAGCTTATTGAAAATGATTCATCTCCATCAAACAAAACTTCAAAAGAGTGTAAAGCAATTCAAGCAATAGCAAGTGCATACCAAATAAAGCAAAGAGCAACCACATAAGCTATTGAGCAGAGAATGCCATCAAAACCAGAAGTAAAGAAGAACAAGGTTACAGACAACCAAGAAGCAATAGGAAGTCCAAAGATCCATACATTGCCAGTTGAATCAGTTGATGTAAGTCAGGTTGGAAAACAAAGTCTCAAGCTACCCTCCATAGAGACACAGTTAGATCAAGATGAGACCATGGAAAAACCATGATAAAGATCTTCAAGAGAACCAACAATGAGAATAGTTGTAGTTCTCAGCAGTACAAAAGGAGCAAGAGTCAGATGCAATGCTCTACTGGATAAAGAAGCAAAGTGCAATATGGTTGGAAACAACATCCAGAGTATTCTAGAAATTACTCAAGACAAGCCAGGTAACATAAAAATCATGGGTAAGGCTACAAGTCAGAAAGAAATGATTGCTACCCTTAGCATCCAGAATCTTGAAGAGCAGGTAAAATTTCAAGTGAAGCCTTCAAAGGAAATGCTTGCAGATGTAATCCTTGGACATCAATGGCTAGACCAACACAAGGCCTACAAAGAAGATACAATTCTAATACTATCTTTTCCAAGAGGTAGCCAACAACAGCTAAAGGTACCGTTAATGCCAGATTTAGAGTTGCAAAAGTCACAAGAATTGAAGATAAATCTTACAGATAAAGGTAAAGATAAAGTGGAACTTCCACCGATTAGCAAAGAAGGTGTGACAACATATGCCTCTACATCAAAGAACCCTCATGGATCAGCTTCTTCAAGCAAGTCAGGCTCTCAAAACTTCAAGTCAATTGTTGACCCAATGGAAACCTCTAAGGAGACACCCAGAAAAACAAATATATATCAGCTTAAGTACTCAAGAAAGCAAAAGATAGTCAAGAAAGTGTTTGTTCTAAGCAGTTTAGTCAAAGTCAATGATCTGGTTTGGATTAAAGATGGGAAATCAACACAAAAAGACAAACACATGGGATGGATAGCATCACAATGGAGCTTAAAAGAACAAGAGTACTACGGAGGTAATAGACAGATATGGGTTGCCAAACCACATGTTAGGGCATATGAAGTATCATCAAGACCCTCCCAAGAAAGAAGGCCCACAAGGTATTAACCTCAACAATATCCTAGGATACCTAAGAAGCAGGTATACAACAGAACAACATTGAAAAATGCTGAAGTCTACCACCACTTTCAAGAGGATACAAAACAAAGATGGATTTCAAAGAATGTTCCTCTTGGACAAGGATTATACAAAGGATATACAAAGATTTGGCTACCAGTCAACCACAAGCCAATTGCAACTACACCACGCCTGCATGAAGATCTCAAGAGCTCAACAAGACCTAGAGCAAAGCAAAGTCAACAATGGAGATACAAAGGTCCTCAAGAGATTTGGATTCCTAAGTCTTCCAATGCTCCACGTCATAAGCCAGCTGCCGAAAGTCAAGAGAGGCCTACAACAAGATCAAAGACTCCTATTAACATGCCAAATTGGAGAATCAAACAGATAATGGAGTCTTCATCGTCAAAGAAGGACAACCCAACTAACGATGCAAATTCAAAAATGATAAAACATGTATGGAAAAAGAAACCTTCAATGCCAACTTGGTCCTTCACTAATCCTCTTTTTGAGGATTCAAGCTTACTTTTACCCGAAGAAATGTTTGTAGTAAGCACAAGAATGTAAAAAGTCAAGTCACCAGGGTGCAAAAAACACTCTTTGGCATAGTCAGAGTTGGGCTGCTGAGCCATAAAATGAGCAAAGCATTAGTCCCAAAGCTTCAAGTCATAATAAACTAAGTCATGTTGCTCACGCTAAATGAGATGAGCATAAGAGTCAAAGTCTATTAACTTACAAATGGTGGAGTATCGTACAACCCAACCGTCATGCACAATGCTTAGTAAGATGAGAGTACATATCCTCGTCAACGAAAACCATGCTTAAAGGGGTGCCAGCTTGCAAAGCCATGTCATATGCCAATATGGGGTGAATAGGACGCTTGGGGACTACCCAACATTTCCTATCGCTTGACACTAACCTTGGGTTAAAATCATTACATGTGACAATGGAGTCAGCACCGAGCGAATAGGAGGCTTGGTGACTACCCAAAGCTCCCCATCGCTTGGTGTTGACCTTGGCAAATTGGCGTTGGCCCAGTACACTTCCACGGATATCACATTTATTAATTCCATATCTATCAGTGAATAATACCTTCAGTACTTTATTAATATTTTCCATGCTAATAAGTACTCCAATAATGCACGTATCCCAATAGTAATTTTTTCCCACTTGGTTTTTTCCCTTTGGTCATCCAGGTATTAGACCCTAATTTAGAACCTCATCATTCTATTTCCCTTGTACATATTTTTCATAAATAAACAGAAGCCTCCTCATTATGCTATTACAATGGACAAATGCAACATCATCCCTCACATCATACATATTTGGACCAATGAAGATGCTGCAACAAATTGAACCTCATCAACAGATTCAACGACAATTGAAGAAATTAGTCCATCAACAACCAATCAAAACCTTCCCTTGCGTCCATGAACACTTTTCAACAGTGCTCGAGGACGGGCACTAAAATAGGAGGGGGGAATGTTAACTGAGTCAACGTCAATTAATAGAAGCTGCTAAAGACCGAAGACGTACAAATGCACATCGAGGATGAATGCAAAGAAGCAACAAAGATTGGAGTTACACATTTTCCACATTTTTCCAAAATGGTCACGTATTGTAAATTCTCAATTTATTTCAAGCCATTGTAATATTTTAATATGTTACGGGATCAATGGGAGTTCCAAGTTGTAGATAATAGGTCGCTTACTATGCCTAGGTTGCAGATTCAGTAAGTGGTGAGCCCTAAAGGCCTTGGGAACCTGGACATTGCATATTTTTACCCTAGGTGCATAAGGCAGTGTGTAAAAGAAATTAGGGTTCTCAAGTCATTTGTTGAGAGCACTCTTTGGTGAGAGCTCTTGAGGTGTGTGGCTATGGAGTCCTTGAGCTTCTCCTTGCTCATGAGACTTGATTAACACTAATGAATGATTCATTCTCTCTCACTATGCCTCTCTCTTACTTCTTATGATTGACTATGATGCTTAGATTAACTAGATCTTCACTAATTAGTGGTTAATCCCTCTCCAATCTCATGTGATTGCCCTCTTTTGCTTGTGTGTGCATGTAGGTTTGATTGGAGTGTGGTGCTCGATAGATCTATGTGTGTGTGCTTGCGATTAGAGTGTTGCATGAAAGGATTAGTGTTGTGTGCATCTTGCAAGCATAGTATGTGTGATTGGGTTGATTAGAGGTGAAGAGAAGTGGATATGGAGATTTCCCTTCATTGCGGCTTAGCTCCTCCATAGGCCGAGAAGCTCACCTCGTAGAGTTAACCATTTGTGTTGCCACGAGTAGCTCACTAACCGTGTGAGTTTTTCCATGCCCTAGCCGTGTAGCTCATCCCTCTGGATTGATAATTTTGTTGGTCATTGGAGCTATTGCAACGATGGAACCCCCAACATACCCCTTGTGAGATGAAACATTGTAACCCCTTGGTCAGTGATGCATACTCAGCTTCATTGTTAGAATCTGATTCTAACAAATAGCCAAGAAAATATACCTTGATACCTTTTTTTTATCAAAGACCACTATGCCTGCAGCTGCTTTATCGGATGCTCGCTTGTAGGCTCCATCAAAGTAGATAGAGTGTGCTCTTTCTACCACCCGTGGTTTTGGAAGTGGTTGAACTATTTCCCCTCTAGATTTCTTTACCTTCTTCTCAAAGTTTTGGTAGGTCATGAGTCCCCCCAAGCTTGCCCTTGTTGTACTTTCCACCTGTACCGTGTAGTCAAACTCTTGCACACAAACTAGCCATTTAGTAATCCTAGCAGAAATATCCATGTGTTGTACCACAGAAGGAAACATTTCATCCATGGTTAAGATTACGAATTTCCTAGGCATCAAATATGACCGAAACTTTGTAGTTGCAAATCTAAGATCTAGGACTAGGTGTTCCACATGGGTGAAATCTTTCTCTGTTGCTGTCATCATTTGACTAGAGAAGTAGATTGGTCTAATGAAAGATGTCATGGCATCCTTCTGGAGTAGCACAACTCCGAGGAGTCATCACCCATGCTTGAGGTGACATAGAATTTTTTGTCCCACTTAGGCGGTGAGATAGTTGGTAGGGTGGCTAAGACCTCCTTTACCTTGTTGTAGTGATGTTTGCTCTCCTCATCCCATGTGAAAGTCAATTGTTGTGTGAGCTGTTGCAATGATAGAACAAGTTGTGATAGTAGATGCATGAATCTACTCAAGTATCTCACCTTTTGTAGTGAACGTGCGGTTGTTGGTAAAGGTAGTGCAATGAGTGTTGATACCTTACTTGGATTGCTAGTGATACCTTTAGCTAAAATTTCATGACCTAAAAGAATGACTCTACTTTCCGCAATGTGGCACTTGTCTACATTTAATTGCCCACCTAGGCTTTGCAACCTTGCCAAATCCTCAGTTACCTTTTCTAGGTGTGAAATGCAAGGGCTATATATACAAAAATCATCAATGAACACTCTTATAGATGTTCCAAAGAACGGTTGAAATACATGTGACATATCTTTGGAATGTGGCAGGTGCATTTGTGAGACCAAATGGAATAACTATGTATGCAAAACAACCCCATGGCGTAATGAAAGTGGTTTTCGGCTGATCTTCCAAGGCTATGGGTATTTGAAAATACCCGGAATACCCATCACACAGTGTAGCATTCAAAAACAACTACTTCAAAGTCAGAATTTCATCCAAGAAGGGGAGAGGGAAGTGGTCTCTCTTTGTGGCTGCATTTAGTGGCTTGTAGTCAATGCAGACCATCCACTTACCATTCTTCTTAGGCGTCACTACTACGGGTGACACCTACTCTGAGTTTTCCAAAGGATAGATGAACCTTGCTTCTAGTAGCTTCCTTACCTTGGGAGTGGATTTTCTTGTATAAATTCCAGCCATCGTAGCTATTGCACAACTGGTTTTACCCCTTCCTTCAGCTTAATATAATGCTCCATTACTGTAATACTTGTGATTCTTTCGTAATTGTCAATAAAAAGGTCAAAAAATCCCATCAACATTTGCAAAAATTTATCTTTCTCTTCACTTATTGACTCCATAGACAACATACTCTTCAACCTACTTTCTCCTAGGCCAGGTGATTTACTTTCCTCTTCGTTGTTTTTCCCTTCTAGAGACGGGTTGCCAGTTGTGCTTACCCTTTGTAGATCCTTTATGATGATACCCATCACATCGATGGAGCTGTCACTTTCATCGGTGGAAGTGGTCTTCTCCTTCGAAGTGGAAGATTCACTAGTGGTTTCATCTGTTGATGTCTCTAGCTCCATTTGCTTCTTCTTATCGGTCTTCATGTTATAGTAGATTGTTTCCCCTTTCTTAACAGTCATGCGTAGAAGGCCAATGCCCTAGCCCTGCTTTGCATTCATTGCCAGCAACCATGGACTTCCCAAGATCAATGGATAGCCCTTCCCCTTAGTTGGCATCACAAAAACATCTACTTCTACCTCAATGTTGAAGGATTTTATCTTCACATCACTTACCACACGCACACATTTTACTTTTGTGTTGTTTGCCATCTTTGCCTTCCATGGAGAAGGCATGTCAACCTCGAGTCCTAGTCAAAGCATCATAGCATTGCTCATCACACAAATTTGTGCACCACCATCAATGTAGGTATTTCCAATCCTCTTACCATTTATGTTGACATCGACGATTGGAAGGATGTCATCCATGTTGCAACCCAAAATTGCTCCGGCTACCTTTGCTTTGGAGTGCCTTGTACTTACCATTTTGGACCATTGCCACCTTACCTTTGGTGCGAGATGTAGCAGCTGTGGCCATGTAATATTTGGTCCTTGATCTGCCACATCCGATGTTAGATCATAGGGCCTAGAACTCTCCCCTAACTGAAAGTCGGTGATGCCTATTTTCTCTCATGGCCTTGATGGCCTCTTGCTAGTCTCTCCTTTCATGCTTCTCTCATCATCAGATTGTGTAGTCTTCTCCCTCCTAGCTCTCTTTACAATTATGGCTTCAAATGGTTCTATAAAGGCTACCTTCTCCTTACCCTTATCTTTCTCTTTTAATTTGGGTGGATCCACTACTACGGCCTTTCCTTTCTCCTGTAACCTTATGATGTTTACAGGGTGATCAGGTGGTGGTGTCGGTGGAAGAAGTGGAATGGGTTCTTGTGGTGGTGCTGGTGGTGCACCCAGAATTTGTGTTGGTGGGGTTGGTTCTCAGGGTGGAGGTGTTCTCTCGCTAAGGGGTGCTTCTGGTGGTGCTTGTGGTGGTGCTGGTGGTGCACCCAGAATTTGTGTTGGTGGGGTTGGTTCTCAGGGTGGAGGTGTTCTTTCGCTAAGGGGTGACATTTGGTTTCTTCTACCTCCACTATTATAGTTTTGTCATGGTTTGGGACAATAGTACATATCATGACCGTCTTCTCCATAGTTGTAGCAGTGATACTCCCTGTTTTGTCATCGTGCTCTCCCCGGGTCTTGATCTCTCTCCTGATTCCTTCCTTGTTTTATAAAGTGGAAAGACAAATTCTACAATTGGTCAATAATGTGGGCCAACATATCTTATTGGTCATTTCTTACCCCAGGAGCCAGTGGTGGTGAAGAAATGGTGGTTGTCCTGGTTGTTGGTCGATGCAATGTTCGTGCTTCTATTGACTCGATTTCTTTGGCTTTCATCTGCATCTTCTTGTCCTTAAGGTGAGAAATCTCCATGGCTAGCTTGTACGTAGCCTAGAATCTACCCTTCACCTTATCTTTGAGAAGCGGCCACAAGCCATACGTGAACCGGTCCTTTTTTAGAAAATCGGGTGCAGCTTCCCCTCTTGCCAGTGACTCAACCCATCATTCTCACAAATCCACAAACTTGGACTCATAGGTGGCATACTCTAAAAGACCCTCCTACTTCAAGTCTCTCAACTTGTCCCACAACTTCTCTGAAGTGGTACCTCTCCCAAAGCACCTCTTAAAAGCAGTTTTTAAGGGTTCCCAGTCATCCTTAATTTCTTGTGGAAGTGCGTTGTACCAAAACCTAGCTTCTAGCTTCATGAAATGCTTAAAGATTCTAACCCTGGATTCATATATATCTTTGTTTCTTACTACACATGCTACTGCAAAGTCATCTAAGAAATATGTTACCAAATCCTCCCCCTTCTTTCTTTTAAATGTTGGAAATGCTACACTTGCCATGACTATTGAGAGGGAGAGCTAGAAAGACACATTCCTTAGCTTGCAATCAAAAGATTTTTTTTTCTTTACAAGGAGGCGCGTATACCCTTTTTATACTAGAACATATTAAATTAAAATCTCAAATGGTACATTCCCTGGTACCAAAGGTAGGACAAATGGCTGATCTGATGCCAGAACCTCAAAGAAGTGCTCCCCACCTAGTGTCGATGACATGCTAGTAGTGAGCCTTCCAGTCTAGTATTACCTTGATTGACCGTACTCGTATTAGAATGTGTGATCTTCCTTGAGGTAGGTTATGTTGATTCATGTGAAGTTTAGAGGTGCTTAGTCACTATCCAAGCTTGTGGGAGAGGGTGGTGTCCTTTCCTTAAGCAGGCTTAGTAGATCCCTAGTCTCTCTAGTGAGAGTGTGAGCATGTGCTTCCATTATCTGTGCTGCAGTATCAGGTGCGACTTGGAAGATGTCTATGATAATTACCTCAAAGACTTGATTTACCCGATTCTCGAAGTAGAGTAGTGTTGACTCTCTATTGTGTAGAGCTTCCCCCATATTGTTGTTGCGGGTTGGTCGTTGTTTGTGGACATGGTCTTGACCTCGTTCTCCTCCTCCTTGTCACACGGCCTATGTATATCCACTCAGTCTGACGTGCTGGTTGTCTTTCCCACTGAAAATCTATCACTGTAATGCTTGGCACTCACGCTTCGATAAAGATGCAAAGTTCGTCTAGTTGTGCTTGGAGCTCTTCTTTTTATGTCGTCCAGTTAGCAAACCCTGCTGACCATTCATCCATCCACAAAATTTTAGGGTACTTAGTTTTGTAAACTGGAGGGTTTCATGAAGGGATCCTCGGTGGGGGCACCAAGAAAATGATAGCCGGAAATGACATTCCATATAAGGTGGCCTCTACACCGCACATAGCCTGAACACCCCCAAGCATCATCTCAAGGTAGGAATTATCCTATAACTATAGAGGGGCACCACCGAGCATAAATTCCACTAGGACGCAGACATAGATGCCTAGGGTAGCAAAAGTGATATGCCCTCTCTGTAACCAACATGAAATGGTGATAAAGCCAACATTTGGATGTAGAAAATGCCTAGTCAACAGTCAGGAGCGTGTGTATAAGAGAGGTATATGACAAGGTCAAAATGCAGCATGACTAGATGGTGATGGCATACGTGATGAAGCACAAGCATAGTGATATACAAGAGATGAATCATCCCACGGATAGGGGGAAACAAAGCTAAGGAGAAGAGAGAATGGACTCAAAGGTCATGACATCATTGCACACTTTATTGCTCAGGATGATACTTACAAAACGATGGTCTTGGCTATTACCAACCTTGATCTTGGCACCGAGGATACGTGATGGAATGCAAGTGCCATATGGTTCATGGTGAACTTTGGAGTTAGCGGGTTAACACGTTAGCGGGAGGTTAGTTGAGAGAAATCAAGACGATGCAGTCACTAGCAATGTTGATCACTAACATGGAGAGTGGCCCAGGGTAGCATGGTGTCAGTGCATTCAATCGTAGCGTGCTCATGTCGCCTTGCAGGATGATAGTGAGTGACTTATGTGCATGGGGTGTTCATGACTAGTAATTCAACCATGGTGTGGGTGGAGATTGGTGGTGGTGATGATGTGGCCAATGCTAAAACACCCATGCTTGCAACAAAACATGATACCATGAGCTCCCTAGATTGGGAGGTCCATTATGTGTTTAGTGGTGCATGGAATGTAGAGTGCATAGAGCTGGGGTGGTGCCTTTAGTGTGTTATTCCTTCACTTGTGTCTACATTTTGTGCTTAGTGGAGGAATCTTTATATAGGCCAGGGAGGTAGTCCTTACCAAATGGTCCTTGCAAATATCCATCGGTCACTATAGAGAGTCTAGATGCCTCTCTAGTGAGAGAGATACAGAGGGAGAGAAGGTAGAGACGAAGAGAAGGGAGTTAAGAGTGGGGTGGGAGTTTTTTTACAATCCACTAGCCATTGGCTAGGTTATTAGAGAAGATTGGAGATCGGGGTATTTACAATGGGTTTTGCTGATGATTTGGGTGGCCGGTGTGAGGTTATTGCTGCCAGAATAAGTGTTTTTGTTGTGTGATGCTGAGATACTACGCGTTTGCTCGTTTCGAGGCCATCCGGGGCATGCCTCGAGCGTCACTTCTTAATCTAGTGTCATTCCACGTATATTTGGTGTTTCTTCTTTGTTGATTTAGGCGTCGGTGTCGAGTTCTTTTGTTTTTTTACTTCTTGTATGTGCGTATATGCATGCAATGTATGTGTATGTATGTGCATGTGTGTACGTGAGTGTTTGAATGTGGGGTTGTGTGTGTGTGGTCGGCAAGAGTATGTGTGTGTGAACGAGAGTATAGGAGGTGTGTTAATAAGTATATATATATATATTGACATGCAGCTTATGTGCATGCTAGAGAGAACGGGGGGGAAGAGAGTAAGGAGAGTGAGAGTGAGTTGTGGGAGAGGAGGGGGGGGGGGTGATGGGGTGTGTGTGTGGAGAGAGAGAGAGAGAGAGAGAGAGAGAGAGAGAGAGAGAGAGAGAGAGAGAGAGAGAGAGAGAGAGAGAGAGAGAGAGTTATTGGTATGCCCGTTGGGCTGTTTGGTGGCCCCAAACTGGCCAAGAGTGACAGGGAGAGGGGGGTCGAGCGGGAGTGGGAGATGAGAGGGGAAGAGGAAGTGGGGTGAGGATTGTGTGTATGTGTGCGTGTGTTGGGGTGTGTGTGTGTGTATACAGAGAGAGAGAGAGTTACTATCTACGTTGGCTGGCCCGCGACACAGGAAGAAGAGAGAGAGAGAGAGAGAGAGTGAGCGTGAGCGAGCGAGAGGGGAAGAGAGGGAGGGATAGGGTGAGGGAGTTGTGGGGAGAGATGAGGGGGATAGGTTGGGTTCTTAGAGAGAGAGATATATTGTCTTGTTGGCCCCGAAACTACTGAGGAGAGAGAACAAAAGAGAGAGATTTAGAGAGAGAAAGTCAACTATGGAGCAAAAAAAGGGGGGCTGAACGAGGGGAGACAGAGGAAGAGTGTGGTTAATGGGAAGAGCGGGGAAGTGGGTGGACCACCGTGTTTTACAAACAAGAGGAAGAGAGAGTAGCTTGGTGAGGACAAGAGAGTGTGGATGAGAGAGAGAGAGAGAGAGAGAGAGAGAGAGAGAGAGAGAGAGAGAGAGAGAGAGAGAGAGAGAGAGAGAGATAGATAGATAGATAGATAGATAGTTCTATTATCGTCCTGGGAGGTCAAATATGACCTATGGGACCAAATGAACATGTCACGTGGTGTGAGTGGAGTTCATAAGTGACTCTCGATGCTCAAAAATGGCTGAAATGAGCGTCGCAATAGAGAGTCCACATCGTGGTTGGGAGAGGAAGGTATGTAGGGAGAGCTCATGGCTGAATATATGGGGAAAAGAGGACCTAATGTGGTCAAAAGCTGAGCACTCAAGTAGTGTGTGGTACTCACTCTCTCGCACTTGACGAGGGCATAAGGTGCACAGAGAGAGAGAGAGAGAGAGAGAGAGAGAGAGAGAGAGAGAGAGAGAGAGAGAGAGAGAGAGAGAGAGAAGAATGTGCGAGTGTGAGTGTGTGTGAATAATGAAAGAGAGAGAGGGAGACTCTTGTCCCTTTGTATGGTGGCCCTTCAGAGGGAGAAGACTTGTTTTATGCACCCATTGGGCCTGGTGACACAGGAACAAGGGAGAGGGAGAGAGATAGTGGGTTGGCGGAGCCAAGCAAGAGAGAGAGAGAGCTTGTCCTGTGGTGATAATGGAGGAGAGGTAGGGAGTGGTGCCAAAGGGAAAACACGGTGGCCTATTGCACGCATGCGAGCAAGGGAGGGAAGATTGGTGGAGACAATAATAAGAAAAAAACACGTATTTTTTTGTTGTTTTTACCTCATGCTCCCCGATCTGGGTTGATTCCCGCGGCCTTGCTCCGAGAGCCCGCCTCTTCAGTTTTTCGGCCGCGGGCTAGAGGGCGGTGTGGCTATCCGGATGTCAGCGCATAATCTATTCGTTATGGATTTACTTGACAATTAAACACGTGTATTGGAGCTTCGAGGAGTGAATAAGGCAGAACTCTTTGTGATAATTTAAATGTGGAACTAGCCCACCATATCATTGATTTAAAACCCCGGGGTACGTTATGGAAGGTATGACATGTTTTGATATAGTACAAAATGTTATGGGATGGATTTATGCAATGATGGAATGGTATGGTTTGGCGCGATTTTGTGACCAACGTTGCTTTCTAGGCAAGATGCGTACATACATAGTTTTGTGGTATGGGACACAAGAATACGTAGTATGTGCTCACAAAAAGTAAAGCACCAAAATGCCATAAAATCTTGGTATCATTTTACCGTCACAATCGAAGAATGTGCATTTTAATACTTGTGGAATTCTAAATCTATCTATTTTTGCCCAATGTAAGATAGATCTAGTGTTGATGCATAGACTTATCAATTCTTGCTTTGATGTCATCTAAGTGTAATTATGTATTATTGAATTTACTAATCTCTTTTGAGTTTTTTTTTATAAAAAATTTTAAACTAGAAATTTAAGACAATTGCTCTTCAACATGAGAGTATGTTATGGACATAGAGATGATGCTAGTATTCTTGGTGTATTTCTATATGTTATGGTATGCAAGATAAGGTCTAAGGTTGAGAAAGTTATCCTCCTCCTCCGTTGGATCATCAAAAAGATTGATGAACCACATTAAATGCATAAAGGGACTAGGGTTTGTATATCTAGACTCTCTCTCTCTCTCTCTCTCTCTCTCTCTCTCTCTTCCCCCTTCACTAGCAATGCTGCACCACACACACCCATGAAATGCACTGCACACACCACGATCCATTTCACACATGAGCTAGCCCCCGTATACTCTGCAAAGTTTGACAAGGGACTCCTCCTGCTCCACCCCCCGACACCACTACCTATGCTTGCCTCTCATATCACATATGTTCTTCAGACATCAGCCATCACTCAACCCTCTTTGAACTCTACATCGACGAGATCTCCAAATACATCCTATGAGCACGAGGTGAACGAGCGGACCTAGCAGGTACCACAATCCTCATCATGTTGATGCCATTTTATTGATTTAAGAGTCATCAAAGGGCCTACAGAGCCATCTGAGAGCTTTGGATGAGTTTTGTACACATAGGCAACTCACAGTGAATCTTGGGAAAACAAAGATCATGATCTTCCACACCTCTAGAGGAGTTAGACAGGCAGCCACATTTACAAAATTAGGAGGACATGTAGAGGTGGTCACCGCCTACATCTACCTGGGAGTCACAACAGTAGACATGGGAATTTCTTCATGGCACAGAGGCCGCCACTAGCAAGATCACCAAAGGATATGAAGCATTGTCCACGCTACAACAAAGATGCCATCATGCACATATCAAGAGCCCCGCACAAAGGGGTGGCTATTTGACACATTAATCACTCTAGCCCCGATGTATGCAGCAATAGTGTGGGCACCTGGATTGATAGATAGCCAATGGGTATGGAGTGAGAGACCGTATATCTGTATGATTTCTTTCTTGTTTTGAGGCAAGCACACTATGCCACTGGACATCACCGAGGCAGAGCTCTCCCCCCATGGTAGTGGAGACACTCTTCCAGAATGTCTAATTCATTTAGAGAAAGAGAGAGCTAACAAATGGCAAACTCACACGAAGATCATTTGAGTTATCTATACAGATATCAGAGACTGGATACAACATAGCATGGTACACATAGATTATAGCATGGTTCAAAGCACACGGCCTTGACCTAGAGAGTTTTCCACCTTTCTAGTATGGCAATGACTCCGCTCAGCTTCATCTCTCACATAGTGAGAGAATCACAATGATCCGATAGGACCTGTGGCAGCTCTATATCAGATAGAACCTAGAGCTCAGGGTATCCACAACACCCCTAACCTCTCAAATAACACCTTCAAATTGGCTAATTTGCACTACCATATCCACCTTAGCACACGAAACAACTATCTGATACCTTGCAAAAACCCCTTGCAGCACAATTGCACCCATACTACTCAATTCACCCTTTCCGACTACAAAACACTTTGATTCTACCCTCTTGGTAACACTCTTCAAGCTACATGCATACCCTCTTCAATCATTGACAAATACACAAAGAGCGAGAGAAAAGGAGGGGGATGGGGAGAAGCGACACGAGAAATAGGGGAAAATGCTTAGTAGTATTGCATAGGGAGATAGTACATTCAAGTATGCAGCTCCAACTCTTTTTGCCAAGGTTGTCCCAACAACATGGGGTGTTGTGTGCTTTCATCCTCGACCACATAAAATTTATGTGGGTAAATATATTGATGTATTTGTACATGTAATATAGTCCAGCCCAATGTTTTTATTGAATGTGATGTACTACTTTCCAGCACTTGTGGAGTAGGATGAAGTTGACCTGTTGGCTTGAGCTGTTTGTATAATCTGTAAGAGATCAAATTTGCTTGAGCTCCAGAATCAAGAAATGCCGGCGATTCAACTTGATTGCTACCCACTTTGACTGCAATTATTGGCTCCACTGTGTCTTTATCAAGATTCGTTAGTCGAATGGCATTGATTCCCAACGGTGATGCACATTGTTGTTGTTGTCGTAGAAGCCTTCTTTTTGCGATGCGTTCTTTTGCTTCTGCTCGGGCTTCTTCTCGTATCCTTTGTTTCTCCATCATTCATTGTTTTTCTTGATGGATTTGTTGAAGCATATCCTGTGTTAGTGGTAAATGATATTTCTTCAATCGACACCCACTAATCCAATTTGGCATTGCTTCACCTGCTAATGTAGCAAGCTTGACCGCTCCGCTTTGTGATAGGTCACTAATCACAAAGGGTCCCATCCCTCGCTTTTTAAGTTTCTTGGCATGTTGCTTCAAGGTATAGACAAGTACATAATCACCTATTTTGAACTCTTTAGTGTGCACATGATTGTCAAAAAACTCATTTTGTCTTCTCTTTTTAGCATAGATTGAGGCTACAAATCTCAAGCGAAGTTCATCTAGCTTTTCAAGATCATCTATTCTTGAAGAGAGCTCATGCCCTGTCCATTCTAAGCGTTTTGCTACTCGTAGATTTGGAATTAAAAACTCTATGGGTAATATAGCATTTAGGCCAAACACCATGTTGTACGGTGTCATTCCTATCGATGTTTTGTAAGCTACCCTGTATACCCATAGTGTTAAGTGTAGTTGCTGATCCCAGTCTGTTCTTGACTCTGATACAATTTTAGTGAGAACCGTGCATAGTGTTTTATTTGTGGCCTCAGCTTGTCCATTTGCCTGTGGATGATATGGAGTAGATTTTCTATGTATGACCATGAATTCCTCTAGCAGATATTCAATGACTTCATTAAGAAAATGTGTCCCTCGATCACTGACAATTCTATTGGTAAACCGTATTGTACAAAAACATTCTCATACAAAAATTGTGTAGTGGTTCGTGCATTTGCTTTTTGGGTTACCTTGGCTTCCGCCCATTTTGTGAGATAGTCTGTAGCCACAATGATATATTGGGTATGGGTGAGATATGCAGGGGGTGAAATAGGTCCCACAAAATCAATGCCCCATTTTACAAATGCTCGTGCTCCCATCATTGGCCGTAGTGGCATCTCATCTCTCTTTATTGGCACCTTGTTGCGTTGACAAGCGTCACAATGCTTTACAAACTCTTCAGCGTCCATATGCAATGTAGGCCACCATATTCACGCGGTTAAGATAATTTTTGCCGTCTTATCGCCTGAAAAATGGCCTCCAGTTATGCCTCCATGTGCGTGCTCTAGAATCAGCAGGTATTCACTTTCACTTGCACAGATTCTAAGTTGATTGTCCTTTCCTCGCTTATAGAGTTGGTTCCCAATTAAATTATAGTCGTGAGCCTCCAACTCTATAGCCCTTTTCCGTGCTTTTGTTATGTTTTCAGGAAACGTCCTTGTGGTTAAGAAATCAATGATATATTGACTCCATGCAGGTGCAATCTTTACCTGAAACAATGTCGCGTGATCCACTGGTCGTTTGGCACTACATATAGTACAATTGTTAACATAATCAAATGCATGTTCGCGTATATAGTTGGCTGTGTTTTCACTGTTGAACAATGAAATGCACAATCCTGGACATGTGCTTCCTCAAGATAACACTCAAATTCCTCCGGATTTATACATAGTCGTAGAATCTGGTCCGATCCTAGATGATACAACCGTCCTGCAATCAACTGGAAGTTTTTTGTTTGTCGAATTGTTTGTTGTTTGGATCTGTCTTCCATGTTATCAAACCTACCTCCAAAGGAAAGAATGCTAACAATTTCCTGAGACCATTTGGGTATCATTTCAATATTGAAAAGATAAGCATTTGGTATGTCATCATCTACTCCTTCAGGAGCTTCCCGTTGTGTACCCTTGAAAGATGATCCGCTCGTAGATGACTTTTACCCTTTTTGACTACCACTATGAAATCAAACTCTAGTAATATAATAAACCATCGTACAATTGTCCCTGTATTGCATGGTTTATTTACCAGATACAAAAGAGCTTGATGATCTGTGAAGAACACAAATTTGTTTGCAAGCAAATAATGCCAAAATTTCTTTACAACATAAATCATTCCTAACCCCTCTCTTTCGGTGGTTGTGTAGTTCTTTTCCGCACTATTTAACTGTCGGCTTGCATAAGAAAATCCATTGTTCCGTCTCCGGGTTGAGCCAGAATACTCCCAATTGCATATGCAGATGCATCAATGTGAACATGGAATATCTTTTCCCAATCTGGTGCTTTAAGTACCGGTGCTGATACAAGGTTTTCCTTCAGCTTTTGGAATGAAGTTTCACAATCCTCGGTCCAGTCAAAACTAACTAACAAATGATACAGAGGTTGTGCGATGACTGCATACATATATATGAATCTTCGATAATATCCACAGTGTCCCATGAAGGATTGCACTTGTTTCGCATTAGTAGGACTGGACAGGTCTACTATGGCTTTGATTTTGTCTAGGTCAGTGGTTATGTCATTTCTTGAGACAATATGTCCTAAGATGCGGCCTTGCCTAACCATAAAAATGCACTTTTTCGGGTTGAGACATATTCGATATGTTCTACACTTCTCAAATACCTTTTGTAAATGGTCAATATGTTCCTCTCGTAGAAGAGAGTGTACACAAAGATCATCCATGTATATTTCTAAGAATATTCTCAGGTATTCTTTGAACGCATGCGTCATTAACCTTTGAAAGGTAGCTGGGGCATTAGTTAAGCCAAAAGGCATAACACGATACGCATATATTCCCCATTCTGTGGCAAACGCTGTTTTGTGTTGATCTTATATTGCAATTGCCAGTTGGTTGTATCCTGAAAACCCATCTAGAAAGGAATAAGCCCGTTTCATGGCCACCCTCTCAAGTACATGTTCTGTGATTGGCAAGGGATAATTATCCCTTATGGTGGCTGCATTTACCTTTTTGAGGTTTACACACACTCGTAGTTTTCCGTTCTTTTTGGGGACAACCACAATGGGCGACACCATATCTGTATGTTTGATTTTATAGATGAATTCAGCATCCATCAGCTTGTAAATCTCCTCTTTGATTCGTTTAGCAAATGTGTCATTACATGTATAAGGACGTTGTTGGCATCTGATTTCAAAAGAATTGTATGTTGGCATATCGATGGATTAACTCCTTTGAGGTCTTTGTAGGACCATGCAAACACATCTTTATACTTCTTGAGAAGTTGTGTTAACCGTTCTTCTTCTTCAGGCTCTAAATCAGTTGCTATATAGACCGGATGAGGCTTCTCACCTGGTTTAGCGATGTCTATCCGTTTTGCATTTTCCAGCCCATCGTAAGATTCTGGTTTGTTCTTTCCCTAACTGGTGGTGTCATGATGATTTTTCTGTCCTGGATGGTGAATTTCCGATAATGTGATGGTACATTCATGTTTCCTTTTTCTTACCCCTTACCATCACTATCTCCCTCAGTAGTCCATACCTCTCGTAAAGAACGTTTTAGTTCTTGGTATTTCTGTTTATGCTCCAGTTTGGTCCACTCTTGGTCTTTCGTTGTTTCTTTTTTTTTATTTTTGAGTTTTTTGTGATTTTGTTTCTGTTTTAGCTTTCCGTACTTGTCTTATTTCCTCTCATGTTCCTTCCCTTCGAACTTTTGAGAATCTTCCTGATATTTGATCTTTTACACAATCCTCTGCCTTGACAAGCATTAGATAGTGAGTTTTATCTTTTATCCTGGGCATCAGGTTTTCTCTCATTTTGTTTCTGCTCGTTTTCTCCTATAACGTTCCTGGCGTCTAGGGTGTTGATTGGCAAAATCATAAAATTTGATATTCCCTGTTTTCTCCCCACACTCGCTTGAGTTGTCTGAACACTCATTATCTGCATCGTTATTTACCTCCAAATTCTCAGAGGAGTTATAAAACTCTTCTTGTTCTGGTGGTTCTACAAACTCATCTTCTCCTGGTATAATGCTTACCATGTAATAGGGTAGCACATCATAGCCATCCTTATCGCAAAATTTTGTTATTGGACTATCTGTAATTGTACAGACATCCAATGTTGCTAGTATGTGTTCCCATTCTAGAGGTTCCAAGGGATCTTCAGGAAAAGGTTCCGGAATATAGTCCTTTTCCTCAATCGCTCGTTCTAAGACGCATTCCTCTCTTTTTAAGCTCCCACAATGTGAAGCTCCGCATATCCATAGCTCTTTTTGTTGCCCTAACCATGCTAGGAGTTCCGATCCTGCCAATGTAGCTGAATCAAATTCTTCCACTGCTGTTTGGTTCACATCCTTGTAACTATGGTCTTTTAGGTGTATTTTGGTTGTTTTCTCGCCATGTATGAGGTATATGTGTCCGTAATTCCAATCCTGGACCATCTTTAATTGTCGCATGAATGGTCTTCCCAAGATGATCTCGTAATTGTTCTTTTTGTCGAAATCGGCTATTGCAAATGTATGCTCATACTCGATTCTGCATGAGGTGACAATCACTTTTTCTAAGAGTCCTAGAGGCTTCTCCATGAACCCATCTGCCAATTGCAATTTCATTCTGGTCTCTCTCAAAGCTGGTTTTCCCCATTTTTTCTAGATTTCCTTGGTGGCGATAGCAACTCCTGCTCCACTGTCAAGAATAGCTTGGGAAACTACTCCTTGGAATTTTACTGGTTGCGTGGTGTTTCCATCTTCTCCCTCACAATACTCTCCAACCTTGTTTAAAGGTACTGGCCTAGTGTTTAGTTGAGGCCTGTCCAATTCTGTGATCCCTTCCTGAAGCTTCGAGGTGGGGTCTTTCACTCCAAATTTTTCTAGGTATTTGCCTACTGTGGTCCACATGTTTGGTCGTAACCTTAGGAGTTTGGCTAATGTGATTGTGCATGCCACATGAGTGGACAATAACTCAATCCCCATCACTTTGTTAGAAGAAATTCCTTGAGATGGGATTGCTCTCACCTACGACTTGGCTTCATACTCTCCTAGGTAAGAGGGTAGAGTTTTCAGCGAGTTTGGTTGGTTGTGCCCCGAACTAATTGACCCCTGGTCTCCCCCTTGTGAATGTATATCAAAGTTCATATGTGATCTTGCCTCAAATTCTTCAATGGGAGGTAAGATCTCATTTTTCTCTTTTCTCGTGCTATTCATGTGGTAACTCACCCTGTTAGCTTCGTTGGCCTCACATATTTGCTTCCACAGATCATCTAGACCTTTACAGTCCTTACCCATTTCTACCGATGTTTTAGGCTGGAACCCCTCACGTGCCTCATCTGTTGTGTTTGGCACTATGATAGGTTCTCCCCTAGACTCAGAGGCATTCATGAGTATTTCCTTCATTTCTACTTGTTCCTCTAAAGTTGGTTTGATAGGGGTTGGAGCTGGTACTTCATGCCAATTTGCAGGTTTACCAAATGGGTTTTCTATCAAAGATTGAGATGTTTCAATCATCTTTTTACACATTTCCAACCTCTGTTTTTCTATTTCAGCATATGGATAAGTCATCCATCTTTGCTCTTGAGTTTGGTTCTTCTTTAGTCTGGCTTCATAAGATTTTAGAAGTGCATCTAACTGCTCATTTACCTTGTCTTCCAGTACTGATCCTCTCGATCCTGCACTTTGTTAAGTATGGAGCCTGATTTACCATTGTAATTTTCTGTGGTAAAAGCGCACATTGGTAAGGCCCCCATTATGAGGAGAAGCCATCGTGCGTGAAGGGAAATCACTCACCGGAAACCAAAATTTTCACGGACAAGAATCAGGGGCAACTTTAAAGGCCTCGGGGGCGGAGGCCCCCGACACTTTTTTTTCCGCCGGAATATTATGGCCGGCCGGCGGCCGGAAAGTGGCCGGAAAACAACCGGTCGGTTGGCCGGTGGTCGGAAGTCAATGGCTGGTGGTCGGTGGCTGAATTCAATGGCCGGTGGCCGAATTAAAAAGTGGACTTGTCTTCTCAAGGGGGGCCACACATGGGCGGATTGGAGGGTCCGATTTGGACTTATTCGCACAAGGGCGGCTACACATGGCTGTCTCTCATAAGAGAGGGCAGCCCTTTTGGCCTATAAAAGGAGGCCATTTCTACACACATTTCATAGTGTGAAGTTGATGCAACAAGGTGAGTGTGAGGTGGTGAGAGTGCAGCAAGGCGGGAGCTCCATTAAGGGTATAATCCCTTTGTAAACTACTTCTTGTTTTGAAGTACTAAAGCCATTGAGTGGCTGCTTTCCCGTGGACGTAGCCCACATTGGGTGAACCACGTATATCGTGTGTACTCTCTCTCTCTCTCTACTCTATAATCTCGTGTATATAAATCTGTCTCTCTCCATTAAGTAATCTACTCAATTATCTATTTAGCTACGTCTTATTTCCTAACACACTTTTGGGTTCTGCTATTTCTTTGGGTTCTATGGTTGCCGCAGTGTGTGAGCTTAGGCTAGCTAGATCCTCTAACCACTCTAATCTATCCTTTGTGTGTTTTAACTCCTCGGACAGAGCCGTTTGCTCTCGTTCTCTCCTGGCTTTCATACGCGTCTTTCTAGCTTTCCAAGTGCTTCTTTGATTTTTCATTTCTTAACTTGGGGCATCGGTTTTTGGCTCTTCAATTATAGGTTCGTTTGTCATTCTTTGAGCTTGGGCTTGCGTCACTACCTGAATAGGTATTATTATTGTTTCATTTTCTGACCCTCCACTGGAAGGCACTGCTTCGAACATGTTCAAGGTAGTTTTTGCTCCTTTGCTCAGGTTCTTAGGGCAATCATGAATCAAATGAGTAACTCCACACTCGGTGCAATATGCGTTGACTCTAACGATTTCATCATGAGGACAGTCTCTTAGCCAATGGTCTCCACCACACTTGTAGCATGGGTCGTTTAGGCTGTTGAGGTGCTCCTTGAGCTCCTCCTTGTTGGTATGCATGTCTCTGTCCGCCCATGCCTCCGTTGGCTATGAACAACAACGTTCGTTCATCCAAGCTATATCTTCCTTCTCCTGCTGCATGCGCAGCTGTTGGTGGTCCTGCACCTCCCATCATGCGCCATGGTTCAGGTGTTGAGGGTTCTTCCGGTGGATAATAGACAGGATTTTCCGCATATCCATTGGGATCTTTGGAATATGCACACCAAAGCTTTCTCTTCCGATTCAGTTACTGTTGGTGTGTATCTTATGCCCATTGGTCCTAATCCTGGTAGGGGTGGTTGTTTCCCCAACACTGGTTGTGGTCTTTCTACACCTACAGGTCCTGGTAGGTTGCCTGCTTGATACCTAGGCATCGGTGGAACTTGAGGAGAAGCTACTTGAGCTTGGGGAGCATAAGGTCTCTCTCTCACATATCGTTTGTTATAATAACATTCCTCCGTCCCATGGTTTGTCCATTTTTGTTCAATAGCACACCACTTGGGTTGTTTATCCTGGGGTTTGGCGTACAAGTTAATATTTTTTAGCACTTCCTCTATAAGTTGCTCCTGGTTTACAGCTACTTCTTCTTTCGGTGCTGTCTTAGAAGACTTGCTTCCACCTTGTTGTGAGGATGAATCATTGTCAAGATCCTTGAACTTACCCTCTTTGTAGACCGTACAATTGTCTACAAGGTAAAGAGCCTCCTTAGTTAACTCATTTAATGTAGTGCTCCTCTTCATATGTAAGTCCTTCTGGAGATCTGCATTCCTTAGTCCTTGGATAAATATAAGCATAAGTCTGGACTGAGTTGGGATTTCTTCCACAGGGCAGAACTTAACATATCTTTTTAGTCATAGGGCTGCCTTTCGCACAGATTCCCCGTCTTTTTGTTTGAATTTATGGATTTGTGAGACTGTATTATGAGCTATCCCCCTTTGTGAGAATTCCTCGATAAACTCGTCAAACACCTCCTCCATAGACTCAAAGTCTCTACGCTCCATAGAGTCAAACCAAGTAGCAACGTCATCCTCTAGGGTTAGTCCAAACCCTGCAAATTGGGTAGGGAAGTCTAACACCTCTTCTGCTCTGATTACACGCACAAAGGCTACTACGTGATTTCTCGGATCCCTGTTTCTCATGTATTTCTTGTTTACCCGTTTTTGTACTTGAGAAGGTCTAATTCTACGATGGTCTACAAATCTCATCATTGGATCTCCATGTCCTAGTCGATATACCTCCTCTGGCCTTATGTAGTAGGCTGGTTCCTCTCCCAGTGGTGCTCCTAAGCCATAATTTCTAACAGTTCTTGCCAGAGATGGTTCATCTCTTTGAACTCGTTCTATGGGTGGTCTTCCAGGCTCTATTGACCCTTGAGTCTTTGGCTTACTCTCTCCTTGATACCGTGAATAGAGTGGTGGTTCTTGTAAATCCCTTAGCCCTCGTGCAGCTTGATAACCATCTCGGTTTCGGTCTTCTTCCAATTTTGCACTCTGTCAAAGCCATGCCTGCAATGATGGCTGAGTTGTTGGTTGGTTTTGGTTGTTGAATGTCTGCGATCGGATAGAATGTGAGGTCGCGTCATACTCTTGTGGAAAGGGATTTGTTGACTTGCTAGGGGTGTGGGTGGCTCTTGGCACTTCATCGAGGGCATATGTTGATGCTCCTGGAACTGTTGCCTTTTCTACCTCCTCTGGGAGAATATGTTGGTATTCTCGCCCGTACCTATCAACAAAAACGATATCCTTCCCCATAGCAATTTCATAAGAGAATAAGTAAAGAACCTTGTCTTTGCTTAACTCACTTGGGTATGGTTCTTTGCATCGAAAGTAAGAGACTATTCCCTCGCTCTCATGCTTGTAAATTACCACATTATCATTATAGATTGAAACCCTGGTTGTTTTCTTATCATACATAAAAATCGCTCCAGGTCGATCAATGTTTGGAGGTGGTTCTTGAGTTTCTGAAACTATTTTCCCCTTTGCCACATTATCTCCATATCTGCTGTGAGCTTCAGGGTTATTAACTATCAGATAGTGGTTCCCCTTTTCATCCCGGAATCTATCTCCATCATCATAGACTCGAGTTATCTCTAGTCTCTAGGCCGGTCTTTCTTCAATACAAATACACTTGCGTCCTCAATAGTTAGAATAAACTAGGGCTCCCCTCAAGTTTGTTCCTTCTAAGAAGATCACAGTGAACTTGGAATCATTCAAAGGATTTAGGGAGGTGCTTCCTGTTGGCATTGGTCCGTCATAGGTGAGACCTCATGGCTGTTGACGGTATCATGAAGAAGGATTTGTCTGATGAAGTGTCAGTATCACTACCCTCCTCAATAATTGGTGCTAGTGGATCTAGCCTTGCCTGAGTTACACTCTCCTCGGTGGACACTAAGCTACCTTGGTCACCTACCACCTTTTGGTCTTTAAGAATGTATCTTCCTGATCTTAAATTCATCAAACTTATCAATGCAATTTATTGCAAATCCAACCACTTACCTGACAAAGGATCAGTTTCTGCACAACTTCTTGCTTTGCTGCTGAATATACCTATACATGAGCGTTTAATTTTGGAAATCGAATCAAAGCATTTAACCGCTAGAGGTGATCTTAGTAATGATTGGTGTAACTCGAGAGTTAACCTCAACCACTACTGTATTTTATACACTGATGATGTTTTGGATTAGGTCTGTTAATCTGGAACTGTACTTCCCTCGGATGTTGGTCAATTTACCTAAAAAGTCTTAACTCTGTCTTTGCTCCGTCAAAAGGTCAAACAAGGTCCAAAGTCACTTCTGAAAGAAGTTCTGGAACCCTTGAGTCAAATGGAACCCCACTGTATAAGCTCAATCAACATTTCTCTTCACTAAGCCCTAGTAGACATCCTACGCATAGGATGTCTCCTGCTCTGTGTTGCCTGGATTTTTTGCACTATGGATTCCCCTTGAAGTTCTGAGTCCACAACTGTTGTTACTTTTTGATTTGGACACCTATAAGTTGGTCAATGGATCAAAAATCTGTTCTGACAGCCTTCTACTGGTCTTGATCAGTATAATCAACTCCAATTTGGACCAAAATTGACTAGGAGGCTTGCCTCAGGCTATACAACATCCTGCTAGGCCTGCAGTCAGTATCTGGCTTCAATTTCTTGCTTTAGACATTCTACGCGTAGCATGTCTCTTTGCTCTGAATGGCTTCAAATTCAAAGCACAGACTCCTCTTGAGGTGGTGATCACTTTGGTATGCTCAAATTAGGTTTAGACTTGACCCACAGCTTCCCCTTGGTGTTAGCAAGCCAGTGGTATGCTTAGATTTTGGTTTGGATTTTAAAAGTCCCCAATTTTAGTTGTTCTAGCCTTTTTCAGTCAAAAGTGCTAAAGTCTGCTTAGAACCCAATTTTCTCACCCAACTGAGATGAAACCTCTCTCAGTCACTCAATATATCATGCAGATCATGCTCATGCAGCCATCCTATGGTTTTGGTCTTAAAATAATACATGGCACAATTTGGGTAGGATGTCTGGCAATTTCAATATATCTAGCCTTATCCTGTCAAGATATGGTGAAATTTCCACTTTCCAGGTGAAAATAGGGTAAAACCTACCTTCTGAACACACTTATCAACTCAAAATTCCAAAATTCCCACCAGATTAGCATGCAGATATCTTACGCGTAGGATGTCTGCTGTCTTAAAATTAAAATTTTTCCTCACAGAAATGCTCCTGATGCTCTGCAGATCTATCGAAAACAGTCACAGTAACTTTTAGACTTCACTTTAGCTTTCAAACACACTTTTGCGTCTTTTAAAACCTTGTGATTAATCTAACAACAAGTATACATGCATGAAGTGCTTTAGATCCTGAATCATGATGTCCTACTTAATCTACTCCTACTCATCATGTGAAATGGTGATAATGGTGTTTTTGTTGCTTCCTAGCCTCTTCGGACTCTCAAGCTCTCCTTTCACCGCTTCTACCACTCAAACTCCTACTCATCAACTCAACTAAGGCCTAAAACTATCTCAATCTACCTAACTCTACCTAAGTCGAAGGATCTAGGCCAGATACACGCTCCCTAGACTCCCTCTAAGACCTAGAGAGTCCTCCACCCTCTGATCCTATCTAAATGTAAAACAAGACTCTTGGCAAACCAAAGAATCCCTATCCTCAAGGACTAGTCTCGGTCACCTACCTAAGGTTTTTGTCCCTGGCAGCGGTGCCAATGTTGGACGGATACGCCGCGACGGACGTCAACACAACGAGAACTCACCTAACAAGATTTGTCAGCTAAGGACGAAGCTCGACCCACAGGCGCGTGGAAGCAAGCATAGGGTGTCAACCTACACTCGATCGACCCCTAACTAATTCCTACAGAGGTCTCTACCCAATGTCTAAGCTACAGCCTTCAAGAGTGCATAAGAGGAAACTTCCTACAACGCTTTCTAGAGCCGAATACCCATCAAACAATCTCGAAACACCACAGAACTTGAAGGAGACCCTACTAACACCAATAGGTCTCTCTCCCTAAGGTCTATGAACCAAAATCCCAACCCAAAACACCTGGTGCATAATCACGTAGGATGTCTCGCTGAAATTTGCAAGTCGTTGTTTCCAAAAAACAAAGTGCCTAGTGTGTATCTCTACTCAATGCGAACATGTGGATATGCTGCAATGCAAAATCGGACAACGTATGCTCACCGAATCACCAGATGAAGCTCATAGATGGAGCTCGCAAAACCGGACTATACGCGCGCAATGTAGGTATTGGTGCGTAGCTCTCGTCGGGGGCAACACACTGCACTTCTCTGCACTTGATTCCGACCATCGGTGCGCGCGTAGCATCAAGATGAAGCTCTCACTCTCTCTCGTGCACAGTACACTCACTCTGAGACTTCAAACTTTTTTAAAAATGACAAAAGGTTTTTCATTAAGGTCAAAAAGTGGTAGAAATACCTTACAATTCTCAAACCCTAATGTTCCAATTTAACCATCTACTCAATCTAAATGTCAAAACTGGGATACAATCTGGAAACTTCTATAAGCCCCAATATGTACAAAGGTGAAATGTCGGGTTTTCTCTTAAATGAATAATTACAAAAAATAAAAATCTACCGAGCAATCATTTTCCGTAGGGTGTGTCCAACTTCTAACTCTCTCTCTCTCTAACAAATAGGGTTCTTGTTGAGCATCATCTTCTTGCCTAGCAAGGACTTAGTGATTTTGCTTACACTTGTGATGCAAGATTTTTGCCTAAGAGATATGCATATCCTTATCTTGTAACTAAACTACTCTTGATGAGTGTGCTGTGTGCTCAGGTAGGGGGTATAGGCACCGTGGAAAGGTGTGGTAAGGGAGAGGAGGTCAAACACAAATGTACTAGGTTGAAAAATGTTGAGCTAGTGCTTAATTCATGAAATGGTTAAGTGATATTGACCTTGAAGAGGAAAGAGAGAGGGGGCATGGGGGTGGATCAGGGAGCACGGAGATACTCCATCAGCGAGTCAGTGATAATCTGAGGATACAATGATAGGACCTAGGTTAGAGGGGAGGGGGCAAGAGGAGGAGACCCTAAGTTGATCTCCTAAGCCTAGACCTTAGGTTAAGAGCGGGTTCACAAGGACTGATGGAAGAGAAGAACTAATAACTCACTACATATGGAACTTTTATAAGTAAAATCTACCCTCCTACCCTTGTATCACCCTCGTTTTGTAGACTCATATGGTACCATACAAAAATCTATAGTGAATCCCTCTCAAGAGGATTCTAGCCCTTTTATTATTAGCTTGAAATTATTGATATCACCATTTAATCAATCATCTTGGAATGATGATGTGAGTAGCATAGGGTGTTACTTCTAGCTCTGGGTGATGATGATTAACAAGGTGTTATTTGGTCGTCATTGGAAGGCAGGCCTCGTGAATTTATCACTTGTTTTTAACCAAAAAAGCGCAAGGAGAATATAGTAAAGATAAGGAGAGATAACAACAATAAGCACATAGCCTTGAATGCCTTTTTTTGATGGCATCTACAATGTAATGTTGACGTGTTGAGTAATGTATAGACTATTGATAAAATGCTAAGGAGATGTGGGACAAGTTGGTCACAAACCATGATACATTTACACCTATGCAAAGGATATCTTAGGGGATCTAAGTCAAGACAAGTCTTGCAGTATGCAAGATCAAATCTCAAAGATCGATTGTACAAGCAATAGGAAAGCTATCGGTGGAAGATTCCGGTATCACTGTTCTCTTTCATCTTTGTGAAAATTGTTTTGCCTACCCAAATGTTTGCGTCATCACTAGTGGGAAATTGAATGTGAACACTTGGGATGAGCATGTTCCCCAAGTCCTTGACAAGAAGGATTGTAACATCTCTAAGAATGAGACTAGATTGAATGGAATCCTAAATGGAATCCACGATTATGGAGACTCTTGCATCTCCTATAGAGCCATCTAAAGCTAGGTCTGGGATTCTGGCCCAAACAATCCCCACCCACTTACCCAACCCCTCCTACAACTTGACCCACACTCTCTCTCTTGCAGCTCCACCTAGATATACGATGAGATATATGGGTATGTTTTACATGTTTAATACACCAAACTCATAAATTAGATGTTTGCTTAATTAGCTCAATGCGTCGATTCCTAACAGAGTCAGTGCATCTCCTTGTTGTAACAGAGTTGCTGGTTGTTGCCCCTTAATTGTTTCAATGCTACTTCCCCTTGCTTGCCTCCCACCTCATGGATGGTGCAAGCCCTTGTCATTTTTTTGCCATGCTACAGAGCTTCTACACGCCATTGCTCACCTTGACAACCTCCCAAGAGCCTAATCAGATACCTGCAAAGGTACACTAGCCATCGCCACCAGGACCGGCCTTAACTCCATCACCTTAGCAATCCAAATTATATACTAGAGACCCTCAATGGTGCCCCTCTTTCTTGTAAAGGTTTCTACACCTTGCCATGTGACATCTTTACTCTATCGCATTTTAAGTGGTCTGATCTAGGACTAAATGTATGGACCCCTCTGACATAGAATTTCCCATGATAAGGAAACACCTGTTGGTAGGTGGTATGCATGGTGCTTGTCTTCTATTCTTGTTTAAATGATCAAATTTGTAACACATGATATTTCTCGTGGAAAACACAACTAATTTTTTTGCCAGTTACATTCTCGAAAAGTTTTACTCAGAGAAGATGTTTTTCATTCTGCACTTAAACAAGGGGCTAATATATTGGTACCCACATTTGGAGATTAGTCTATTAATAGGTATCTTTGGACATGGTCATGCTGAATAAAAACCATGCCTAAAGATTTGCGACCATGTTTAGTTTGCTCAATGCTTACATGTTCTTCCTCCTCCTCCTACTCCTCCCTCCCTCTCTGTCTCTCTCTCTCTCTCTCTCTCTCTCTCTCTCTCTCTCTCTCTCTCTCTCTCTCTGTCTCTCTGTCTCTCTAGAAAATAGGGTTCTTGTTAAGCACCATCTTCTTGCCTAGCAAGGACTTAGTGATTTTGCTTATAGAGAATTCTCCTTGTTATGCAAGATGTTTGCCCGAGAAAGGTGTCTATCCTTATCTTGTAACTAAACTACTCTTGACGAGTGCGATCTACGCTCAGTAGGGGGTATAGGCAACATGGAAAGGAGGTGTGGAAAGGGAGAGGAGGTCAAGCAAGAGTGCACTAGGTTGAAAAATGTTGAGCTAGTGCTTAATTCATGAAATGGTTAAGTGACATTTACCTTGAAAGGGAAAGAGAGAGGGGGCATGCAGGTGGATCAGGGAGCACGGAGATACTCCATCAATAATTCGGTGATAATCTGAGGATACAATGATAGGACATAGGTTAGAGGGGAGGGAACAAGAGAAGGAGACCCTAAGTTGATCTCCCTAAGCCTCTACCTTAGGCTAAGGCCCGGTTCAGAAGGACTGACGGAAGAGCAAAACTTATAACCCACTACATATGGAACTTTTATAAGCATAATTACTCTCCCACCCTTGTATCACCCCCCTTTTGTACACTCTCATGGTACCATACAAAAACATGTAGTAAATCCCTCCGAGGAGGGTGCTAACCCTTTTATTAATATTGCCATTTAATTAACTAGCTTGGAATGATGATGTGATTAGCACAAGGTGTTACTTCTAGCTCTAGATGGTGATGATGATTAACAAAGTGTGATTCGGTCATCATTGGAAGGTGGGACTGGTGATTTAATCCCTTGTTTTTAACCAAAAAAGCACAAGGAGAATTTAGTAAAGATAAGGAGAGGTAACAACAATAAGCACATAGCCTTGAATGTCTTTTCCTTATGGCATCTGCAATGTAAAGTTGAAGTGTTGAGTAATGTGTGGACTACTGAGAATATGCTAAGGAGATGTGGGACAAGTTCGCCGCAAACCATGATAGAGTTACATCTATGCAAAGGATATCTTATTGGATCTAAGCCAAGCCAAGTCTTGCAGTATGCGAGAACAAATCTCAAAGATCAATTGTACAAGCAGTAGGAAAGCTATCGACGGAAGATGCGGGTATCTTTCTTCTCTTTCATCTTTGTTACAATTGTTCCGCCTACCCAAACGTCTGTATCATCACTAGCGGGGAGTTGAATGTGATCACTTGGGAACCTGCAGTACATTCCAAGGAATCTTTCTCCAACAACTCCTCACTAGCAATCTCATTGTGAATCCTTTCACCCAAATGACATCTCTTCAAGGTGCATATGGAGATAGGGGTCTTCACTTTGCATCTGCAAGATCTCCCTTCCCATGGCTAGATTGAGAATACCTTGCAAGCAGTGCATTCCAAGGCTTGACTCGTGTAGAAAATTTATCTTGAAAGTCCCTGACTAGCAACCTTCCATCACCATAATTCCATGTCCTATGTAATCCCACAAGCCATCGTCACCAAAATTCCATGTCTTACGTAATTGCCTGTCTTGCAACAAAGAACATGAAGCTCAGCAGGAACAATTTTATGCTTTCATGGGACAATTTAAGACTTTAAGACAAACAATTTGGGCATATCTATCACATTCGGAGAAAGGTCATCCCGGACTTGAGGCTGATTGAGAACTTTTTGTGCCTTGACCAATGACCACCCACCAAAACATCAGCCATGCAAGTGTAGCGATCTCGATCGGGCCTTATTTTGTCCTTGAGCACACTCACAAGAATATTTAGAAATTTTCTCATGTAGGAAAAGAAAGCCTTTTTTATTGTTTTTCATACAATAGAGAACATCATGACCTTTTGCTCGGGAGGCACGGAATACCTAGCTAGGTACGATTGGGGGCAGGGAGTTTAAGTCATAATGTGGGAATTATTGTGAGAATCTGTCCAAAACTTCTTGTGACTAACAAAAATGATTGCAGTTGGGGAAAACAATCTAGAGCTTCATTCACCAGCCCTTGCTAGGCATATCCTTTTGTAAGGGCATTCCAAGAGGCTTCATTTGGAAAGAATCCCTCACTGACTGTTAAGTATGGAGCCTGATTTACCCTTGTAATTTACTGTGGTAAAAGTGCACTTTGTAAGGCCCCCATTATGGAGAGAAGCCATCGTGCGTGAAGGAAATCACTCATCGAAAACCAAAATTTTCACGGACAAGAATCAGGGGCAACTTTAGAGGCCTCGGGGGCGGAGGCCCCTGACACTTTTTTTTCCACCGGAATATTATGGCCGGGGACGGCGGCCGGAAAGTGGTTGGAAAACAACCGGTTCGTTGGCCGGTGGCCGGTAGTCAATGGCCGATGGCCGGTGGTCAGAATTCAATGGCCGATGGCCGGTGGTCGGAAGTCAATGGCCGGTGGCCGGTGGCCGAATTCAAACGCGGACTTGTCTTCTCAAGGGCGGCCACACATAGGCTAATTGGAGGGTCCGATTTGCACTTATTCGCACAAGGGCGGCTACACATGGCTGTCTCTCATAAGAGAGGGCAACCCTTTTGGCCTATAAAAGGAGGCCATTTCTACACACATTTCATAGTGTGAAGTTGATGCAACAAGGTGAGTGTGAGGTGGTGAGAGTGATACAAGGCGGGAGCTTCATTAAGGGTATAATCCCTTTGTAAACTACTTCTTGTTTTGAAGTACTAAAGCCATTGAGTGACTGCCTTCCCGTGGATGTAGCCCACATTGGGTAAACCACGTATATGGTGTGTACTCTCTCTCTCTCTCTCTACTCTATAATCTCGTGTATATAAATCTGTCTCTCTCCATTACGTAATCTACTCAATTATCTATTTAGCTACGTCTTATTTCCTAACAACTGGTATCAGAGCAAGGTTTGCTCGTAGCTAAATTATCTCAAGGAAAGGATTCCTTGAATTGAGTGGGAGTTATGGCGGAGGAAGGGAAGCCCAAGATTGAGAAGTTCAATGGCAAAAACTACCAACATTGGAAGATGCAGATTGAAGACTATCTCTACCAGAAGGACCTCTATTTGCCACTAGGCGGTCTTGCGAAGAACCCTGCAACAATGGCAGATGAAGCATGGATTGTCCTTGATCGAAAGGCACTGGGAACAATCCGGTTAAGCTTGGCATCAACGGTGGCCTTCAATGTTTCGGAGATGAAGACCACGGAGGACTTGATGAAGTCACTTGACGACTTCTACGAGAAACCATCAGCATCCAATAAGGTATTTCTTATGAAGCGCTTGTTCAATCTAAACATGGCAGAATGGTTCAGTTGCAGAACACCTAAATGACTTTAACACAAACATAAGTCAACTTCGATCGGTAGAAATCAATGTCGATGACGAAGTGCAAGCTCTCCTTATACTATCATCTCTACTGGATAATTGGGACAGCCTTGTGATGGCTGTAAGTAATTCTATCTCTGGTACAAATAGTCTTAAGTTTGATGATGTTGTGGGTGTTCTCCTAAGCGAGGAAATACGAAGGAGAAGCACAGGAGAATCATCAAGTGCTGCATTGTCAATGGAAACAAGAGGAAGGCCTAAGGAGAGGCCCAACAAACCAAAAAGGTCGTGATTGTCAAGACGGAGCAAGTCACGCACGAAGTCAGTTCTTGAATGTTGGAACTGCGGCAAGAAGGGCCACGTCAAGAAGGATTGCAGGTCCAAGAAGAAGAAGGAGACAGAGTCTCAAGACAACAAGCCAACATCGGAGGCCAATGTGGCAGGTAAAGTAGAGCAAGATGCTCTAATTCTCTCATTAGACAATGTGTCTAATTCCTGGATAGTACATTTCGGAGCTTCATTCCATGCGACACCACACAAGCAACATTTCCAAGACTACATCAAAGGTAATTTTGGGTATGTATACTTGGGAGATGATGAAGCTTGTGAGATTGTCGAAAAAGGTACAGTTTCTGACAAAACTGCTAACGGAAATGAATGGAAGCTTAAAGATGTTAGGCATGTTCCTTCTCTTCGTAAAAATTTGATCTCTACAAGACAATTGCATGATGAAGGTCACAACATTGCATTCGGAAACAAACGGTGGAAGATCTCAAAGGGATATTTGGTGGTTGCCAAGGGTGAAAAAGTCAGTACACTTTACTTGTGTACTGTTAGCACGCAACCTTCAGCTTGTGCAGCAACTACAGAAGTTGACAGTGCGGTGTGGCACTATCGACTTGGGCATATGAGTGCCAAAGGAATGCAAATCCTTCAATCAAAGAAGCTTCTACCAGGTTTGAAAGAAGTGGACTTAGAGTTTTGTGAAGATTGTGTTTATGGTAAACAAAAGAGGGTAAAATTTCCAAAATCAGGAAATGAAAGAAAAAATAAAAAACTTGAGTTGGTTCATTCTGATGTTTGGGGTCTTGCAAGTACACCATCACTTGGTGGGTCATTGTACTATGTAACATTCATAGACGATGCGACTAGAAAAACATGGGTTTATGTCATGAAGAATAAATCCGATGTATTTTCCATATTTCAAAGGTGGAAAGCCTTTGTGGAGAATGAAACAGGTACCAAGATTAAATTCCTCAGATCCGACAATGGAGGCGAATATTGCAGCCAAGCTTTTGAAAGATTTTGTGCTAGCAAAGGCATTCGGAGGCAAAGGACAACTCCAAGGACACCTCAAAAAAATAGGATTTCAGAAAGGATGAACATGACAATCATAGAACGAGCACGAAGCATGCGGCTACATGCAGGCCTACCGCTTGAGCTTTGGGTGGAAGCTGTAAGTACGTCTGTGTACTTAATCAATCAATCACCCTCAACGGCATTGGATGGGGGAATTCCAGAATAGGCATGGATAGGTAAACCGGTGAATTATGCATTTCTCAAAGTGTTTGGGTGTGAGGCTTTCATGCACATAGATAGAAGCCTAAGATCAAAGCTAGATGTAAAGTCCAAAAAGCGTTTCTTTATTGGCTATGGAGAAGGAGACTTTGGGTATCGCCTATGGAATCCTGACGATGGTAAAATCTTAAGAAGTAGGGATCTAATTTTTAACGAACAAAATATGTACAAAGATTACTTGGAAAGAAAACAAAAAAAAGAAACAGATGATGAGTACATGGAGCTTGAGGACGGTGAAGACTCAAGGACTGCAAACGGTGACACTGTGCAACAACATCAACCAAATGAGGAGCCTCAACCTATTCCTCGAAGATCTACAAGAGCAAGTGGACCTCCAGAAAGGTTTGTTCCTTCCTTCAACCATCTCTTGATCTCAGATTCTGGAGAGCTGGAATCATACGAAGAAGCTATGCAACATGAATCCAAAGAAGAATGGATGAAGAGCATGCAAGTGGAGATGGACGCACTACATCGCAACCAAACATGGGAGTTGGTTGAGTTGCCTAAAGGTAAGCCGGCACTTCAAAAAAAATGGGTGTACAAGCTAAAGGAAGAAGAAGGTGGGAAAAAAAGGTACAAGTCTAGGCTTGTGGTAAAAGGTTTTTCTCAAAAGAAAGGTATTGATTTCAATGAAATATTTTCTCCTGTTGTAAAAATGAACTCAATTAGGCTTGTCTTAAGCCTTGTGGCTGCTCATGATCTAAATCTCGAGCAAATGGATGTAAATACGGCATTCCCTCACGGTGACTTAGAGGAGGAAATCTACATGCTTCAACCAAAGGGGTACGAAGTAAAAGGTAAGGAGAAAATGGTTTGCAGATTAAAGAAGAGGTGGTATGGTTTAAAGCAAGCATCAAGACAATGGTACTTGAAGTTTGATCGATGGATGTTGGATCATGGATTCACAAGATGCAACTCGGATCACTGCGTCTACATGAAGAATTTGGGAGATGGGAAATTCATCATCCTAATGTTGTATGTTGATGACATGTTGATTGCAAGTGCTAACATGCAGGACATCAAAGACCTAAAAGAGGAGCTATCCAAATATTTTTCAATGAATGATTTAGGTGCTGCAAAGAGGATACTTGGTATGAAAATATCAAGGGACAGGACGAAGAAGACAATAAATATATCTCAAGAAGATTACATCAAGAGGGTACTAGAAAGGTTTTCAATGCAAAATGCAAAACCAGTTTCTACACCTTTGGCTAGTCATTTTAAACTAACAAAGGATATGTGTCCAAAGACACAAGAGGAGATCGCCTATATGTCTAAAGTTCTATATGCTACAGCGGTAGGTTCTCTAATGTATGCTATGGTTTGGACAAAGCCAGACATTGCACATGCAGTGGGAGTTGTGAGTAGGTTCATGGACAACCCAGGTAACGA
The DNA here is from genome assembly GCF_014529385.1 of Adiantum capillus-veneris. NCBI lineage: Eukaryota > Viridiplantae > Streptophyta > Polypodiopsida > Polypodiales > Pteridaceae > Adiantum > Adiantum capillus-veneris. Next base: position 177,310,715 of record NC_140934.1, read on the forward strand.
GCATTGGAAAGCTCTGAAGTGGATACTTAGGTATCTAAAAGGGACAACAACAAATGCCTTGTATTTTGGAGGAACATATATTTTTCTAGAAGGGTATGCTGATGCAGATATGGCAGGTGACAAAGATACTCGAAGGAGCACTACTGGCTATGTGCTCACGGTTGGAGGCACAACAGTAAGCTGGGCTTCAAAGATGCAGAAAGTGGTTTCACTTTCTACCACGAAAGCAGAGTATGTAGCAATGACGGAGGCAAGCAAAGAAATTATGTGGCTTCACAGATTCTTAGAAGAGCTTGGATTCAAACAAGACAATTGTGTTTTGTACAGTGATAGCCAAAGCGCTATCCATCTGGCGAAGAACTCAACCTTTCATTCAAGGACAAAGCACATTGAGGTGAGATATCACTTCATACGCACTCTTTTGGAAGAGGGACAACTAAAGCTAGGAAAGGTGCATACAAGTGAAAATCCTGCAGACATGTTTACAAAGGTGGTCAACAAGGAGAAGTTGAGTTTTTGCTCATCTTCAATCGGCATTCAAGGATAAGAAGCCAGAATGGAAAGCAGTCACAGGTTTGGTTTGGAGATCAGTCTCCAAGTGGGAGAATGTTAAGTATGGAGCCTGATTTACCCTTGTAATTTTCTATGGTAAAAGTGCACTTTGTAAGGCCCCCATTATGGAGAGAAGCCATCGTGCGTGAAGAAAAATCACTCATCGGAAACCAAAATTTTCACGGACAAGAATCAGGGAGACTTTTTTTTTTCGGTTGGCCGGTGGGTGGTAGTCAATGGCTAGTGGCCGGTGGTCGGAAGTCAATGGCCGGTGGCCGGTGGCCGAATTCAAAAGCGGACTTGTCTTCTCAAGAGCGGCCACACATGGGTGGATTGGAGGGTCCGATTTGGACTTATTTGCACAAGGGTGGCTACACATGGCTGTCTCTCATAAGAGAGGGCAGCCCTTTTGGCCTATAAAAGGAGGCCATTTCTACACGCATTTCATAGTGTGAAGTTGATGCAACAAGGTGAGTCTGAGGTGGTGAGAGTGAAGCAAGGCGGGAGCTCTATCAAGGGTTTAATCCCTTTGGAAACTACTTCTTCTTTTGAAGTGCTAAAGCCATTGAGTGGCTGCTTTCCCCTGGACGTAGCCCACATTGGGTGAACCACGTATATGGTGTGTACTCTCTCTCTCTCTACTCTATAATCTCTTGTGTGTGAAATCTTTCTCTCTCCATTAAGTAATCTACTCAAATATCTATTTAGCTACGTCTTATTTCCTAGAAAAAGCAGCCCAGCACCTCCTTGCCACAACCATTTTTGGGCATAACCTACAATCCCGAGCACAAGGCTCATGAGGATCTTTTTTTGCTTTTGAGAGGGCTCATCTACAAGGATCCTCACATCTTGCATCTATAAGAAGCTCATCGAGCGCTTTTAGTGCTTCTGTAAGGGTTCTGCATGTTTGACAAGCACGTAGAAAAGAATGGCAAACTTGAGGACAATCAGATCATGGCATCATTTAAAGTAATCCCATAGCTTTGTCAAGCACTTTCAAGAAGTGCAACCATGCGAGTAGGTGTAGTGATCTTCATCCGGGTTGATGAATTATTTTTCCCTAATGCAATCAACAAACATTTGGCCCTCGTCCACTAGACATGAGTGACTACCAAAAGTTATCATGATTGGGGAGGTGCACTCTTGTTGCACCGGGCCATAATGCAAGAAGCTATAGAATAATGTCATTCCTTGATGCTAGCTTAGCCACATGACTATGTTTGCACCTCACATAGCTTTCAAATAACGTCAAACAAGCCAACTAAGAAAAAATGCTAAAACATCCATTCAAAACATTGTGCACAGCTACAAGTAGACATACACGCACAAACATGCTAATTTACAAAAGTGGAGAAACTCGAGCATCAAAAAGTAGACATTCCTACAACATAGCCATTGCTACTTTTACTGTAACTCTTTACTAGTATTTATAACTTTCTATTATTAGACCTTCCTTGAATTATTGTCATCCGTCGTACGGAACATGTTTTGGTGTAGTACATAAAAAAAAACCATTCAAGTTGTGAAACAAGATATGGCCACATGCCTATATTTTCAACTCTCCCAGCCTGTACCAATCTCATTGATGAACAAAACCCCTGCCCCTAAAACTTGATCCAAATGGCCAAATAGTGAAGATTTCCAAATTGTGTCTTTCTAGATGTTGATAAGACACCTATGCATTGTTAAGTATGGAGCCTGATTTACCCTTGTAATTTTTTGTGGTAAAAGCGCACATTTGTAAGGCCCCCATTATGAGGAGAAGCCATCGTGCGTGAAGGAAAATCACTCACCGGAAACCAAAATTTTCACGGACAAGAATCAGGGGCAACTTTAAAGGGTGGAATGTTCTTTTTCGCCGGAATATTATGGCCGGCTGGCGGCCGGAAAGTGATCGGAAAACAACCGGTCGGTTGGCCGGTGGCCGGTAGTCAATGGCCGATGGCCGGTGGTCGGAAGTCAATGGCCGGTGGCCGGTGGCCGAATTCAAAAGCAAACTTGTCTTCTCAAGGGCGGCCACACAGGGGCGGATTGGAGGGTCCGATTTGGACTTATTCGCACAAGGGCGGCTACACATGGCTGTCTCTCATAAGAGAGGGCAACCCTTTTGGCCTATAAAAGGAGGCCATTTCTACACACATTTCATAGTGTGAAGTTGATGCAACAAGGTGAGTGTGAGGTGGTGAGAGTGAAGCAAGGCGGGAGCTCCATTAAGGGTATAATCCTTTTGTAAACTACTTCTTGTTTTGAAGTACTAAAGCCATTGAGTGGCTGCTTTCCCCTGGACATAGCCCACATTGGGTGAACATGCGCTATAATCTCTCTCTACTCTATAATCTCGTGTATATAAATTTGTCTCTCTCAATTAAGTAATCCACTCAATTATCTATTTAGCTACGTCTTATTTCCTAACAACTGGTATCACAGCAAGGTTTGCTCGTAGCTAAATTATCTCAAGGAAAGGATTCCTTGAATTGAGTGGGAGTTATGGCGGAGGAAGGGAAGCTCAAGATTGAGAAGTTCAACGGCAAAAACTACCAACATTGGAAGATGCAGATTGAAGACTATATATCTCTACCAGAAGGACCTCTATTTGCCACTAGGCGGTCTTACGAAGAAGCCCGCAACAATGGCAGATGAAGCATGGATTGTCCTTGATCGAAAGGCACTGGAAACAATCCGGTTAAGATTAGCGTCAACGGTGGCCTTCAATGTTTCGGAGATGAAGACCACGGAGGACTTGATGAAGTCACTTGACGACTTCTACGAGAAACCATCGGCATCCAATAAGGTATTTCTTATGAAGCGCTTGTTCAATCTAAAGATGGCAGAGAATGGTTCAGTTGCAGAACACCTAAATGACTTTAACACAAACATAAGTCAACTTTGATTAGTGAAAATCAATTTCGATGACGAAGTGCAAGCTCTCCTAATACTATCATCTCTAGCGGATAGTTGGCACAGCCTTGTGATGGATGTAAGTAATTCTATATCTGGCACAAATACTCTTAAGTTTGATGATGTTGTGGGTGTTCTCCTAAGCGAGGAAATGCGAAGGAGAAGCACAGGACAATCATCAAGTGCTGCACTATCAGTGAAAACAAGAGGAAGGCTTAAGGAGAGATTCAAAAACCAAAAGGGTCGTGATCGCTCAAGGCGGAGCAAGTCACGCACAAAGTCAGTTCTTGAATGTTGGAACTGCGGCAAGAAGGGCCACGTCAAGAAGGATTGATGGTCCAAGAAGAAGAAGGATACAGAGTCTCAAGACAACAAGCCAACATCCGACGCCAATGTGGCAGGTAAAGTAGAGCAAGATGCTCTAATTCTCTCATTAGACAATGTGTCTAATTCCTGGATAGTAGATTTCGGGGCTTCATTCCATGCGACACCACACAAGCAACATTTCCAAGACTACACCAAAGGTAATTTCGGGTATGTATACTTGGGAGATGATGAAGCTTGTGAGATTGTCGGCAAAGGTACAGTTTCTGACAAAACTGCTAACGGAAATGAATGGAAGCTTAAAGATGTTAGGCATGTTCCTTCTCTTCGTAAAAATTTGATCTCTACAAGACAATTGCACGATGAAGGTCACAAAATTGCATTCGGAAACAAACGGTGGAAGATCTCAAAGGGATCTTTGGTGGTTGCCAAGGGTGAAAAAGTCGGTACACTTTACTTGTGTACTGTTAGCACGCAACCTTCAGCTTGTGCAGCAACTACAAAAGTTGACAGTGCAGTGTGGCACTACCGACTTGGGCATATGAGTGCCAAAGGAATGCAAATCCTTCAATCAAAGAAGCTTCTACCAGGTTTGAAAGAAGTGGACTTAGAGTTTTGTGAAGATTGTGTTTATGGTAAACAAAAGAGGGTAAAATTTCCAAAATCAGGAAATGAAAGAAAAAATAAAAAACTTGAGTTGGTTCATTCTGATGTTTGGGGTCTTGCAAGTACACCATCACTTGGTGGGTCATTGTACTATGTAACATTCATAGACGATGTGACTAGAAAAACATGGGTTTATGTCATGAAGAATAAATCCGATGTATTTTCCATATTTCAAAGGTGGAAAGCCTTTGTGGAGAATGAAACAGGTACCAAGATTAAATTCCTCAGATCCGACAATGGAGGCGAATATTGCAACCAAGCTTTTGAAAGATTTTGTGCTAGCAAAGGCATTCGGAGGCAAAGGACAACTCCAAGGACACCTCAAAAAAATAGGATTTCAGAAAGGATGAACATGACAATCATGGAACGAGCACGAAGAATGCGGCTACATGCAGGCCTACCGCTTGAGCTTTGGGTGGAAGCTATAAGTACGTCTGTGTACTTAATCAATCGATCACCCTCAACGGCACTGGATGGGGGAATTCCAGAAGAGGCATGGATAGGTAAACCGGTGAATTATGCATTTCTCAAAGTGTTTGGGTGTGAGGCTTTCATGCACATAGATAGAAGCCTAAGATCAAAGCTAGATGTAAAGTCCAAAAAGTGTTTCTTTATTGGCTATGGAGAAGGAGACTTTGGGTATCGCCTATGGAATCCTGACGATGGTAAAATCTTAAGAAGTAGGGATCTAATTTTTAACAAACAAAATATGTACAAAGATTACTTGGAAAGAAAACAAAAAAAAGAAACAGATGATGAGTACATGGAGCTTGAGGACGGTGAAGACTCAAGGACTGCAAACGGTGACAATGTGCAACAACATCAACCAAATGAGGAGCCTCAACCTATTCATCGAAGATCTACAAGAGCAAGTGGACCTCCAGAAAGGTTTTTTCCTTCCTTCAACCATCTCTTGATCTCAGATTCTAGAGAGCCGGAATCATACGAAGAAGCTATGCAACATGAATCCAAAGAAGAATGGATGAAGAGCATGCAAGTGGAGATGGACGCACTACATCGCAACCAAACATGGGAGTTGGTTGAGTTGCCTAAAGGTAAGCGGGCACTTCAAAACAAATGGGTGTAAAAGCTAAAGGAAGAAGAAGGTGGAAAGAAAAAGTACAAGTCTAGGCTTGTGGTAAAAGGTTTTTCTCAAAAGAAAGGTATTGACTTCAATGAAATATTTTCTCTTGTTGTAAAAATGAACTCAATTAGGCTTGTCTTAAGCCTTGTGGCTGCTCATGATCTAAATCTCGAGCAAATGGATGTAAATACGGCATTCCCTCACGGTGACTTAGAGGAGGAAATATACATGCTTCAACCAAAGAGGTATGAAGTAAAAGATAAGGAGAAAATGGTTTGCAGATTAAAGAAGAGCTTGTATGGTTTAAAGCAAGCATCAAGACAATGGTACTTGAATTTTGATCAATGGAGGTTGGATCATGGATTCACAAGATGCAACTCGGATCACTGCGTCTACACGGAGAATTTGGGAGATGGGAAATTCATCATCCTAATGTTGTATGTTGATGACATGTTGATTGCAAGTGCTAACATGGAGGACATGAAAGACCTAAAAGAGGAGTTGTCCAAATATTTTTCAATGAAAGATTTAGGTGCTGCAAAGAGGATACTTGGTATGAAAATATCAAGGGAGAGGACAAAGAAGACAATAAAGCTGTCTCAAGAAGATTACATCAAGAAGGTACTAGAAAGGTTTGCAATGCAAAATGCAAAACCGGTTTCTACACCTTTGGCTGGTCATTTTAAACTAACGAAGGATATGTGTCCAAAGACACAAGAGGAGATAGCCTATATGTCTAAAGTTCCATATGCTGCAGCAATAGGTTCTCTAATGTATGCTATGGTCTGGACAAGGCCATACATTGCACATGAAGTGGGAGTTGTGAGTAGGTTCATGGAAAACCCAGGTAAAGAGAATTGGCAAGCTGTGAAGTGGATACTTAGGTATCTAAAAGGGACAACAACAAATGCTTTGTATTTTGGAGGAACTGATATTTTTCTAGAAGGGTATGCTGATGCAGATATGGCAGGTGACAAAGATACTCAAAGGAGCACTACTGGCTATGTGTTCACGGTTGGAGGCACAGCAGTAAGCTGGGCTTCAAAGCTGCAGAAAGTGGTTTCACTTTCTACCACGGAAGCAGAGTATGTAGCAATGACGGAGGCAAGCAAAGAAATTCTGTGGCTTCACAGATTCTTAGAAGAGCTTGGATTCAAAAAAGACAATTGTGTCTTGTACAGTGATAGCCAAAGCGCTATCCATCTTGGGAAGAACTCAGCCTTTCATTCAAGGACAAAGCACATTGAGGTGAGATATCACTTCATATGCACTCTTTTGGAAGAGGGACAACTAAAGCTAGGAAAGGTGCATACAAGTGAAAATCCTGCAGACATGTTTACAAAGGTGGTCAACAAGGAGAAGTTGAGCTTTTGCTCATCTTCAATCGGCATTCAAGGATAAGAAGCCAGAATGGAAAGCAGTCACAGGTTTGGTTTGGAGATCAGTCTCCAAGTGGGAGATTGTTAAGTATGGAGCCTGATTTACCCTTGTAATTTTCTGTGGTAAAAGCGCACATTTGTAAGGCCCCAATTATGAGGAGAATCTATCGTGCGTGAAGGAAAATCACTCACCGGAAACCAAAATTTTCACGGACAAGAATCAGGGGAAACTTTAAAGGCCGGAATATTCTTTTTCGTTGGAATATTATGGCCGGACGGCGGTCGGAAAGTGGTCGGAAAACAATCGGTCGGTTGGCCGGTGGTCGGAAGTCAATGGCCGGTGGCCGGTGGCCGCATTCAATGGCCGGTGGCCGAATTCAAAGGCGGACTTGTCTTCTCAACGGCGGCCACACATGGGCGGATTGGAGGGTCCGATTTGGACTTATTCGCACAAGGGCGGCTAGACATGGCTATCTCTCATAAGAGAGGGCATCCCTTTTGGCCTATAAAAGGAGGCCATTTCTACACACATTTCATAGTGTGAAGTTGATGCAACAAGGTGAGTGTGAGGTGGTGAGAGTGAAGCAAGGCGGGAGCTCCATTAAGGGTATAATCCCTTTGTAAACTACTTCTTGTTTTGAAGTACTAAAGCTATTGAGTGGCTGCTTTCCCGTGGACGTAGGCCACATTGGGTGAACCATGTATATCGTGTGTACTCTCTCTCTCTCTCTCTCTCTCTCAGTCTCTCTCTCTCTCTCTCTCTCTCTCTACTCTATAATCTCGTGTATATAAATCTGTCTCTCTCCATTAAGTAATCTACTCAAATATCTTTTTAGCTACGTCTTATTTCCTAACATGCATTGTGCACACCATGCCATGAATTGGAAATGGATCTTTTTGTGCTGATAAGACACTTTCACATTTTGTGTACACTATGCCATGAGATGTGTTAATGGCCAGATATGTTGATCTATAGAGGGTACTAGTACTGATTTATTGGAGGTGTAGTACAAGGGTTGTGGAAAGGTGGCTAAGGCTGCTTGGTAAATCATATGCCTATATACACAACTCTCAAGGTTACCCATTGATTATTGATACGAAGGCCTACAAGACAACTTACCACATTGTGAGGATTCCAAAAATCCCTTCTCATCGTGCTAATTAATCCTCTTACAATGATATCTTTCCAACATTCATAGCAACAATAACAACATTCACAGCTCTATTGGCAAGGCACCTTTTGAGATTGTTGTGGGAGCTAGGAAGCTTTTATTTATGGTAAGCATGATGGATGAAGCCTTTGAGCGGGACAAGTTTTCACAAGATTTGGATGCCACTTATGAGTGTGAAAAGTTTGTAGAAGGCAAGACTCAAGAAACAAAGAAGAAAGAAAAACCTTTCATTGATGCTCATAATTGATGGCATGAGCACTTCTTTTATATTTCATCATGTCTAAGTAGGTCAAATATCTTACGTCGAATCAAAAATTCAAAAATTGGACAGCTTTAATTTGTTGGTATATGCAATTTTGGTCGCGCATGTTATGGATAGAGAGATGATGCTAATATACTTTGTCTATTTCTATGTCTTATGGTGTGCAGGATAAGGTCTAAGGTTGAGGGAGGTATCCTCCTCCACCATTGGATCATCAAGGAGATTGACATACCACATTAAGATTAGGGTTTGTATATTTGGACTCTCTCTCTCTCTCTCTCTCTCTCTCTCTCTCTCTCTCTCTCTTCGTACAACCAGTTACACTTGACAAAGATTCCAAGGAGTGGGTGAAGGACAATAACAATGTCTTCACGTGGTACCCCAACCTCCACACACAAGAGCTTCCTTGTGATGGCAGCTACGCCAAGGAAGGACCGGTCCCCTTGCCCACCAAGATGTAAGGATGACAGCCCTAGAGGCTTAGATTCAAGATCTCATTAGGGAGAATGAAACAATAAAGCAGTGCTTTCTTAAGCTTGAGGATACACAAGAACTAGAGAGCCAAGCTCTCCTTGCAAGATGTAAGGATGATAGCCCTAGAGGCTTAGATTCAAGATCTTCTTAGGGATAATGAAACAATAAAGCAGTGCTTGCTTAAGCTTGATGATACACAAGAAGTAGAGAGCCAAGCTCTCCTTGCAAGAGCACATGAAGTTGAAGCATCCATCATGAAGGCATTCCAGAAGGAAGTCCATGAGTCAACACACCAGGAAATTGACACCAAGATCCAGGCGACCTTACAAGAATGTCGAGCACAAGAATCTCTTGGCCTCAAGGTTAGGATTGGGGTGTGTCACACACCATAGTGCACCAACGAGGATACACTCAAAGACACAATCACCAAGCTCAACGCTATTCTTCGACCCGTTCACATCAAGCCTCGAACCATCTCTTGGATGAACAACACACATATGCATGTTTCCCTTGAGCAATGCATTCTCACATTCAAGGAAAAAGAGGAGTGGAGGAAGCTACTACTCCACACACACCCGAGGCGGGTAGAGCATCTGCACCAAATTCTAGGCATAGGAGCTCGATTGGGTCGCGTTCACTTGCTCATCCTTTCTCATCACGAGCACATAGGCCAGCGAGCATCAGAACGGCCTCCAACTCTGTCTCTCTCTCTCTCTCTCTCCTCTCCTCTCTCTCTCTCTCTCTCTCTCTCTCTCTCTCTCTCTCTCTCTCTCTCTCTCTCTCTCTCTCTCCTCTCTCTCTCTCTCTCTCTCTCTCTCTCTCTCTCTCTCTCTCTCTCTCTCTCTCTCTCTCTCTCTCTCTCTCTCTCTCTCTCTCTCTCTCTCTCTCTCTCTCTCTCTCTGCTGCTGCAGTCCGCAGTCGCCATATCTCTTTAGAGGTTCTTTTCACACCAAGCACCCAAGGCCTGAGGCCTTAGGACAAATCAAATTAAACCTAAGGGAGGGATCTCACGGTGTTGCTCCCCCCCCCCCCCCCCCCCCCCCCCCCCCCCCCCCTCCTTCAACTCTCCTTCTTAGTCTAATAAAAACAAAGCACAACACCCCCAACAGGGGTGAATCCGACGAAGTAATGCAAAGGCTACTAAATCTCTGTAATTTTATAACATTTATAGAGATTCCCAAGAAAGAAAGTATTCACAACAATTCAAGTTATCAAACCTCGACATAGCCAAAAATTGTGATCGAGCTCTCTGAGCTGGGAAGGATTCCATCGAAGATTCAAGCACAAACGTCACTCTCTTCAGCAAAACAAGCTCAAAGGGAATCTCGATTGCAACAAAATTTTGCTAGATTTCTCAGTTTTAAATGCTCAAAATCGGCACACTCTTTTTTGGTAACCATTTACAAATCAATGAAGTAATTAGGAAGGCTAATTACTACATGCTACGATGATTTCAGTAGATACAATCGGCTTTCATTGCGCATCTTTGAGCCAAGGTATTCTTTCTTGTAACATTTAATGGCCTAAAAACTTGTGTGTAGCGGAAATTAGCATGAACATAGTGGGAATTTCATTAGAATAGATTCCTAATGAGAATTACAAGAGTGCTTGGGTGGAGAGAGCAACAAAAATCATAACACCTAGTTAGATAGAATGAACAATACTTTCAAAAGAGAGAGAAATTAAGCTATTGACAACAGTTGAGGACCGGATTTGCATGGAGCCGGTCCCCCCTCCAAAAGGCTTTGTATTATGGTTTCTCCCATCAAGAGAGACATTGTACAATACAATTCTTTGTGTTCCTTCAAGACTAGCTAGTGCAATGAAGATGAAAGCTTCATGCACTAAGCAAAACACTTAGCAAACACAACATCAATTATCCCCGGTCTCAGACCCAAGACCTCACACACCTTCGAAGATGGTGAGAGCTAGTAGGGTATGAGAGTAGATTGAGAGGAAGAAGGAGTATCTTACGAGAAAGATGTACATCTCCTCACATAATCACTCATATTAGCATAGCTTAGCTTAGTAATTAGCATGGTAGATGAGATGAGCATGCATTGAAGCTTGGCTCTTGGTTGGATTTGCATCCACATGCCAAGAGTGTGTCGATGTAGGCTTCTATCTCACAAGCTTGGAGTAGGTGATGAGCTCTCCATTAAGGCTTGGGAAGAGATCGTCTTTTTCTTGCTTCTCACATAGACTGTGTGAGAGTGTGTGTGTGTGTGATAATGCCTTGCAAAAATCAGCCCCCTCTCTCTCTTGGGCGAGCCTTCTTGCTAATTGCTCTTGTTATCCTCTCATTGGACCCCTTTAATAATTCAACTAAACTCTCATTGGACCCCTTTGCCTCCTGGCCAATAGGAATCACGCAAGCCATTGGGCTGTTGAATGCTCATTCGACCCCTTGGGAGACTGTCCAATAGTCTTCTAGAGGACTTAATTCTCATTGGTTCTTTTATTAAGTGTTTTGAAATTAATTAAAGTAGATTTACTCTAGACTTATTCTCATTGGTCCACCTCCAAGGCCATCCAATAGGAATTGGGTACACCTTGTGGGCATCTGGCCTAGGGAGCTGACAGGTGTCCCTCATTCCCTTTGTGTAAAGGGAGCTTGTGTGTGTGTGTGTGTGTGTGTGTGGATTTCTCTCTCATCCCCTACATCCTAGGTTCGCCCCCTCCTATGTAGGGATGTGCAAAGACTTTTTTGGACACACACAAAGCATCCAATTCCCCTATGGTTGACCTTTGGACACAACCTTTGAATTTTTGAACCTTAGCATTTTCGAAGTCTTAATGGGCTCAACCTTAGGATCTTTTTAGCCCATTGTTGCACATGGCTCTTTTGCAGATGCCCCCCCCTTTGGATCCCTATTTTTCCTCCTTTGGATCCCTATTGTAGCCGGTCTGCTAGCTTAACCAATATTCTATCTTTTTCTCCCCTGGCACTTCCCTATATTAAATGATCAGTTTAACATGAGAAAATCATTTAGGAGAATTAGATATTGATTATTATGACATTACCTCTCTCTTGAAGCAGTCGTCCTCGACTATGGTGTAGAGAAGATAAAGCATATTCATGAGTCCTTTTCTTAGCGGGTAGAGGATCCCTATGTTACCCTACAACATCATTCCACAATGGATGACTAGTCCATTTGGTGCTTGAGAGCCTGAGGCTGCCGCAAGCATGTCTGCACATTAGTCCTATCAATCTTCCATAGTAGAGTGACAAAGCTCTACTTGGTGTTTGGGAGACGTCGTCTCCACAAACTTGATCTAAGCATGCATACTACTTCATTTTTGTGCACAATAAAGAAAAAGAGAGTATTATAAGACAAAAAATTTGTTCATTTTTAACATTTTGTACATTTGCTTACTCTTGGGAAGCATTGTAAGCATTGACAAGGTTTAGGTTATCCTTTAATTGTATGCCTTGCATCCATCTAGCATCTTGAAAAGGATAATTCTTAAACTTAATAAGATATCGTCGGATAGTCTTACCGCCTCTTAATACCTTGTCTTCATGTCAAAGAATGGACTCGGGCTGCATCACCTCCTCTTGGTCCTCGATCTCCTGTGGGTCTTCGATAGTTGGTTCTTGAGGTGGCTCTCCTTTGTAAGGCTTTAATAGGCTCACATGGAAAGCATTGTGTATGAGCCAATGATTGGGAAACTTGACTTGATAGGCCATCTCATTGATTGGCCTAAGAATCTGGAAGGGACCATAGTACCTTTTTGCTAGTTTAGCATATTACTTTTGGTGTCCCGTAGGATTCTTGCCCGTTGTGTGCCTTAATCAAGCCTTGGGAAACTTTAATAAGACCCAATCATTTTCTTTAAAGGCTTGGGCTCTTCTCTGCTTGTCAACAACAGCCTTTTGCCTTTGTTGTGGGATAGAGATAGCATCCTTAATCTTTTGAAAAGATTCTTGTAGGTCTCGGCTATACTCATCTGTAGCGAAGATCTTCCCATGTACCTTAAGTAGCAAGGGACTTTTTGATCTCCCCTCAATTACCTCGAAAGGTTCTTTTCCCGTGGAAGTATTTACAGTGTTATTGTAAGCATACTCCACTAAGGGTAAGTACTTCTCCCATTGGGATCTTTGATCTACTTCTGTTACATAGGCTTTTAGTAGATCGAGAATTGTTAGGTTAGCTATTTCACTTTGGCCATCCGTTTGTGGATGATAGGCCGAAGAGAAGTTTAGCCTTGTCCCTAAATTCTCAAAGAGACCCTTCCAGATATTACTGGTCATTCTAGGATCTCTATCCAACACTATGGACATTGGCAAGCCATGGTACTTGAAAATTTGTGAAATGAAGAGGGTTGCCATTTGATGGGCTTTTATAGTCTTTTTGACAGTTATAAAATGAGCTTGTTTACTAAACCTGTCTACTATCATCCATATTCATGTATTCCCATGGATAGACTTAGGCAATCCAAAGATAAAATCCATGGATATGCTCTCCCATGGTGAATTAGGGATTGGCAAGGATTGAAGCAATCCAACTTGCTTCCCTCTATCAAATTTTGCCTTTTGGCATACCACACAGTTAGAAACATACTCTTGTATGTTCACTTTCATGGTAGGCCAATAGAAATATGTTTCAATTCCCTTTAAGGTAGACTGAATCCCTCTATGCCCCGCATAAGGTGGAGCATGAGATTCATACATTACTTTCTCACGTAGTGAGTTAGTAACACATAGTCTATTGCCGTAGAGAAGATAACCATCTTGTAAAGTAAATGGTTCTTCTTTCTTCCCTAATGCAAGGGCTGATATCACATCTCTAAAATCGGGATCAAGAGCATACTCATCTATCATTGAAGATAGATCATTATGCTAAGTATGGAGCCTGATTTACCCTTGTAATTTTCTGTGGTAAAAGTGCACATTTGTAAGGCCCCCATTATGAGGAGAAGTCATCGTGCGTGAGGAAAAATCACTCATCGGAAACCAAAATTTTCACGGACAAGAATCAGGGGCAACTTTAGAGGCCTCGGGAATATTATGGCTGGACGGCGGCTGGAAAGTGGTCGGAAAGCAACCGGTCAGTTGGCCGGTGGCCGGTGGTCGGAAGTCAATGGCCGGTGGCTGGTGGTCGGAAGTCAATGGCCGGTGGCCGGTGGTCGAATTCAAAAGCGGACTTGTCTTCTCAAGGGCGGCCACACATGGGCGGATTGGAGGGTCCGATTTGGACTTATTCGCACAAGGGCGGCTACACATGGCTATCTCTCATAAGAGAGGATAGCCCTTTTAACCTATAAAAGGAGGCCATTTCTACACACATTTCATAGTGTGAAGTTGATGCAACAAGGTGAGTGTGAGGTGGTGAGAGTGAAGCAAGGCGGAAGCTATATCAAGGGTTTAATCCCTTTGTAAACTTCTTCTTCTTTTGAAGTGTTAAAGCCATTGAGTGGCTGCTTTCTCGTGGACGTAGCCCACATTGCGTGAACCACGTATATCGTGTGTACTCTCTCTCTCTCTACTCTATAATCTCTTGTGTGTGAAATCTATCTCTCTCCATTAGGTAATCTACTCAAAAATCTATTTAGCTACGTCTTATTTCCTAACAACTGGTATCAGAGCAAGGTTTGCTCGTAGCTAAATTATCTCAAGGAAAGGATTCCTTGAATTGAGTGGGAGTTATGGCGGAGGAAGGGAAGCTCAATATTGAGAAGTTCAACGGCAAAAACTACCAACATTGGAGGATGCAGATTGAAGACTATCTCTACCAGAAGGACCTCTATTTGCCACTAGGTAGTCTTGCGAAGAAGCCTGCAACAATGGCAGATGAAGCATGGATTGTCCTTGATCGAAAGGCACTGGGAACAATCCGGTTAAGCTTGGCATCAACGGTGGCCTTCAATGTTCCCGAGGTGAAGACCACGGAGGACTTGATGAAGTCACTTGACGACTTCTACGAGAAACCATCAGCATCCAATAAGGTATTTCTTATGAAGCGCTTGCTCAATCTAAAGATGGCAGAGAATGGTTCAGTTGCAGAACACCTAAATGACTTTAACACAAACATAAGTCAACTTCGATCGGTAAAAATCAATTTCGATGACGAAGTGCGAGCTCTCCTTATACTATCATCTCTACCGAATAGTTGGGACAGCTTTGTGATGGCTGTAAGTAATTCTATCTCTGGTACAAATACTCTTAAGTTTGATGATGTTGTGGGTGTTCTCCTAAGCGAGGAAATACGAAGGAGAAGCACAGGAGAATCATCAAGTGCTGCATTGTCAGTGGAAACAAGAGAAAGGCCTAAGGAGAGGTTCAAAAGCCAAAAGGGTCATGATCGCTCAAGACGGAGCAAGTCACGCAAAAAGTCAGTTGTTGAATGTTGGAACTGCGGCAAGAAGGGCCACGTCAAGAAGGATTGCTGGTCCAAGAAGAAGAAGGAGACAGAGTCTCAAGACAACAAGCCAACATCGGAGGCCAATGTGGTAGGTAAAGTATAGTAAGATGCTCTAATTCTCTCATTAGACAATGTGTCTAATTCCTGGATAGTAGATTCCGGGGTTTCATTCCATGCGACACCACACAAGCAACATTTCCAAGACTACACCAAAGGTAATTTTGGGTGTGTATACTTGGGAGATGATGAAGCTTGTGAGATTGTCGGCAAAGGTACAGTTTCTGTCAAAACTGCTAACGGAAATGAATGGAAGCTTAAAGATGTTAGGCATGTTCCTTCTCTTCGCAAAAATTTGATCTCTAAAGGACAATTAGACGATGAAGGTCACAACATTGCATTCGGAAACAAACGGTGGAAGATCTCAAAGGGATCTTTGGTGGTTTACAAGGGTGCAAAAGTCGGTACACTTTACTTGTGTACTGTTAGCACGCAACCTTCAGCTTGTGCAGTAACTACAAAAGTTGATAGTGCGGTGTGGCACTATCGACTTGGGCATATGAGTGCCAAAGGAATGCAAATCCTTCAAACAAAGAAGCTTCTACCAGGTTTCAACGAAGTGGACTTAGAGT
The DNA here is from genome assembly GCF_014529385.1 of Adiantum capillus-veneris. Lineage (NCBI taxonomy): Eukaryota > Viridiplantae > Streptophyta > Polypodiopsida > Polypodiales > Pteridaceae > Adiantum > Adiantum capillus-veneris. The sequence continues at coordinate 177,326,520 of NC_140934.1, forward strand.
TCTGTGAAGATTGTGTTTATGGTAAACAAAAGAGGGTAAAATTTCAAAAATTAGGAAATGAAAGAAAAAATAAAAAACTTGAGTTGGTTCATTCTGATGTTTGGGGTCCTGCAAGTACACCATCACTTCGTTGCTCATTGTACTATGTAACATTCATAGACGATGCGACTAGAAAAACATGGGTTTATGTCATGAAGAATAAATCCAATGTATTTTCCATATTTCAAAGGTGGAAAGCCTTTGTGGAGAATGAAACAGGTACCAAGGTTAAATGCCTCAGATCCGACAATGGAGGCGAATATTGGAGCCAAGCTTTTGAAAGCTTTTGTGCTAGCAATGGCATTCGAAGGCAAAGGACAATCCCAAGGACACCTTAACAAAATGGGATTTCGGAAAGGATGAACAAGAAAATCATGGTACGAGCACGAAGCATGCGGCTACATGTAGGCCTACCGCTTGAGCTTTGGGCGGAAGCTGTAAGTACGTCTGTGTACTTAATCAATCGGTCACCCTCAACGGCAGTGGATGGGGGAGTTCCAGAAGAGGCATGGACAGGTAAACCGGTGAATTATGCATTTCTCAAAGTGTTTGGGTGTGAGGCTTTCATGCACATAGATAGAAGCCTAAGATCAAAGCTAGATGCAAAGTCCAAAAAGTGTTTCTTCATTGGCTACGGAGAAGGAGACTTTGGGTATCGCCTATGGAATCCTGAAGATGGTAAAATCTTAAGGAGTAGGGATGTAATTTTTAACGAACAAAATATGTACAAAGATTAAAACAAACAAAAGAAACAGGTGATGAGTACATGAAGCTTGAGGACGGTGAAGACTCAAGGACTACAAACGGTGACAATGTGCAACAACGTCAACCAAATGAGGAGCCTCAACCTATTCCCTGAAGATCTACAAGAGTAAGTGGACCTCCAGAAAGGTTTGTTCCTTCCTTCAACCATCTCTTGATCTCAGATTCTAGAGAGCCAGAATCATACGAAGAAGCTATGCAACATGAATCCAAAGAAGAGTGGACAAAGAGCATGCAAGTGGAGATGGACTCACTACATTGCAATCAAACATGGGAGTTGGTTGAGTTGCCTAAAGGTAAGCGGGCACTTCAAAACAAATGGGTATACAAGCTGAAGGAAGAAGAAGGTGGGAAGAAAAGGTACAAATCTAGGCTTGTGGTAAAAGGTTTTTCTCAAAAGAAAGGTATTGACTTCAATGAAATATTTTCTCCTGTTGTAAAAATGAACTCAATTAGGCTTGTCTTAAGCCTTGTGGCTGCTCATGATCTAAATCTCGAGCAAATGGATGTAAATACGGCATTCCCTCACGGTGACTTAGAGGAGGAAATACACATGCTTCAACCAAAGGGGTATGAAGTCAAAGGTAAGGAGAAAAGGGTTTGCAGATTAAAGAAGAGCTTGTATGGTTTAAAGCAAGCATAAAGACAATGGTACTTGAAGTTTGATCGATGGATGTTGGATCATGGATTCACAAGATACAACTCGGATCACTGCGTCTACACGAAGAATTTGGGAGATGGGAAATTCATCATCCTAATGTTGTATGTTGATGACATGTTGATTGCAAACGCTAACATGCAGGACATCAAAGACCTAAAAGAACAGCTGTTTAAATCTTTTTCAATGAAATATTTAGGTGCTGCAAAGAGGATAATTGGTATGAAAATATAAAGGGACAGGACGAAGAAGACAATAAATCTATCTCAAGAAGATTACATCAAGAAGGTACTAGAAAGGTTTGCAATGCAAAATGAAAAACCAGTTTCTACACCTTTGGCTGGTCATTTTGAACTAACGAAGGATATGTGTCCAAAGACACAAGAGGAGATAGCCTATATGTCTAAAGTTCCATATGCTGCAGCCGTAGGTTCTCTAATGTATGCTATGGTCTGGACAAGGCCAGACATTGCACATGCAGTGGGAGTTGTGAGTAGGTTCATGGACAACCCAGGTAAAGAGATTTGGCAAACTGTGAAGTGGATACTTAGGTATCTAAAAGGGACAACAACAAATGCTTTGTATTTTGGAGGAACTGATATTTTTCTAGAAGGGTATGCTGATGCAGATATGGCAGGTGACAAAGATACTCGAAGGAGCACTACTAGCTATGTGTTCACGGTTGGAGGCACAGCAATAACCTGGGATTCAAAGCTGCAGAAAGTGGTTTCACTTTCTACCACGAAAGCAGAGTATGTAGCAATGACGGAGGCAAGCAAAGAAATTCTGTGGCTTCACAGATTCTTAGAAGAGCTTGGATTCAAACAAGACAATTGTGTCTTGTACAGTGATAGCCAAAGCGCTATGCATCTTGCGAAGAACTCAGCCTTTCATTCAAGGAAAAAGCACATTGAGGTGAGCTATCACTTCATATGCACTCTTTTGGAAGAGGGACAACTAAAGCTAGGAAAGGTGCATACAAGTTAAAATCCTGCAGCCATGTTTACAAAGGTGGTCAACAAGGAGAAGTTGAGCTTTTGCTCATCTTCAATCGGCATTCAAGGATAAGAAGCCACAGGTTTGGTTTGGAGATCAGTCTCCAAGTGGGAGATTGTTAAGTATGGAGCCTGATTTACCCTTGTAATTTTCTGTGGTAAAAGCCCACATTTGTAAGGCCCCCATTATGAGGAGAAGCCATCATGCGTGAAGGAAAATCACTCACCAGAAACCCAAATTTTCACGCACAAGAATCAGGGGCAACTTTAGAGGCTTCGGGGGCGGAGACCCCCAAGACTTTTTTTTTTTGTCAGAATATTCCTTTTCGTCGAAAAGTGGTCGGAAAACAACCGGTCGGTTGGCTGGTGGTCGAAAGTCAATGGCCGATGGCCGGTGGTCGGAAGTCAATGGCCGGTGGCCGGTGGCCGAATTCAAAAGCCGACTTGTCTTCTCAAGGACGGCCACACATGGGCGGATTGGAGGGTCCAATTTGGACTTATTCGCACAAGGGCGGATACACATGGCTGTCTCTCATAAGAGAGGGTAGCCCTTTTGGCCTATAAAAGGAGGCCATTTCTACACACATTTCATAGTGTGAAGTTGATGCAACAATGTGAGTGTGAGGTGGTGATAGTGAAGCAAGGCGGGAGCTCTATCAAGGGTTTAATCCCTTTGTAAACTACTTCTTCTTTTGAAGTGCTAAAGCCATTGAGTGGCTGCTTTCCCGTGGACGTAGCCCACATTGGGTGAACCACGTATATTGTGTGTACTCTCTCTCTCTCTACTCTACTCTATAATCTCTTGTGTGTGAAATCTATCTCTCTCCATTAAGTAATCAACTCAAAAATCTATTTATCTACGTCTTATTTCCTAACACATTGTGAGTTTCTATGGAAACCGCATTCACTCTCGGCCGTCTTGAGAGTGCATCAGCTACTTGATTATGCTTGCTAGCAATGTGAGCAATATGAAAATGAAATTATGTAAGGAAATTTTCCCACCTCATTTGTTTGTCAGAGAGCTTGGTCTGCATCATGAAGTAAATAAGACTTTGGTGATCCGTTCGCAGAATCAAAGGAGTCCCCAATAAATAGTGCTTCCATGAGTCTAAGGCATGTAGAACTGCAAGGAGTTCCTTTTCATATATGCCTAGATCTTGCTCAACAGGGTCAAGCCTACGACTCTCATAGCCTATGGCATGCCCTTCTTGGAGCAAAACAACTCCAAGGCAATCACCACAGTCATCACATTGGACCTCAAATGGTTTTGAGAGATCCGGTAGTGTAAGCATAGGTTGTGAGATAAGCTTTTCAAAAGCATTGTTCTCCTTAGCAGACCATGTATACCTAACGCTTTTCTTTGTTAGGTCATGTAATGGTCCCGCAATTTCAGGGAACTTTTCTATGAAGCGTCTATAGTATGCACACATACCTATAAACCTTCTTAGTTCATGAAGATTCCTTGGTGTAGACAATCCTTTTATTACCTCTAACTTTGATGGATCCATTTGGATGCCATCTTGAGAGATAATGTGACCTAAATACTGAATCTCTTGCAAGAAAAATTCACTTTTCTTTTGATTAACATAAAGTTTATTCTTTCTCAAAACTTGAAATATTACCTAGAGGTGTTGCTTGTGTTTGTCTAATGAATTAGAGTAGATGATAATATCATCAAAGAACCCTCCAGTGAAGGTTCGATGAGGCCTGAACAGCTTCTCCATCAAGCGCTTGAATGTGGCTGGTGCATTGGTCAAGCCAAAAGGAATGACAATGTATTCATAAAGACCAAATGTGGTGCGAAATGCGGTCTTTACAATGTCTTGATCAACTATCCTTATTTGATGATAGCCACTTTTTAGGTCGATCCTACTGAAGTAGGTCGATCCTTGTAGCTTATCAAATAGGTCTTCTATCCGTGGAACGGGAAACCTATTCTTGATAGTGATCCTATTTAGTGCTCTATAGTCGACACACATACGATATGTGCCGTCTTTATTTTGCACTAATAGCACAGGTGAGCAAAATGGAGATGAGCTAGGCCTAACCATGCCCTTCTCAACTAACTCATGCACTTGCCGCATAATCTCCTCTTGTCGAGCTTGAGAAACTCTATAAGGAGGTTTGTTAGGCGGTGAACTTCCTTGAAGAAGTTCAATTGCATGGTCATCATTACCTCGTTTAGGAGGTAGCTCACAAGGGATGTTGTCAATAAAAACATCTTCAAACCCCTTGAGAAAATTGGATAACTCTAATTCCTTTTGGTTGCTTTTATTTTCTTTTGCTAAAGCATTAGGTTCATTTTGAGAATCTTTAACAAAAATCATGTACACGAAAATAGAGCTCTTTATTGACTTGTTGAAAGTTGGTGTATGTACAATGGGGATAGTGTTACCCATTTCCTTAGCATCTATATACATGTCTTTTTCCCTAAACTTAAAGGAGATTGTCCTTTCAGGGAATTTAACATTGGCAGCCAGGCGATCAAACCATGGTGCCCCTAGGATTACATACTCATGCTTGAGAGGAGAGATAAAGAAGTTCTCTTTGTCCACATAGCTTTGGACATGAAGCCTCAATTTCCCGATTAAGGGAGTGACTGAAGCTTCTTGACCCTTGAAAGCACTGTCTGCGGGTAGGACATCTCCCATCTCGTAAGCTTGTATGCCTAGCTTGGTGGCCAACTCTATAGATATAAAATTGTGAGTAGAACCAGGGTCAAAGAGAATAAAAGCATCATGTTCTCTTACCTTTCCCCAAGCATGGCATAGAGGAGATCCTTTGTGATGATTTTGGTGAGTCTCCTCCTCTTGGATTTCAACCAAGGAAGCCGTAGGAGGATCTTGACGGTTGTTCTTTTGGGGACAAGCGTGGTACGCATGCCCTTGTTCTCCGCACTTGAAACACCGATTATCCTTGCGATAACGCTCAAGCTCTTCAAGAGAGAGTTTGTTTTTACCTTTGTAAACTCCCTTCTCTTTAGCTTTGTTGGAGTTGCCCTTAGGAGACTTTTGGACATTGTCCTTCCCCTTAGGCTCTTTGGAACCCTTGTTTTCCGTGGGCTTATTATTTCTTTTAGCCCCCGTTTGGAAATTGATTCGAGAGGCCACCATAGTATACTGTATTATTGCCGATATGGTACGTGGCCTTTGGGAGTTGACATACTCCGGCATTTCTTCGGTTAAGCCCGCACAAAATTGTTGCTTTTGCTCTCCAAAATCCAACTTTTTGAAGACAGTGGCTTTGAGTTGTAGGTCCCAAAACTTGTCTACATATTTGTGGATGGATTCATAGGGAGAGAGCTTTAAGCTTCGCCATTCGGTGAGTACTTTGTCTTTGGCATCGGTGGCCAAAAATTGCTTCATAATAGAAGCTCTTAAAGCTTTCCATGTTCGTGGAGCTTGTTAACCCTCACGGCACACGGACACCCCATCACCTACGACGGACGTGTATTATGTATTTGGTAGAGTCAGGTACCGGGCTTGTCGGTCCAATAAGGAAAGGTAGAGTGATCGTCGATGAGAGACGCACTTTAACTTGGACATTCAAGGGATTAGTTGGCTAAGCATGGGCGCCCAAGTGTGAATGGGGTGAGCTCCTATAAAAGCCAAATAAACCTAATTTTTACTCATTCTCTCATTTGTGCAATTGAAGAGTGCTCTTGCTCCATCTCCATCTTCTTCTTCTTCACCTCCTTGTGTGTGTGTGTGAGAGAGAGAGAGAGAGGGAGAGTGTGTGTGCGATCGAGCATTACGAAGGCACGACGGCGGCGAAGCGGTTGAGCGCGGCACGACTGCAGCTTCTTCTTCATCGCGGCAAGGAATCCACCACGAAGGCGAGCGTAGAGCGGTGAGTGACACACCCTTTGTTTTCTTGAGCTTGCTAGTTTAGGCTTGTTGTGTGCTTGGAGCCGTTTGTGGCTCGCATACGGTGTATTGGCAAGTCCCTTGCTTCGACAGTGCGGCAAGGAGCGCACATTTTTGGCGCCATTGCCGGGGATATGCCCTACACTAAGCTCGGTTAGCACTTTACGCTTCCTTGTGGTGCAATTTCTATCATAGGAAAGGCAGGGAAGGAGTGTGTGGAAGGTTTCTGTTTTTTGCGTTTTCTGCAATTGCTGTCAAGTTTCAATTTCTGCTATTGTCTGCGTTTTTTCAATTTCTGCATTTTCAAGTTCGGCGTTTCCAATTTCTGCAATTTTCTGCATTTCTGCGTTTTTTCAATTTTCTGCAATTTCTGCGTTTTTTCTGCATTTTCTGCAATTTCTGCGTTTTTTCTGCATTTTTTGCATTTCTGCGTTTTTCTGCATTTTTTTTAATTTCTGTATTTTCTACATCAACAAAAAAAAATTAAAAAAAAATTGGAAAAAAAAAAGTTTTTTGAGAAAAAAAAATAATTTTGAAAAAAAAAGGAAAAAAAATTCGGAAATTAAAAACGCGAGCGAGTGGGCGGAGATATTTTTCGAAAATAAAAAACGTGACTCTTAAAACGGACGGACGGGTTGGTTTGTATAAAAGATAGATCGGGATCGTTTTCCCAAGCCCAAGCCCAAGCCCAGGCCTTAGTCCTCAGTCTTATGATATATACTAGACTCACTCTTATATATATACCCTACTCCCTCAAGAGAGAATGGGAGCATGTGGGACAAATCCTCCACTCTCCTCCTTTCTCTTCCCACTTGCACCCTTAGACTTTCTAGTTTGGGCCTAGTTCCCTACTGGAAATTGACAGTTTTAGGGATTCCGAGGGCATAGAGTGACCAAACGGAGGGCTGTAAAGCACGGCACGACCCTCTGACCGATACGCTCGTTTCGAGCTATCACACGGCCCATTCCACGACACGCTCTAAAAATCTAGCAAAAAAACAAACAAAAAACACGCTAAAAACTAGTCACAAGGCCTCCTAGAGCAGCTTTTTGACACCTTAGGGTATCAGAAGCACATGCACTTACGCTCTGGGCGAGTGCTAGAACACGAGTATATTGAGGGTGCCTCTGTTCATACGGACACCCATTACCCATCCACGATAGGATCTAGACCCTCAGCGGGGACACAAGGTAGCACCACCCAAGACCCTAAAATAGCCGCTAGTGATTCCTCCTCCGACTCAGAAATCATGGAAGCATACCCTACCCAAAACACTGAGAGAGAAGGCCATGCACCTCCCGAAGCTCCACAGCCTAGTACTAGTATGTTTAGCCGTTTCATGGAAACATTAGGTAGAGCTACTCGCTCGGAACCTGATGCAAATGAAGCACACGAAGGGGGTGGGGAAGTGGAATCTCCTTTCACATCGCACGTGGACCCCACACCCCCAAAGAGTGTCCATGTGGATATCCTGCCAACTTCTTACCAAGAAGGCCCTGTTGAGCTGCCTCCTTCAGAAGTCCCCTCTAGAGTACCGTTGGTGGCAAGTAAAACCACGGGGAGCAACATTGCTTCTACCTCACAAGAAACCGTTAACACGTCGACTCTAGAAGGATTGTTCATTAATGATCATTGGACATACGACCTCCACACTGAGGTGTTGACGGATCTACACTCTGGCCACGCCTACCATGTAGGATGGATAGAGATTGTACAATCCACCTCTAGTGCCACGAGCATCGAAGATCAACAGAAAATGATCTGTAATGTTATCCATGGCATTATTCAATCAGAAAGGCAAAACCGAGGGGTAAATATACTCTCAACTGGCCCCATGAGATTTCTGGATACGAGCAAGGCTCAACAGCCTACTCTATCTCAAATGGAGACTCCTCTAATGAGCCCCATGGACCCATCTTACGTCATTTCACCTGGGGTCTCTATGCAATCTGAGCCTCCGAGTGACAACTTTAGCTTCCCTAACTTGGCTCAACCCTCTATCAAGGAAAACACAGTGCTCACTCCAGGGATAAGCCTAACAGAGAATGTACCGATGACATCTACGGTTAGCGCAGTGCCACTACCTAGTGTTGTAGTACCTAATATGGGGCCTCGACCATATGTGCCTCTAGCCCCTTATGCACACATGGCCCCCCCACCTCCAATTGTACCACTTGCTTATGCTCCTCGAGTGCCGCTCCCTAGCTCTTATCCGAGTGGACCTATGCCCGGTTATGTTCCATATCCTGCATCATCTACACATATGCCAAGATCGATACCCGTTCCTCTCCCACATATGATTCCAAGAGTACCTCCACCGGCCCTACCTCCTCACATAGGTGACTTGGCAGCGTTTGCTCAAACCATAGGTCGATCTATCGCGGAAAATATATGTCACGCATCTGATAGAGAGCCTAGAAGTAAGGCAGTACAAATTGCCAAACTCACGCAAAAATTCAATGGGGACGAAGATGCTAGGAAACACATTGAAGTGTTTGAACAAGTATGTGATTCCTTAGGGGAACACAACGAACTACATAAGTGCAATGCCTTAAGCTTGACATTAAGTGGGAAGGCTGGAGATTGGTATAGGACCCTAAGGGTGGACGAGAAAACAATCTACCCTACCCTTCGAAGGTTGTTTCTAAAGGAGTACATACGAGAAGGTGTGCTTTGGGGTGTAGCCTCTCAGCTACAGAAGGCCGAACGTAAGGAAGGAGAGTCAGTAAGGGACTTCATTAGTCGTCTAAAGCACTTAAACTCTCGCTGCCCTGTAAATGAGCGCTTCAACAATAACCAACTGCTTGATCGATTCATTCGAGGGTTGAGGAATGAAGGAATCTATAATGGACTAGTGATTAGAGGTATCACAACCTGGGAAGATGTCACTGCCAATGCAATCCAACTAGAGAAAAACTTGATGATAGCAGGCATGAGGGTGTCTACTGACACGAGATCCACTAGCTCACAAGCCATTGAGTATGAACCCATGACTGCAAAGCCCATTGCCAATGAGCCAAAGGTATTTGAGACATTCTTGACAGACCTCACCAAGGCAATCCAAGAGTCTCTTAAGGATAATCGACCCCCTCAAAATAGTCACATGTATCCAAGAAGGGAGCAACAATGGTGTTCCATTTGCTTAGGCCCACATAGCACTAGTGAGTGCCCTACGTTTAGAGTAAAATTTAATGGAACTTGCAACGCATGTGGTAGGTATGGTCACCAAGCTAAGGATTGTTTAATGATCAAACGTATGATGGCAAATAGACCACCTGTAGCCTGGACGGATGCGCCTCGAGCTCCTGTATTGATGCCTACTCCACCTGTTGAGCAACTACCGCAACACATGGTCCCTAGATCTCAAAATGTTGTACAAGCTACACCGCTACCACCTCCTGTGCTAGGACCGCAGCCCCCGCATCCAAGAGTCGTCCCTATGAACCAAGTGGGTTGCGAGCCATCAAATGCTTATGCAGATGGCTGTGAGGAGGAAATAGACACTAGTATTGCCTACGGACTTGATACATTGGAAGAATGTCCTATATACTACATGGAAGATTGTTGGGGACAAGTCAAGCCGGTTTATCAAGCTGCTGTTCTCGCATCCAGAGGTCAAAATATCAACACCCAGGCTAGGAGGCCACCTCTTCAATGCTACGAGTGTGGTGGACCACATCGAGTAGCAGAGTGCCCTATTAGGCTGCAAAAGAATGCTGCACAGATGCAAGTGAATCAAGGGAGTACGTCTGCAATGCCAATACTCACATGTAATCGTTGTGGCATAGATCACTTGATTGCCCAATGCCCCTATAACCCAAATGCGCCTAAAATCACACCCCTGAATTTGGTCGAAATTGCTAGTGTGACGTCACCAATACCACCCGTCTCACCCGCTTATGCGATTACACGGTCCATGCTTCAAGGGCCAGGACATATCCTCGAAGAGAGAGATACCGCATCAGTTATCCAAGCAAAGAAAAAGAAGACACGAAGGAAAAAGTCGCAGAATACGGAAAATTCAAAGCCAAGTTCCAAAACAAACATAGGAACAGGAGATGACCCCGTGTATATGAATGACCTCGAGGATGATTCAGATTCAGTCGAGACAATGGAGACTAGAACCAATACCACAAAGGGAAAGACCGACAAAGAAAACCGTAACATGGAACCAAATGAAAACCGAATAAGAGAAAACCATAAAGAGCCTCTGAAAACACCACAAGTGTTTCCAAATCCAATCCAAGACCCCCAAGATAAACCGCAGGGGCAAAAAGGGAAGAATCGTAAAAAGAAGATTGGAACGTACCCAAACCCAGTAGACGAGATTAAGCAGGTGAAACATCTAAGAGGTTTAGTGGAGGAGACTCAAAGGAAACTAGAACCAGAACCCATGCATGTAAAAATTCATGACACAGTGTTTCCCACGCAAGTTCATCCACCCCACGTGAACCATAGACCGTTAGCCATATCTAGTATCATCCAAAAAGGGAGTGAGGACAGGACATCAGAAAGTGAGCATACACCCTTCTTGTTGGAAAGGATGTTTAACGAAGGTATACCTGATCCCAATGAGGAATATGAGATTCCATCCTCACCAGTTCCTAGTCAAGGACCTACACCCTGCAAAACGCCAATGAATGTTGCCAAACTAGTGGACTTCATGTCTTCTGAGGTCCGAACCACGATCATAGCAAAGCTGTATGGAGATCCTGAGTTATTCCTTGCACTTCGAGCATTCCTTAACGGAGAGCTACGAACGGGATTACCGCAGTTTGCGCAACCAAATAGGCCTGACTCGATTATGATTGATGAGGAAAATCATGTGCAATCACTTGACTTAGATGGACACGAGTCTGTGATCGAGGTACCCATTAACGAATTAGGGCAGTATTTTGAAGGCGACGAGTCTAATGCGACCCTACCCATCACTACCAAGGGATTAACTATAAAGGGAATTCTTGATGGTGGTGCGGGAGTTAGCATCGTTACAAAAGATTGTTGGGAATCCATGGGAAAACCCCGCCTCAGTGTTACTAACATTGTGGTAAAGATGGCAAATGGTACCATAGCCAAACCTATGGGGATGCTCAAGGATCTTAAGATCAAAGTTCTAGGACACAAGGTACGACATACGTTCATTGTAATGGATTTCTCTAAACACCTTATGTCATATGAAATGATTTTAGGACGACCATTCATGAGGGAAGCACAAATGGTTCACGATTGGTCTAAAAATCATGTCTATTTGCAATTCCAAGACTCTGTCCTTAGAGTGGATTTGGTGACTGGTAAGGTACACCCCTTAGGGAGTAAAACCATTATTGATCATCGCTCTGACACCACAGTTCACTCGGCCCCACTACAATATTGTTACACTTGTAAGAAGGATACAAACATTGGCCAAGATTCTCCTTACATGGATGTGTTACCGGGTATGACGGAATCAGACAATGTGGATTGGGTCCACCTAGCATCAACCATAGACACTTGGGGAAATAGGGGGACGACCTGGGTAACACCTGAGGGGGATGAAATGCATATACCCTTAAATATGCTACAAGCAATGCATATCGCTTCTGACAAGACTTATCCTAATGTAACGAAGAAAACATACAAGTGGGTCCCTAAAGCTTCTTTAGTGACCATAGCTAGTGCTAAAAAACAGAAGCCTTGTAAGAAACGTACCACTCGCTCCAAGAAAAGTAAGAAAATGTTGCGATGGATCCCTAAACGACTATTGGAAGCCCAAGGCTACTATCAAGGAAATGATCAAATCTGGGTGCCAAAACATAGATTGTGCTCTTACCTAACACCTGACCCAAGTGAGCCCAATCCCGTAGCTCCAAAACGAATCAATGATCGTGAAAAGAAAAAAATCACAAAATGCTACACACCCGCTCCCGAGCTAGTTTGGGTACCAAAGAAAGAACGATTTGTTCCACCTAGCTCAGGAAGGGGGGAGTCCCATGAAGATTCTAGCTCCTCATGTAATACATCCATAGAGGTAAAAGCTTCTACACAGCCTCCATCTATAGTAGTGGACCTCCATGAAGCTACAAAAGAACCCACACCTCCCAGTGTTCAAGAATCACCTGATGAACCACTTCAAGTTCGATCCTGGGAGAGTACCTTACCACCCTTGCAGCTTGACAAGGCACCTAGGGTAATAGAAAACTACTGGCAAAAATCCTCACCTCTTACCAACTGGAACAATTGGTTTCAAAGGGTGACAAGCTCATTTCAAACGGTATGATCTACCCAAGGAAGGGGGGAGTGTTTGCTGACAGTCATCATTCATTTGTTTCCCTCTCAACCTTTTTCCCTGACCTCTCAATTCCAATCTTAGGGAATGTACATATAAAGCTTTATACTCAAAAAAAAAAAAAAAAGGAGCAAGAGCAATTAGCAAACGAGTATGCACATTAAAGTCAAAACATTGACTCAGACCTACACATGTCACATTTGGTACAGTGAAACAGAAACCTATGCCATAAAACACCTTTGATCCTCATCACTTGAATGATGGAGGGTAGGTAAGATTAGTACGATAGGAGTGTTTCTGTTTTAGAGTTGAGTGATTAGCAAAGATCTCTTTTCCCACTAATGTGCCTCCTGGAGGTATTCCTTTTGTTTCCTAGTGTGTACAGGAACGTGTTGCTATTGATAGGATTTGGACCTTCATGGAACCTTCAGATCAAGCGCGACCATCAACACAAACAGGTGTTTCTTGTCCATTAGCATTGCCCTTATCTTTTGTGCATGCATGTTTGTCTGCTTTGATTGTGATTGGTAGCATAATATTCAACGCATTGGCTTAGTATCAAACATTTAATTCAATGTAATGTTTTGTCATAATCACTTGTTTAGGCGTAAAAATCAAGCAGTCCGACTAAGCTAGTTTGACCAAGCTAGGTATTAGAAATCTTCTCTTAATACCATGGGGAATGCCTTCCTAATAAACAATGGTTACTTAGGTTCTTAATCCAATTTAGGTAGCATTGTATGAAATGTACTAGGGCTTTCTAGTGGGCTTAACCCTAGTGACCTTTAGCTTAAGTATTATAAAGGGAGTTTACTAATGTGATGAGCCTGGGGAGTGTAACAATGTTATATGACCCCCCAAAGTTACAAAATTTAAATGATGAAAATGAACAAACAAAAAATCAAAGTGCCACAATGTAAAATTTTAAGCTGGAAAAGAAATCTCGGCTTGCTTTGGTACTTCACTCACATGTATCGCCTATGGTACTAGAGCCCTAGAGGTTCCCAGTGTGGGCGCTTTTCCTTGAAAAGCAAAAAACCCAAGGCATACAAAATAAGCACACACATCAAAATTGAATCAGTGTGAAAAGACTTTGGGGGGTCAAAGAAAAAGTAATCAGTCAGGCGATGATTTCATGAGAAATTCCTTTTATGGTAGCTTAACTACAAGGTTTTCTAGATATAGCCTCTAGTCAGCCCTCGAACATCAATACTTGGCTCTCGCGATTAAACAACTTAATTGACCACTGAAAATTAAGAAGCTTACCCATGGTATTAATATTCGATCTCTAGTGATTTTCGACCGTCAAATTAGCGACCCCAGACTTGTTTAATTTTTTACCTTTACATCTGTTTATGCATTTGATTGCATTGAAATTTAATTTTCATTGCTAACAAATTGTTTGAAATTCTTTTACCAATCAATTTGTCTACCTAAAACTGCATATGCTTTTTAAGAGAATGCAATTACTGTGCCAATGTTGTTTGATTTTGCAGTGACTGAAGAAGGCTAAGGACATTCATCTCAAATGCTCTTCCACCTCGACGAACCAGCTTCAACTCAATAGCTTCCGAGGACGGAATCTACATCAGGAAGGGGGGCATGTTAACCCTCACGGCACACGGACACCCCATCACCTACGACGGACGTGTATTATGTATTTGGTAGAGTCAGGTACCGGGCTTGTCGGTCCAATAAGGAAAGGTAGAGTGATCGTCGATGAGAGGCGCACTTTAACTTGGACATTCAAGGGATTAGTTGGCTAAGCATGGGCGCCCAAGTGTGAATGGGGTGAGCTCCTATAAAAGCCAACTAAACCTAATTTTTACTCATTCTCTCATTTGTGCAATTGAAGAGTGCTCTTGCTCCATCTCCATCTTCTTCTTCTTCACCTCCTTGTGTGTGTGTGTGTGTGTGAGAGAGAGAGAGAGAGAGAGAGAGGGAGAGTGTGTGTGCGATCGAGCATTACGAAGGCACGACGGCGGCGAAGCGGTTGAGCGCGGCACGACTGCAGCTTCTTCTTCATCGCGGCGAGGAATCCACCACGAAGGCGAGCGTAGAGCGGTGAGTGACACACCCTTTGTTTTCTTGAGCTTGCTAGTTTAGGCTTGTTGTGTGCTTGGAGCCGTTTGTGGCTCGCATACGGTGTATTGGCAAGTCCCTTGCTTCGACAGTGCGGCAAGGAGCGCACAGAGCTTCACCGTTGGCTCGTAGGCTAGACCACCATTGCCTGGTGGACTTTTGAAAGTGCATAGCTACATGGTGTAGCTTAGAGGACTCCGTGAAGCCCTCATCTCCAAACGCGGCATCAAACTGTTGGATAAAGTCCAAGACTTTGTCCGTAGCACCAAAGGTGCCATCATAGGTAAGGAAAGAGATGCTCTTCCCTCTCTCTTTGAACTTCTTCATCTTGGATGACCTCTTCCATGCGGCATAGGATTTCCTATGGCCTCTTATTTTTGATGGTTCAAAGGTTGCACCATCACTTTCTTCAGAAGGTGAAGAGTTTGAAGAAGGTGGAGAAGAGGGTGACCTCTTTCTCGCCTTTTTCTTGTCTTGATCTTCGTTGTCTTCACCATCACTTTCGTAAGAGTAAGAGGATGAAGAAGATGGAGAAGAGGGTGTCCTCTTTCTCGCCTTTTTCTTCTCCTGCTTTTTATCATCCCTCTTTGAACTATGGTGTGGAGAAGAGTGTGATGGTCTTCTCCGCTTTGGTGGTGATGGAGAGCGTTTAGCCCGCCGTCTTTGTGGAGCCATCTTTGCCGAGGTGGCGGGAGACTCACTTCTTTCTCGTTCCTTCGGTGGAGGTTCTTGAGTTCTCCTTTGGGAAGGAGATGCATCATCAAGAAGTAAATTCCTGAGCCCTTCGTATGGATTCTCTTCTTCTTCCCAAATCGGAGAGAGACCTCTTTTGGGAGTCTCACAAGGAGGCTTCCTAGGTGTTCTCTTGTCATGGTGATGAGCTTGGAGAATCCCGTGAGCACGGAGCTGCCGTTGCACTTCAATTTGGAGAGATGGATTGCCCATGGCTTGTTGAAGCCTAGAAACAAGATAGTTAACAAGCATCAGAGCATCATTAGTAGCTTGCTCATTAGCAAAATCAAATTTATCAACATTAATTTCACTCTGTTTACTATTGTCAGCCATTCTAACAACTTTTAGGTGTACTTTGGCACTTCAAGCCCTAGTTGCTACTCCTCTTTACCCCTTTAGAAAAAGCACTCAAGCTACTGTACCCGTGGCTCGAATACCATGAATTGCAAGGAATAGAAGAGAGGGTCTTTTAACACCAAAACAGCACCGGCTCTTGTCAAGCTTCTAATAGCTTAATAGTGGTTAAGCCGTAGGCAAGCCCCGTAGGACTCCACTATTAAGACCATAGCTCTCGACGGTGATGCCCGATTAACTGCACGAAGGCAGGCGCACTGCAAGGCTGAAAAATCCCTATTCTACTTACTCATAGGCAATTAATAATACCAACCATTTATAGCTAGCTTGAGGACCTCCCTTCTTGAGCAAGAAAAGAGAAACCTTGTGCTCTGATACCAATGTAACATTTAATGGCCTAAAAACTTGTGTGTAGCAGAAATTAGCATGAACATAGTGGGCATTTCATTAGAATAGATTCCTAATGACAATTACAAGAGTGCTTGGGTGGAGAGAGCAACAAAAATCATAACACCTAGTTAGATAGAATGAAGAATACTTTCAAAAGAGAGAGAAATTAAGCTATTGACAATAGTTGAGGACCGGATTTGCATGGAGCCTGTCCCCCCTCCAAAAGGCTTTGTGTTATGGTTTCTCCCATCAAGAGAGACATTGTACGATACAGTTCTTTGTGTTCCTTCAAGACTAGCTAGTGCAATGAAGATGAAAGATTTATGCACTAAGCAAAACACTTAGCAAACACAACATCAATTATCCCCGGTCTCAGACCCAAGACCTCACACACCTTCGAAGATGGTGAGAGCTAGTAGGGTATGAGAGTAGATTGAGAGGAAGAAGGAGTATCTTACGAGAAAGATGTACATCTCCTCACATAATCACTCATATTAGCATAGCTTAGCTTAGTAGTTAGCATGGTAGAGGAGATGAGCATGCATTGAAGCTTGGCTCTTGGTTGGATTTGCATCCACATGCCAAGAGTGTGTCGATGTAGGCTTCTATCTCACAAGCTTGGAGTAGGTGATGAGCTCTCCCTTAAAGCTTGGGAAGAGATAGTCTTTTTCTTGCTTCTCACATAGACTGTGTGAGAGTGTGTGTGTGTGTGATAATGCCTTGCAAAAATCAGCCCCCTCTCTCACTTGGGCGAGCCCTCTTGCTAATTGCTCTTTTTATCCTCCCATTGGACCTCCCCAGGGCTAGCCAATGACTATTAAGCAGCATAAGTGATAGCTTTCTGACATGTGTCCCCCTTTCCCCTTTTGTGAGAGCTTTAGGTAATTTAATAATTCAACTAAACTCTCATTGGACCCCTTTGCCTCCTGGCCAATAGGAATCACGCAAGCTATTGGGCTGTTGAATGCTCATTGGACCCCCTGGGAGACTGTCCAATAGTCTTCTAGAGGACTTAACTCTCATTGGTTCCTTTATTAAATGTTTTTAAATTAATTAAACTAGATTTAATCTAGAGTAATTCTCATTGGTCCACCTCCAAGGCCATCCAATAGGAATTGGGTACACCTTGTGGGCATCTGGCCTAGGGAGCTGACATGTGTCCCTCATTCCCTTTGTGTAAAGGGAGCTTGTGTGTGTGTGTGTGTGTGTGTGTGTGTGGATTTCTCTCTCATTCCCTATAGGCTACGCTTGCCCCCTCCTATGTAGGGATGTGCAAAGACTTTTTTGGACACACACAAAGCATCCAATTCCCCTATGGTTGACCTTTGGACACAACCTTTGAATTTTTGAACCTTAGCATTTTGGAAGTCTTAATGGGCTGAACACACACACACACACACACACACACACACACACAAGTATGTGTATAGCATGGCATAGCGTGAGCGACGTGTCCATGAAGACGATCTTCTCCATGCTCTCTCTTTAGCTCCCATGCCCCCACTTCGCAACAACAGTGGTATCAAACCTATGGTTACGCTCCACGAATGTAACAAGCCAAGAACCTAAGTTTTCCATGACCTGCATCTGTTTAGATTACTAATCATAATAGTAATCGTGTTGATCTAACTAATTACTTTCTTATGTTTGTTGACAATAGAGAATATGACACGATCTTGTCCTTTTCTTGTTTAATCATTGTGTTGTATTCCATGTTGACTCTCCTTGTGGCTAGTTTAGGAAGTATTTCATGAGATATTGATAGTTATTTATGATTTAGCATTGTGGTATATTGTCAATCAAAGTATGCTTTGGTGTTTATGATAATCAAATTTGATGTCTTTCTAACTACAGTTTGAACCTTACGGATGGCCATGGATACCTCTGTCCAAAGCTATGGAGGACACACATCTCGAGTTGCAAATGGCTATGGAGAGTTTGTAGAAGAAGACAATGTTGTCTATGGTGAATTTACCTCGAGATTTTTGAGGAGAGGCTGCTATGACAGCGGTACATATCATTAATAAGTCACCTAGTACATTGTTAAATTACAAGATTTCATAGAAGATTTGGACAGGCAAGAAGCCTAACTATAATTGATTGGGGATTGATTGCATGTATTTAGGGGTGAGCCATTTTCACATGTCCCCAAAGAGCATAGAAAGAATATAGACTAGAAGTCACACAAATGAATCTTCATTGGTTATGGTATAGATGGACATATGGGATATTGTCTCTGGCACCCGAGATCTAGAATAGTTATCCATAGATTGTAGGTGATCTTTAATTAATCCGAGATGCATAGACAGCCTATAAAAGAGGTTGAATATTGCAGAGTGAGATTTGAGGACGTAGCCTCCAATGAAATCAAGAAAATATCTCAGTCTACTAATGATGTTCCTTCCACTAGTGGTGCTCCAAAGAGAGCAAGTGATGCTTTAGAGAGAGTTGAGTAAGTAGTCACGCTGTGAGGAGATCTTCACGTGTCTCCCATGCACCTGAACCATTTTAGCCATGGTTAGATTATCTATTGGTCTCACTGACTACAAAAAGCCTTCCTGGTACCAAGAGGCTTTCAAATGGAAGATAGTGTGAAGTGGGAGTAGGCAATGCAATCGGAGTTCCGCTCAATTGTAGAAAATGAAACTTGAGAATTGACAGTGTTTCCAGAGAGAGGGCAAACAAGACAAGCCTTGCAAATGGGTGTATAGGAAGAAGTACACAGTAGAAGATTCCAAGCCCAAATGGGTGTATAGGAACAAGTACACGGTAAAAGATTCCAAGCCCAAATGTAAGGCCTAGATTTTGATGAGATATCCTCTTTAGTAGTCAAGATTACTATGTTGCATATTAAGCTTAGAGAAATAGCCACTAAGGACATGGAATTGGTCTAGATGGACGTGAAGACGGTTTTCCTTCATAGGAATCTTCATGAGGATGAGAAGCCTACAAGGGTAGAACTAGTGTGTAGACAACTTAAGTCCTTGTATAGCCTAAAGCAGGGCTCAAGGCAATGGTATATGAAGTTTGACAAGCACATGTAGTCCCAAGGGTACGAAAAGATCCAAGAAGATCACTGCTTTTATACCCGAACGTTGAACAATGGTTCACAAATCATCTTGATACTTAATGTGTGTGAGGTCCCTGCACCTTGTCGAGAGGAGTGGAGTACCTTTGATAGGTCTCCAATCCTGAGAAGGAAAAACCAACGGACATTGCCTTAGCTACTACGTAGCCACGGGCATGAACCGTTAGTGAAGGATTGGTCCTATCTCGCTATGGCGGAGCGTGACCACCATAACCCTATCTAAAAACTATCTATAATCAATTATACCTAAAAGTATAAATCTTAGAGTGACCAACCTTTGCGCTTTTTTCCCCATGTTTCAGAAGCACAACCGCCAAGGTTTGTCTCTTTTAAGATTTGACTAATAAAAAACATCCTAATGTTGGAAAGTTACCCGACTCATCGGGTCCACCCGTCCATAGAATGATACCATCGGGGTATCATTCTCCCACTTTCCACACCACACTTACCCTTCTTTTGTTATCTAATTACTACCACACTATTTAAACATACATGTTCCTTTACTTTATTTATGATACTGGTTCGTTAAAACAGCCCTTCAAATAGTATTACAAACAATTGTCAAACAAGAAGTCGTCCAATTTTAAACCAATAACCCTTGGATTAGGTTCACTCAAGGATCTCTACTGGCGCTATTATGTCCGATCGGTGTATACATTATTCATAAAAACCCTTGTCCTCATAAGCATCCCTTACCGCTCAACAAGTACTCGTTGTGCTAATCTGGCGTACTCCCGTCACAGCAACAACGGTGACAATCTGAGCGTCATCCTCACGCCACGGCAAAACAAAACTGCAGTATCCAGCTGGGCTAATCTGGGTGTACTCCCACCACAGCATCAGCGGTGCCATCCTGGGCGTCATCTCACGCCTCGGCAACTGCCACATAATACCAGCGCTAATAAGTAGAGAGACTTGAGAGAAACCATACCGAAGGTTTTGGACAAACATTCTTTCCTATAGCAACCAGTTTAACCAGACAATCTTTCCTACTTGTCAACATATGACGAGTTTCTTGGGGTTAAGCCCCGTGGTTTCGGTCCGTGTTTTCTTTTCATAAGGTAAATAATATATTCATATGGTCTCGCATATGCAATGATGCATAACTTGAAACTGCAATACTAACCTGTACGATAGCTCCGATTGGTCCGATTGGTGGAGACATAGCATGTTCCGCAGGGATTCCACCGTTACTTGTACCAACTTCATGATCATTAGGGCCTTATGTTCAAGCACGCTTTGGAGCCATTTTTTTGTACTACACTTATGTTATACACTTAGAACTTTAAATTGGTCAATGTCCCTAGTAATCTCCTTGTTTTAAAAGAGAGACTGTAATTTGAACCCTCGCCAACTCGGATTCACACTTAGTGTTGTTGTTCTATCTCTAATTTCTATACATTAAATATTTGCTAATCTTAATTAATCAAAAATTAAGTGTGTAAATTACGAGTGAAAATTTAGGAATGCATTACTTTTATGCATGACATTTCTAATCCAATTCTAACTTCAACTAAATCAATTTTTAGTATTATTCAAAATTCTATTTAACCTAATTGACAATAACATTGGTGAATGAGAATTTCATCATGTATAATAAGAATATGATGAGTTCTCTTATGTATTAACTTTCAATTAACAATATATAAGTTAATAGTGAAGATGTACTAACTAGAGAGAGTAAGTATACTTAGAGAGATTAGAGTAAGAGAAAACATACACACACATCTTTTCTAAAGTTAATTGAATCTTACTATCCATTAGAAAGATTAGAGTAAAAGAGAACACACACACATACTTTTCTAAAGCTAATTGAATCTCACCAATCTATTAGAGAGATTAGACTAAAAGATAACACACACACACACACACACACATATCCTTCTTAAAGCTAATTAAATCTTATTAATCTATTAGAAGATTAGAGTAATAGATAGCACACACACACACATAACTAATTGAATCTTACTAATCTATTAGAGAGATTAGAGTAAAAGATAACACACACACACATATCCTTCTTAAAGCTAATTGAATCTTACTAATCTATTAGAAGATTAGAGTAATAGATAGCACACACACACACATAACTAATTGAATGCTCAATTAATACACATCTTATTAGTCCACTAGAGTTTTTGCTCTCTTAGTGGTTTGTAGACGCCTTCTCTCTAAGAGAAGTGGCAGCGCCTTGTGAGCGCTATAGAGGCAATCTCTATGTCTAAAGTGTGAGCATGGATGCTCTATTTATAGCAGAAAGAAAAACGTCCAACTGTTTTTTCAAAAAAAATAATAATTTTTTTAAAAAAATAAATTTTATTATTATTTTATTAATATTTTTTCCAAAAATCATACCCGCGTTTTTGGTACCCTTGTGGTACCCATGAGCTTGACCACTTTGTCATTATCATCAAAAGATAAAGCCACACAGGCTCCCCCCCCCCCCCCCTCATTAAGATTAGTCAAGAGTAGCCTCTCCTTTTTCATGTGACAGTGTGTCCCACTTTGTCCCCTCCTATGTGAGTCCATGTGGCTTCATTTGTCATCCCTGTGTATTATTTTATTTATTTTCTTAATGATAATTTACTTTACATTTTTAAGTTAAACTTTACAGTCTTATATTAACTTTACGGTAGTAAAAGAAAATTCTACAATCAGTAAATAAGTCTTGCAATAAGTTAGTTAGTGATTCATATAGCTAAACATGTCAGAATTTTGTAGCGTAAATTTTAATTTCTAGGTTTTCTCAACCTACGATTCATAATTCGAACTCGAATATCTTAAATAAGGAGTGATGGTTCAAAAAAATTCAAATGCGTAATAGAACTTGTGTGAAATTTGAAAGTAGAGACCTTACAATCTCCCCAACTTAGAATTTGAGATGTCCTCATCTCAAGAACAGTGAAGGGTTATCCTTAAGAAGGGATGTCTCATCTTCCCAAGTAGCATCTTCTATAGGAAAATCCTTCCATAAGATAAGATTTTCTTTGATGGATCTATTCCTAAGCTTTCTCTCTCGAGTTTCTAGGATAGTATCAGGTTGAAGTTGTAGAACATCTTGAGCAGGTAAAATGATTTGCTCATCATCAAGGACATGGTCAGGGTTATATACATAAGGTTTTAACAGACTTACATGAAATACATCATGCACTTTGAGATGAGAAGGGAGTTTTAGTCTATAAGCTTGATCACTTACAACCTTGATTATTTTGTAAGGTCCACAATATCGGTAGCTAAGCTTCTTATACCTTCCGAGAGATAGATTGCTTTTTTTGGGTTTTACTCGTAAGAAAACTTTTTCCCCTTCTTTGAAAATCAAATCAGATCTTTGTAAGGCTTCTACCCTTATAGTGGGGTCAGAAAAGTTAAGAGGTGATAAACATTCTTGACCATAAAGAGCATTAAAAGGTGTCATTCCAATACTTCTATGAGTAGAGGAATTGTATGCATACTCTACCAAGGGTAGGTATTGAATCCACTTGCGAGGTTCTCTATTGCAGTAGGCTCTGAGGATGTCTTCAATTACTTGATTAACTCTTTCAGTTTAATTTGGCCATCAGTTTGAGGATGATAAGCAGTTCTAAAACATAACTGGGTTCCAATAGCTTGAAACAATGATACCCAAAACTTTGAAGTAAACTTGGCATCACGATCACTAACAATCCTCTTGGGTAAACCATGAATTCTGTAAACCTCTTTCACAAATAGACGAGCAATATCTGAAGTTGTAAAGGTTATCTTGACTGGGATTAAGTGAGCCACTTTAGTAAGCAAGTCGACTATGACCATGATTGAATCATATCCAACTTGGACAAAAGGAAACCCGGTGATAAAGTCCATGCTAATACATTCCCATTTCATTTGGGGAATATCTAAAGGATGTAATTTACTTGGCATCTTTAGTCTCTCTGCCTTAATCCTTTGATAAGACAAACACTGCTTGACATAGCGAAGGACATCACCTTTCATACCTTGCCAATAGTAACTTCTGCGAATTGCATTGATGGTTTTGGCATAACCTGGATGTCTTGAAGTTGGGCCATCATGTGCTTCATATAGGATAGAATTCCTTAGGGTAGAATCCTTAGGTATGCATAATCGATTCCTATAGTAAATTTTCCCATCTTCTAAGGAGTAATGTAGAGGTTTAGGCTGATTTGATGATACCCTCTCTTCACGTAGGATACTAGCAAGTGACGGGAGCAAAGCGAACCCCGAACCTTGACGGCCTCTAAAAAACCGGGGACCGAATGGCGCGCCTCGAGCCTATCATGGTAAAGAAAACAGGGGGCACCACCTAGCTTCAGCGGCTAGGACGCAAAAAACACACCACCATAACAAAGTTTTCATCCAAGAGAGATGGATGCTTGGGAGCAATGATGAAGAGGAAAGGGAATGAGATCAAGTGTGTGTGAGAGAGAGAGAGAGAGAGAGAGAGAGAGAGAGTGAGGGAGGGGGTATAGCGGCTTAGTACTTAGGCACCACAAAAGGATGGCGAATCCGCACACCCTTCACACATACACAAGCTCACTCCAAACACAAGACTAGGTGGCAATTTCGCACACCTCACATGGGAAAAACATTGTAAGAAAACATACTCACAAAACCTCAAGCTTTATTTAGAGAATAAGGTGATGAAATGGGGAGCATAGGGTAGGGGAATGAGAAGGGAGAGTGTGGTAGAGCACATGGCGGATAGGTGGGAGTTGATGGCAAAGACTCGCACGAGGGTTACGGCCATCATCCTTCATTTAGTTTCCCTTCATCTTCCATAGCCCAAGGATATAGAGGTCATGCTTAAGACGAGCATGGTGATTGCGGTGATGGTGATGGTGTGGGTGTGTGTGTGTGCACTAGGCACACACAGTGCATAGTGTACTCTTTGGTAATGGTGTGTGTCCTTAGTGTGATGGTGACCCCTCTTTATATAGGGGAGGAGGGGGGAGAAATTCTACAATTTAGAAATGAAAAAATCATTATCTACATAGGCCATGTGACTGTGGGCCCCACTTGTCTGGCTGTGTGTATATGTGCCAGAACAGCAATCTCATGAGAGAGAGACTAAGAGAGAGAGATTGGTTGATGAAAAAAAGTGAGAGGTGACATGGAGAATAAAGTAATTACAAGAAGGGAGAGAGGGGAGTGTGTTCAGAGGTGAATCTGTGTGCAGATGTGTGTGAGCACAAGAAAAATCATGTAACCACCGGGTGGGGATGGGTCTGTGGGCACCTTTTTCAGTGAAACTGAGTGTGTGTCAGTGTGGGGGAGGTTATTTAGCTACAAGACAAGAGACATGGCGCCCTTTAGAGAGAGAGGGGGTTATTTGGGTCATGGGATATGATAGGAGAGAGAAAGAGGGGGTGGGGTATACTATTTTGGAAGATAGGGTAAGCTGCATGTGGGTTAGGGTGCATTATTGGTGAGTTATAATGCATTATTGGTGAGAGGTGGGGTAGCTTGAGGGGAGAGAGAAAGGATAAAGGACAAGGGGAAGAGAGAGGGGGTTGACCTTTTGAGTGGAGGAGAGGAAAAGGGACACCCAGCGGGGCAACAGTGAAGAAAAAGGAGGCAAGGTGGGGATGGGCTACCCCGCAGGCATGAGGTGGCCTATTTTACCTTTCTTATATATTTTCATAATCATACTTTATTTTTTTTCTTACTTTTTCCAATGCCTTTTATCACTCCCTCCCTAAGAGGGGGTTTTCATGGGGTGGGGACGAGAGAAGAGGGATATGGGAGCTTGGCTTGTGAAAAGCCCCCATCATTAGCCCTCCCCTTTTGGCTAGAGGCATTCATGTCTCTAGCTCATCTGTTTGATCATTATCGTCGGAGGTGGCGGCTGATGGTGTGTCCTCATCTGGAATGTCAATTGGTCGCCAACCATTTACCCTGGTTTTATGAAGTTTTCCGTCAGCCTCCATAAGCTGGTAGCTTCCATTGGCATACTTTTTCTTGATGATGAAAGGGCCTTCCCATCGGAGCAAGAGTTTCTTATCCTTGCACGTGTCGAAGTGATTGTTGTAGCGGAGCACCAACATTCCTTTCTTCAATTCTTTTTTCCGGAGATGCTTGTTAAAGCTAAGCCGTCTATGCTTTGCTTGTGCTGCATAATAATTTATTGCTTCTTCTCTGTCCAGCTACAGTCTTTCCAAGTTGATGATGTGATCTCTCAAATGCATGTTGGGTTGTTGAAGTTGGCTTACCATTACTCTGAGACTTTGTAGTTACACTTCAATGGGCAAGATTGCTTCCTTACCAAATACTAGATGATACGGTGTGAATCCCAAGGATGTATGAAATGAAATTCTGTAGGCCCATAAAGCTGGTAGTAGATACTTATCCCAGTCCCCGGGATGATTGTTTACCTGCTTGGTAATAATTTTAGAAACCATTCCATTTACCTTTTCAAATAGGCCATTACATTGAGGGTAATATGGTGAAGAGTGCCTCCTTGTAATGCCCAGTTTTTGCATTAATTCTCCTACCAAGTCTGCTTTGAAACCTGGCCCTCTATCAGAGATGATCTCTAAAGGTGTGCGAAACCTACAGCATATGTGCTCGTAGATAAATTTAGCTACCTCTACCGCTATGATTCTAGTGGTGGCTGTAGCCTCTGCCCATCTAGTCATGTAGTCGACCCCCATGATAATGTAGAATTTTCCTGAGTTGGCCCTAGGTAATGGCCCAATGGCATCGATACCCCATTTTTCAAATGGGCCATATGAGAGAATAGGTGTCTGTGGTTCAGGCATAAGTGACCTAGTGCCGGACTTTTGACACAACTTACACGTTTTGCACCAATGGTGTACATCACGGTTGAGGCTAGGCCATATAAAGCCTGCCTGCAAGATTTTCCTACTTGTTATGTCTAGGGCAAAGTGACCACCACAAACCCTGTCATGACAGCTAGCAATTACTCCCATGATTTCATGAGAGAGAGGGACCTTCCTGAGTATTTGGTCCTTACCCTTACAGTACAAACCATCATTGATGATTCGATACCTTGTGGCCTTCCGCGTCAGCCATTTCTTCTGTCCCTTTGTTAAATCTGATGGGCATTCCCCTGTTTCCAAAAAATGCATGATGTCAGGCAAGGCATCACTACCTTGAAATAGAGGGAGCTTTAATTTTATTGCTCCAACCACCACTTCCTGTAGTCTTTCACTTGCTAGGGCATCTGCTTCTTGGTTTTGAGCCCTTGGGATATGGTGTATTTGAACTTATTCAAACTTACCCAACAAGGTTTTTACACCACTGAAGTGAGTCCTTAAACTATGATTCTTGCATGTCCATGATCCATTTACTTGCCTTACCAGAAGTAGAGCATCCCCAAATACATTAAGGCATTGTACACCTTGCGAGAGGCACCATTGTAGACCCTTGGTTAGTGCTGCATACTCAACTTCATTGTTAGAATGTGAATCTAACAATTGGCCCAACGAAAATACCTTTGTCCCTTTGTCATCAAAGACCACTATGCCTGTAGCTGATTTGTCGGACACTCGCTTGTAGGCTCCATCAAAGTAGAGAGAGTATGCTCCTTCTACCATCGGTGGTACTGGAGGTAATCGGACTTCTCCTTCCTTTCAAAGATTTGGTAGGTCATGAGTCCCCCCAAACTTGCCCTTGTCGTGCTTTCTACCTGTACCGTGTAGTCAAACTCTTGCAGACGAACTAGCCATTTAGTAATTCTAGCAGACACATCCATGTGTTGTACAACATAGGGAAATATTTCATCCGTGGTTAGAATCACAAATTGCTTAGGCAGCAAATATGACCTAAACTTTGTAGTTGCAAATCTAAGAGCTAGGACTAAGTGTTCCACATGGGTGAAACCTTTCTCTCCTGCTGTCATCATTCGACTAGAGAAGTAGATTGGCCTCATGAAAGATGTCGTCGTATCCTTTTGGAGTAGCATAGCCCCCAATGAGTCATCACCAACACTTGAGGTGACATAGAATTTTTCATCCCACTTAGGTGGTGAGATAGTTGGCAGAGTGGCTAAGACCTCCTTTACCTTGTTGTAGTGATGTTCGCTTTCCTCGTCCCAAGTAAAAGTTGATCTTTGAGTGAGTTGTTGCAGTGGTAGAACAAGTTGTGATAGTAGATGTATGAATCTACTTAAGTACCTCACCTTCTGTAGAAAAGAGACCAGTTGATGTGCGGTCGTTGGTGAAGGTAGGGCTATGAGTGCGGACACCTTACTTGGGTCGGCGCTGATACCTCTTGCTGAAATTTCATGGCCTAGTAGAATGACTTTACTCTCCCCAATGTGACATTTATCCACATTTAATTGCCCACCTAGGCTCTACAACCTGGCCAAACCTTCAGTTACCTTTTCTAAATGTGAAATACGGGAGCTATATATACAAAAATCATCAATGAACACTCTTATGGATGCCAAAGAACGGTTGAAAAACATATGTGACATATCTTTGGAATGTGGCAGGTGCATTTGTGAGACCAAATGGCATAACCCTGTATGAAAAACAACCCCATGGCGTGATAAAAGTGGTTTTTAGCTGATCTTCCAAGGCTATGCGTATTTGAAAGTATCCAGAATAACCATCACAGACGATATAGCATTCAAAAACCACTACTTCATTCAGAATTTCATCCAAGAAAGGGAGAGGAAAGTGGTCTTTCTTTGTAGTTGCATTTAGTGGTTTGTAGTCAACACAGACTCTCCGCTTACCATTCTTTTTAGGCGTCACCACTACGGGTGACACCCATTCTGAGTTTTCTACAGGATAGATGAATCCCGCCTCCAGCAGTTTCCTTACCTCGGCCAAGAGTGCCTTTTCTTGTATGACCCCCAGTCGTCGTAGCTTTTGCAAAACTGGTTTTACCCCTTCCTTCAGCTTAATATGATGTTCCACCACTGTAATGCCTGTGATTCTTTCATAGTTGTCAATGAACAGGTTAGGAAATCCCATCAAAATTTGCAAAAAACTATCTTTCTCCTCAAGTGTTAATTCCGTAGACAACATACCCTTCAACGTACTTCCTCCTAGGCCAGGTGATTTGCTCTCCTCTTCATTGGGTTGCCCTTTTGGTGATGGATCACCAGTTGTGCTTACCCTTTGTGGATCCTTCATAATGATACCCATCACATCAATGGAACTGTCACTTTCGTCGGTGGATGTGTTCTCCTCCTCAGAACTGGAAGATTCGCTAGTGGTTTCATCTGCCGATGTTTCCAGATTCATTTGCTTCTGCTTGCCAATCCTCATGTTGTAGTAGATTGTCTCCCCTTTCTTACCGGTCATGCGTAGAAGGCCAGTACCCCAGTCCTGTTTTGCCTTCATGGCCATCAACCATGGCCTTCCCAAAATTAGTGGATAGCCCTCCTCCTTAGTAGGCATTACAAAAACATCTACCTCTACCTCAGTGTTGAAAGCTTTGATTTTCAAGGCACTTACCACACCCACACACTTTACTTTTGCGTTGTTTGCCATCTTTGCCTTGCATGGAGAAGGCCTGTCAACCTCGAGCCCTAATCAAAGCATCATAGCTTCGCTCATTACACAGATTTGTGCACCTCCATCAATGTAGGTGTTTCCAACCCTCTTTCCTTTTATGTTTACGTCGACAATTGGAACGATGTCATCCATGTTGCATCCCAAAATTGCTCCGGCTACCTTTGTTTTGGAGCGTCTTGTACTTACCATTTTAGACCATTGTCGCCTTACTTTAGGTACAAGATGTAGCAGTTGTGGCCATGTAATCTTCAGTCCTTGCTCTGCCACATCCAATGTTAGATCATAGGGCTTCGAACTTTCCCCTAGTTGGAAGTCGGTGATGCCCAATTTCCGTCGTGGCCTGGATGGCCTCTTGCTAGTTTCTCCTCTCATGCTTCTCTCATCATCTGATTGTGTAGCCAGCTTCTCCCTCCTAGCTCTTTTCACAGTCATGGCCTCAAGTGGTTCTAAAAAGGTTACCTTCTCCTTACCCTTGTCCCTCTCCTTTGCTCTGGGTGGAGCCACTACTACGGCTTTTCCTTTCTCTTCTAGCCTTATGATGTTTACAGGGCGATCAGGTGGTGGGGCTGGTGGAAGAGATGGAATGGATGCTTGTAGTGGTGTCTGGGGTGGACGTAGAATTTGTGCTGGTGGGGTTGGTGCTCGGGGTGGGGGTTTTCTTTCTCTAGGGGGTGACAATTGGTTCCTCCTACCTCCTCTATTATAGTTTTGTCGTGGTTTGGGACAGTAGTACATACCGTGACCGTCTTCTCCGCAGTTGTAGCAATGATACTTTCTGTTTTGTCGTCGTGCTCTTCCAGGGTCTTGATCTCTTTCTTGACTCCTCCCTTGTTGTAGTAAGTGGACAGACAAATTATGCAATTGGTCAGTAATATGGGCCAACATATCTTGTTGGTCATCTCTTACCCCAAGAGCCGGTGGTGGTGGTGGAATGGTGGTTGTCGTAGTTTCTGGTCGACGTGATCTTGCTGTTTCTTTTGACTCGATTTCTTTGGCTTTCATTCGCAGCTTCTTGTCCTTAAGGCGAGCAATCTCAACGGCTAACTCATACGTAGCCGGGAATCTACCTTTCACCTTCTCCTTGAGAAGCGGCCATAAGCCATGCGTGAACCGATCTTTTTTTAGGAAATCGGGTGCATCTTCCCCCCTTGCCAGTGACTCAACCCACCGTTCCCACAAATCCACAAATTTGGACTCATAGGTGGCATATTCTAAAAGACCCTCCTGCTTCAAGTCTCTCAACTTGTCCCACAACTTTTCTGAAGGGGTATCTCCCCCAAAGCGCCTCTTAAAAGTGGTTTTTAAGGGTTCCCAGTCATCCTTGGTTGCTTGTGGAAGTGCATTGTACCATGATCTAGCTTCTAGCTTCATAAGATGCTTAAAGATTCTAACCCGGGATTCATCCGTATCTTTTTTTCTCACTACACATGCTACTTCAAAGTCATCTAGGAAGTCTGTTACCAAATCCTCCCCCTTCTTTCCTTTAAATGTTGGAAATGCTACACTTGCCATGATTACTGAGAGAGAGCTAGAAAGACACACTGCTTAACTTGCAAAAGTTTTTTTCTTCTTTACAAGGAGGCGTGTATACCCTCTTATACTAGGACATAGATTAAAACTTCAAACGGTACATTGCCTTGTACCAAAGGTAGGACAAATGGTTGATCTGATGCCAGAACCACAAAAAATTGCTCCCCACCCAGCATGGTGTCAATGACGTGCTGGTAGTGAGCCTTCAAATCGAGTATTACCTTGATTGAGCGTACATGTGTTGGTATGTGTGATCTGTCTTGAGGTAGGTTGTACTGATTCATGTGAAGCTTAGAGGTGCTTAGTCCATGTCCAAGCTTGTGGGAGAGGGTGGTGTTCTTTCCTGAAACAAACTCAGTAGATCCCTAGTTTCTCTAGTGAGAGTGTGAGCCAATGATTCCGTTATCTGTGCTGCAGCATCAGGTGCGACTTGAAAACTGACTGTGATAATTACCTCGGTGACTTGAGTTACGCGATTCTCAAAGTAGAATAGTGTTGATTCTCTATTGTGTAGAGCTCCTTCCATTTTGTTTTTGTGGGTTGGTTGTAGGTTGCGGACATGGTTTCGACCTTCTCCTTCTTCTTCTTGGCACTTGGCCTATGTATATCCACTGGGTTTGGCGTGTTGGTTGACTCTCCCACTGCAAATCGATTACCGTTACGCCTGGCACTCGAGCTTCGATGGAGATGCGGAGTTCGTCTAGTTGTGCTTGGAGCTCTTCTTCTTCTGTCGTCCAATTAGCAAATCCTGCTAGCCATTCATCCATTCACAATAGTTTAGGGGTTTCAGTCTTGTAAACTAAAGGGTTTCATGAGGAGATCCTCAGTGGGGGCACCAAATGACCGGAGCAAAGCGAAACCCGAACCCCGACGGCCTCTAAAACACCGGGGACCGAATGGCGTGCCTCGAGCCTGTCATGGTAAAGCAAACAGGGGGCACCACCTAGCTTCAGCGGCTAGGACACAAACAACACACCACCATAACAAAGTTTTCATCCAAGAGAGATGGATGCTTGGGAGCAATGATGAAGAGGAAAGGGAATGAGATCAAGAGAGAGAGAGAGAGGGAGAGAGAGAGTGAGGGAGGGGGTATAGTGTCTTAGTACTTAGGCACCACAAAAGGATGGCGAATCCGCCCACCCTTCACACATACACAAGCTCACTCCAAACACAAGACTAGGTGGCAATTCCGCACACCTCACATGGGCAAAACATTGCAAGAAAACATACTCACAAAACCTCAATCTTTATTTAGAGAATAAGGCGATGAAATGGGGAGCATAGGGTAGGGGAATGAGAAGGGAGAGTGTGGTAGAGCACATGGCGGATAGGTGGGAGTTGATGGCAAAGACTCGCACGAGGGTTACGGCCATCATCCTTCATTTAGTTTCCCTTCATCTTCCATAGCCCAAGGGTATAGAGGTCATGCTTAAGACAAGCATGGTGATTGCGGTGATGGTGATGGTGTGGGTGTGTGTGTGTGCACTAGGCACACACAGTGCATAGTGTACTCTTTGGTAATGGTGTGTGTCCTTAGTGTGATGGTGACCCCTCTTTATATAGGGGAGGAGGGGGGAGAAATTCTACAATTTAGAAATGAAGAAATCATTATCTACATAGGCCATGTGACTGTGGGCCCCACTTGTCTGGCTGTGTGTATATGTGCCAGAACAGCAATCTCATGAGAGAGAGACTAAGAGAGAGAGATGGGTTGATGAAAAAAAATTAAAGGTGACATGGAGAATAAAGTAATTACAAGAGGGGAGAGAGGGGAGTGTGTTCAGAGGTGAATCTGTGTGAAGATGTGTGTGAACACAAGAAAAATCATGTAACCACCGGGTGGGGATAGGTCTGTGGGCACCTTTTTCAGTGAAACTGAGTGTGTGTGAGTGTGGGGGAGGTTATTTAGCTACAAGACAAGAGACATGGCACCCTTTAGAGAGAGAGGGGGGTATTTGGGTCATGGGATATGATAGGAGAGAGAAAGAGGGGGTGGGGTATACTATTTTGGAAGATAGGGTAAGTTGCATGTGAGTTAAGGTGCATTATTGGTGAGTTATAATGCATTATTGGTGAGAGGTGGGGTAGCTTGAGGGGAGAGAGAAAGGAGAAAGGACAAGGGGAAGAGAGAGGGGGTTGACCTTTTGAGTGGAGGAGAGGAAAAGGGACACCCGACGAGACAACAGTGAAGAAAAAGGAGGCAAGGTGGGGATGGGCTACCCCGCAGGCATGAGGTGGCCTATTTTACCTTTCTTATATATTTACATAATCATACTTTATTTTTTTTCTTACTTTTTCCAATGCCTTTTATCACTCCCTCCCTAAGAGGGGGTTTTCATGGGGTGGGGACGAGAGAAGAGGGGTATGGGAGCTTGGCTTGTGAAAAGCTCCCATCACAAGCATCTGGTAATCTGTATTTCTGACAGCAGCATCCAAGACCTTGTCTAGAATAGGGTTGTTAGCCATGGAAACTGCCCCCAGAAAAGCTTTACGGCTTAGGGCATCTACCACAACATTATACTTACCTGGTCTAAATTTAATATCAAAATCATATTTGTGCATGAGCTCTATCCATCTCCTCTGTCTCATGTTAAGGTTAGGTTGGGTAAAAATCCACTTAAGGCTCTTGTGATCTGTTACCAATTGGAATTTGCGTCCCAATAGATAATGTCTCCATAGCTTGAGAGCATGATTAACTGCTAGCAATTCTAAATCATGTGTAGCATAATTCACTTCATGAATCCTAAGCTTTCGAGAAGTATAAGCTACAGGACTTCCTTCTTGAGTAAGGACTCCTCCTAATGCACTCTTGGGTTATCAATTGCAGCATGTAGAGTTTCTCTTTCCTCTTGTTCTTCTCCCAATGTTGGTGCTCCTATCATAGCATTGACTCTGGCAGCCATTCCGCGCCCTCGACCTCGTCCTCCATTTCTTCCTCCACGATTTATTATTTGTCCTCGTCCTCTAGCTCGATTAGGTGTATTTGTTGCCAGGACTCGTCTAGGACATACATTCCTGAAATGTCCTAGCTCGTTGTATTCATAGCATCTAAGATCTGCATTTTGAGCTCCATTTGCTGAAGCTGCAACTATTGGATGAGTTTGGTGAACTGGGTGAACTTGCCTTTGGTTCCACATCATAGACCGTCCTCTCCTTCCAGCATTCCTTAAATTTCCATTTCGTACCCTTTGAGAGTTTGACATCTCTTTAGCTAAGGGTTTAGCTCTTAAAAGAGCATCTTGAAAATTTACAGGCCTCATGGCTTCTAGACGAGTATTTAAAGGAGAATTTAGCCCTTGGCAGAAACGGGCTACTTATTGATCTGCGGTCATTGACGGAGCATAGCGCCTAAGAGTTACAAATTTGGAGTAGTATTCTTCCACTATAAGATGAAATTGACGTAAGTTGAAGAATTCATTCATCTTAAGGGATTCGTGTGCAGGTGGAAGATAACGTCCTTTGACAGCATACTTAATGTCTTCCCAAGTTTGAGTGTTTTGAGCTACTTGATTATCTTTGCAGTGTTGTTTCCACCAAAGCTTGGCATCCCCCGTGAGACGAAACATAGCCAACATTGCGTGGTTATCGGGAGTAGTACAAGCAGCAGCAAAATAATCCTCCATCTCTTCAAGCCACACTTCTGCATCACACTCAACTAGGGCTCCTTCCCCTTTGAAAGAGGGAAGTTTAGCTTGCTTGAGAAGTAGCTTTTTCTCTTGAAGAGATGTGTACACCGCACTCTATGAAATATAGATTAAGTGAAACTTTATTGGATACTCTAACTTTAAGGCAAGACTTGATCAGAAAATAATACAAACAAAAGATAATATTAATCCAAACTTTATTTATGTACACATTATTTACTACCAAGGTTGGTAGTCTTTAGGTACAAGGATTGTAATGTCTCTATATTTTGAGTTTAGTGACTACAAAAGGATAGGCTAAAGGATCAAAATAATAAGTTTCCTTTGACCCTTGAGAGCTACGAGATACACATATGGGTCGAATCCTACCACCATGGGTAACTTTTGTAACTTGGTTATAGACCCATTGAGTCTGAGATATCTTTTCTCCTCCCAAGGTAATGGTAGCATTTGGATTCTTAGTACCAAGGAAAAGATAAGCTTCGATGACTTTTAACTCCTCTACCCAACGAAGTTTCTTGAGGTTGGCATCCATGCACCATATCTTGTCAGCATCGATGGTATAGATTGCTCCAGATGGACTCCAGTTGATACCCCATCCTCTATGCACCCTTAGAATAGGTGGTGCAAACACCCTATCCAAAATCATCATCACTCTTTTTCGAAACTGAAAATTTGGTGATTGGCCAGCATTTTCAAACATGATGGTGAACACCTGGAATTTTTGGTAGGCTGAATGAACATTTTCCTGTACTAGGAAAGTTCAGTCTTCAATACCATATAAAAACACAAAACAATTTTTCTAGGTTCTTCTATTATTTCAAACATTCGCATCCTTCAATATCCAAACATCAATCTAAAAATCTCCCCAAGCTTTAATCTAGGCTCTGATACCAGTGTGAGGTCCCTGCCCCTTGTCGAGAGGAGCGGAGTACCTTTGATAGGTCTCCAATCCTGAGAAGGAAAAACCAATGGACATTGCCTTAGCTACTACGTAACCACGGGCATGAACCATTAGTGAAGGATTGGTCCTATCTCGCTATGGCGGAGCGTGACCACCATAACCCTATCTAAAAACTATCTATAATCAATTATACCTAAAAGTATAAATCTTAGAGTGACCAACCTTTGCGCTTTTTTCCCTATGTTTCAGAAGCATAGCCGCCAAGGTTTGTCTCTTTTAAGATTTATGACTAATAAAAAAAATCCTAGCGTTGGAAAGTTACCCGACTCATTGGGTCCATCCGTCCATAGAATGATACCATCGGGGTATCATTCTCCCACTTTCCACACCACACTCACCCTTGTTTTGTTATCTAATTACTACCACACTGTTTAAACATACATGTTCATTTACTTTATTTATGATACTGGTTCGTTAAAACAGCCCTTCAAACGGTATTACAAACAATTGTCAAACAAGAAGTCGTCCAATTTTAAACCAACAACCCTTGGATTAGGTTCACTCAAGAATCTCTACTAGCGCTATTATGTCCGATCGGTGTATACATTATTCATAAAAACCCTTGTCCTCATGAACGTCCCATACCGCTCAACAAGTACTCGTTGTGCTAATCTGGCGTACTCCCGTCATAGCAACAACGGTGACAATCTGGGCATCATCCTCACGCCACGAAAAAACAAAACTGCAGTATCCAGCTGGGCTAATCTGGGTGTACTCCCACCACAGCATCAGCGGTGCCATCCTGGGCGTCATCTCACGCCTCGGCAACTGCCACATAATACCAGCGCTAATAAGTAGAGAGACTTGAGAGAAACCATACCGAAGGTTTTGGAAAAACATTCTTTCCTATAGCAACCAGTTTAACCAGACAATCTTTCCTACTTGTCAGCATATGACGAGTTTCTTGGGGTTAAGCCCCGTGGTTTCGGTCCGTGTTTTCTTTTCATAAGGTAAATAATATATTCCTATGGTCTCGCATATGCAATGATGCATAACTTGAAACTGCAATACTTACCTGTACCATAGCTCCGATTGGTCCGATTGGTGGAGACATAGCATGTTCCGCAAGGATTCCACCGTTACTTGTACCAGCTTCATGATCATTAGCGCTTTGTGTTCAACCATGCTTTGGAGCCATTTTTTTGTACTACACTTATGTTATACACTTAGAACTTTAAATTGGTCAATTTGCCTAGTAATCTCCTTATTTTCAAAGAGAGTCTGTAATTTGAACCCTCGCCAACTCGGATTCACACTTAATGTTGTTGTTCTACCTCTAATTTTTATACATCAAATATTTGCTAATCTTAATTAATCAAAAATTAAGTGTGTAAATTACGAGTGAAAATTTAGGAATGCATTACTTTTATACGTGACATTTCTAATCCAATTCTAACTTCAATTCTATACTTCAACTAAATCAATTTTTAGTATTATTCAAAATTCTATTTAACCTAATTGACAATAACATTGGTGAATGATAATTTCATCATGTATAATAAGAATATGATGAGTTCTCTTATGTATTAACTTTCAATTAATAATATATAAGTTAATAGTGAAGATGTACTAACTAGAGAGAGTAGGTATACTTAGAGAGATTAGAGTAAGAGAAAACATACACACACATCTTTTCTAAAGTTAATTGAATCTTACTATCCATTAGAAAGATTAGAGTAAAAGAGAACACACACACATACTTTTCTAAAGCTAATTGAATCTCACCAATCCATTAGAGAGATTAGAGTAAAAGATAACACACACACACACACATATCCTTCTTAAATCTAATTAAATCTTACTAATCTATTAGAAGATTAGAGTAATAGATAACACACACACACACATAATTAATTGAATCTTACTAATCTATTAGAGAGATTAGAGTAAAAGATAACACACACACACATATCCTTCTTAAAGCTAATTGAATCTTACTAATCTATTAGAAGATTAGAGTAATAGATAGCACACACACATGATGCATGGTTTTTAGGACTCCTTCTGAAGATGCAATAAAGGCACAGTCAGTTGTTGGGGAGATGAGGATACTCTAGTCCAAGGGATCTCGAAAGAGAAGAAAAATCTACTTCACAAGCACCAAAGAGTAAAAAGTGCCATGGACAGAAGATACGTGGGAACGAGCTCTTATGCATGCCTACAACCTATATCTTACAGAATAGCCCATTCTAGGTGTGAATTTCCAGTGAAATTTACACGAGGATGTTCGTGTGGACTCACAGCACAGCATACTCCGTTTTCACTTTTTTACCGACAGTAAATATTTTTTACCACATTAAATATTTTTTACCTTCAGTAAATATTTTTCACCTACATGGTAAATACAAATCACTTTTTATCTACAGTAACTTTTTTTACCCATGGTAAATATTTTTTAGTGCACCATAAGTATTTGGTAGGTAACAGTTCACTGTTACTAGAAGCAGTGATTGGGCATCAACAATGCAGTTATAGGAGGAGAAAAGGAGAAAATCTTATGGTAAAGGTGAGTCAACAGGGATGAAGACTTTTGAGTTGAAAAGAGACATGCTGATTTTTTCAAAGAACACATGTCAAAAGAAGCCATGGTTGAGGATTTTTTGAGAATTTGATATTCAGGAGGACCCAAGCTGCCACCCCCCCCCCTGCAGGCCCCCCCCTGACATGTGCAGAACCTCCAGTTTCAACAGCCACCTTACCTGCTCTTAAATGGTGGTCAAGGCCTTATCCCCATGTGTCACAATAAAAAAAAATCAGCATTTATCCTCCCCTCTCACATCACTCTAGAGAATATCTTGATGGTGACATATCAGGTGACCTCAATCTGTTGACCACCCTAAGAAAAAGGAACCCCGATCAGCGGATTTAAGCATGTTTATCCCTAATCCTAAACCCTCTCAGAAACCTATATAAGGAGGCCTTCTCT
Organism: Adiantum capillus-veneris; assembly: GCF_014529385.1. NCBI lineage: Eukaryota > Viridiplantae > Streptophyta > Polypodiopsida > Polypodiales > Pteridaceae > Adiantum > Adiantum capillus-veneris. The sequence goes on from NC_140934.1 coordinate 177,364,298, forward strand.
CACTCAAAAACAACACTTCACTCACTTCACCAAGCAACGAAGCTATGACGACATTGCTCACAACGAGGAGCTATGGATGGAGCTCTACTCTCTCTCCCTCTCTCTCTCTCCTTCTAGTATGCTACATTACTAGCCCTAAAACCTAAATAAGGAGTCTTGTCTCATGCTCCATGGCCACCATCTCGCCATCATTCTCTAAGGTATTGATGTGTTTCTAGTAGGATCATACCTACTTGCTGGGTTGATTGTTTTTGACAAGGGATTATGCCATCCTTGGCTTGCTTCTCTATATCCTTGTTATGTATGATCAGATGCCGTTGTATTGTTAAGCTGATGTCTTGTGTATATATATGCTACATAAGGTCCCTAAGCTTCGTTTCTATGTGTTTTGATGCCACCATAATGCCAGATGTCTCACTTGCCTATGTGCACTATGTTTGAGGTCCCTAAACCTCTTAATTTAGGGTGGTGCCCCCTTTGTTTTGTTCTTTGCTTGTTTGCATGAGGCGTGGTTTGTGGAGTGTGCACGAGTACAGAGGCCACCCGATTGCACTGCTCTTTTTCCCGCTATCATTTTGGTGCCCCCACTGAGGAGGGCTACACAGACCTTCAGTCCACAAGCAATGAAGATGTGCAATCTACAACATGGACGAATGGCGTGAGGAGTTTGCAAATTGGAAAACAGAAGAGGAGGAGGCTTTAGAGGCCTTAAAAGCTTTCATCGAGGTCTTGTTACCAGGTTGCAGTGTCATTGAAATTCAAGAAGTAAGTTCTTCTACATGCCTTGTTCGTGATCGTCGCCAACGAAGGAGAGTGAGGAGAAGAGCTTGATATACCTCTCCTCTCAACCTATGAGTGCTCCAAAAACCTCCAACACACACGAGCTTGAAATATTCTACATCAACATACACGAAGGTACTGTGACACACATTAAGGGAAGAGAAAGCATCACCAGACCTCTCTTTCCTGAGGAGCCAACTAAGAGGAGGAAGATCACCTCTACACCTAAGTGGCCCAAGGCCGCAGCGCGTGCTCAAGCGTAAGGTAACATTTGGCTTAATCTCATTAATAAGGGATTACATGACCACTACAGGCAAGAAAAAGGCTAGTGAGCAACCAACTTCAACCTCCAACTTGCAACCACGACTCTCACCCCTAAATCCTCCTGAAGCAAAGAGGCGAAGGCTTGCCTACAAGATTTCCGCCCGTCTGCGAGTGCTCCCAGTGCACTTTGTGAATCCAGACACCACCAATCCCAATCCAACCTCCTGTCCGCGTGAAGATCACTTTGGATATTGTCCAAAGTGCTTTGGAGACCGGGTGAAAAGCCTCCCTGCCCTACCTTTGCTGCTAATTTTCAAGAAGTTATCTCAATCTAAGGAAACTATCTTAGTTGATGATGTGCTGCACATTAATGGTGTCACTTTCATTCGTCATGCTGATTATGGTAATAGCATCCAATTGCTGCTTGCTAAAAGGCTCAGCATTGTACAAAGTCTTGCCATCACGCCTTACGTCTTCACAGATGCATCAGGAAGAGTCAAAGTGATCTGAGGTGCTGACCTTCTGTGGCTGATCAGGCTCATTGGTCCCAAGGTGGTGCAACTAAGCTAGGCTCTTGTGTGTAAGTATGGATGCCAATAATGAGAATGATGATCCCCGCATGTTTCCTTTCCATTTTGTGCGTCATATCCGTGTGAATATTTGTATTGATAGAAAAATCTTTTATCAGCAAAGAATAGCCCTGTTGTTTGGAGCCGAGAGACTTGGGGAAATCTTGTGCTCTCCTCATCCTGTCATTCTACCCTTACTAGACTATTACCATTCCTTTGATGTGTCGATCTTCATCCTATTTTGAGCTAAGTTGTGCTAAAGCTCCAAATTGTAATTACCATACTCTATTTTAAAATAAATTGGAGCTGTTTGTGTAATTGTTTACTCTCTCACTTATGGCCTTCCCTAATTTTTATGGTAAGCTTGGGGAGGCTGCTCCAGACTTTTTGGATAATTTGGAAATGGCCTTTCTGGTATCGGGAAGGGATGACGAAGCTACTAAGTTAAGGGCCTTTCTTTTGGTCTTGAGGGAAGGTGCAAAATTATGGTATCAAACTTTGGCACCTGAAGAAAGAAGAGACTGGGAGTCCTTAAAGATGGCCTTCATCGAAGAATTTCGCCGCCATGAGCCTCCAGAGGAGATATGGAGATAGCTCTTAGAGCTACGCCAAACATCACCCAATGACTATAGAAGCTATGAAGGAAAGTTTTCCAACTTGTGGGAGAAATGGTGTGCATCACTAGGTGAAGGAGAAAAGGTGCCAGAATGCCTAAAGAAGGACTGTTTCCTGGCAGGGCTTTACCCCATCCTTCGAGAAAAGGTAAAAGGTAAATTCCCAGATACCTTTGATAAAGCTATGACTTATGCAAGGGAGAAGGATAGGAAGTTAAAATTCCAAGCTCAACTACAAGGGGGAATGGAGCCTCCACCGCTAGCTCAACCTACGGCAAGGGTAGTAGCAGGGACAGGAGCAACAGACCAAGAGTCCTCTCAACAAGAATTACTTCAACAAATCACCAATCAACTAGAGAGCCTGTCCATCAATCTGGTTCAAGGTGTAAGGGCTCCCCAGCCAGGAAATGAACAAAATAGACCAGAAGGACAAAGGCAAGCACGTGAGTACATTTGCTACAACTATGGAGAGGTAGGTCACGGCATGTATTATTGCCCCCATCCACGACGCTATCAAGGAAATGGTAATCAAAGACGGCCTCCTTGCCAGCAAGTCACTCCTCCTCGAGCTAGGCCACTAAATAGACAAAATGCACACGTGGCTCCACCAATCCAAATATTGAGACCCCCTCGTCCACCACCACAAGCACCAGCAGAGATCCCTCCACTACCATCGGGAGGGGAGGACAGGGATGTCTCTGTCATAACTCTTGACAATGGTAAGGATAAAGGGAAAGAAAAAATGGAGGAAGCTGTTGCCATGCCAATAAAGAGAGTTAGGAGACAAAGAACTAATGAAATGGAAGCTTCAGAGCCGGATAAAGGGAATGAGGGTTCCTCCCAAGTGATAGGAGACAAGAACAGGAAGAGTAGGTCAAGGAGGCACATAGGAGTAGAAGACTTTCCACTTGGGGTAGGATCCATACCTTACGACCTGGTAGCAGATGTGAGTAAGCAAGGACCAAAGATTTCATGGCAGCAACTCCTCCACCTTTCCCCAAAGATGCGTAGAACCTGGTCTAAGATGGTCAGCACCAGGAGGGCTAAGGCAAAGTCAATTTGGGTCTATTAGTGCAAGAGGCATGAAGGATATCATGCCAGTCATTGATGCAGAGATTAAGAGTCAGCGAGTCTCCAATGTGTACGTAGATGGTGGAGCCGAGATTTGTGTTATGACAGAGAAATTAATGCACAGGTTGGGTTTGGAAGTAAACGAGCAAACTTCCTTAGAAGCTAAGATGGCAAATAATGTAAGGGTGGCTTGTGTGGGAAAGGTTAATGGAGTGAAGGTTTCAGCTTTTGGTGTGGCAATCTCAATTGATGCTTATGTGATCCCAACTAAGGGGGAGGTCTATCCGCTAATTCTTGGAAGACCTTGGCTTATGGCTATGAAAGCTAGGCAAGATTGGGAGACAGGTTCCCTTGAGTTGCGACCAAATCATAAGGTAGGTGGCAAGAAACAAAAATTTGTGTATGACATGAAGCAGGGTAGACAACAAGACCTAGAGATGGAGACTTCTATGGATGAATGGAGCACAAGCAGTTGCTCTTCATCTGAGGATGAGTCATCTGAGGAGGATGCTAGCTCTTTGGAAGTCATGGGTATAATACTGCGAAACCCAGAAGGAGAAGGTGGTCAAGACTCTCTAAACAAGGAGGAAGCCACAGGCTTAAAGGAGATGCTAGCTAAGGACCTACTAGAAGAAGAGAGAGAACCCTATTTGCAGGTACTAAAGAAGCATGCTAGCCTCTTTATAACTGATTACGAGCACATTAAAGGAGTGACGGTAACCCAACACCATATCCAATTAAAGGAAGGTGCCAAACCAGTGGTGCAAAGGCTAAGGAGATTAGGGCTAGTGCAACAAGATGCACTCTTAAAAGAAGTAAAAAGATTACTCAAGGCAAGATTTATCTACCCATTGGAAGATTCTGAGTGGGTGTCTCCAGTTGTGGTAGCACCAAAGAAAAATGGGAAGTGGAGGGTATGTGTGGATTACAAGCCTCTAAACGCAGCCACAAAAAGGGACCATTTTCCTTTGCCTTTTCAAGATGAAATACTAAATGAAGTGGCTGGTCATGAAAGGTACACAATGTGTGATGGGTACTCAGGCTACTTCCAAATCAGAATTGCAGATGAAGACCAAAGAAAGACTACCTTCATAACACCTTGGGGGTGTTTTGCTTATAGAGTTATGCCTTTTGGTTTAACTAATGCCCCAGCTACTTTCCAGAGGTTTATGAACTTGGTGTTTCAACCTTACTTTGGTAAGTCCATACGAGTCTTCATTGATGATTTTTGCATTTACAGCTCTAGGGAAGTACATCTGTCCAAGGTTGATGAAGGTTTCACCCGTCTAGCCCAATTGGGTGGGCAATTGAATAAAGACAAGTGCCACATAGGTGAGAGCAAGGTCACTCTACTAGGCCATGTTGTGTCTCAAGATGGTATTGAGGCTGACCCTGAAAAGGTAAAGACACTGTTAGCTTTACCTACTCCTTCAAACGTGAAGCAACTAGTCTCCTTCTTTCAAAAGGTTCGCTACATGGGACGATTCATACATCTCCTTTCGTAGGCAATCTATCCTTTGCAGCATCTCACTAAACACACTACATTGACATGGAGTGAGGAGGGTGAGAGGTGCTTTCAAGAAGTTTAAACCATTTTGAGCTCATTGCCTATCGTCCTACAACCCACATGGGGTGAATTATTCTATGTAAATCCTAGTGTAGGTCCAGAAGCTCTAGGAGCTGTCTTGATGCAAAAAGACCCAAAGACATCTCTCATGAGACCAGTCTACTTCTCTAGTAGAGTGATGACAGCTGCTGAAAAGGGTTTGAGCGCAACTGAGCAATTGGTGCTAGCTGATCTTAATTTTGCAGTGGAGAAGTTTCGAGCTTACTTACTTCCGAGACAATTTGTGGTGATCACAATTGAGGAGGTTTTTCCATATGCCCTACAACACATGGAATTGTCTTAAAGAATAGCAAAGTGGGTGGTGCAGTTTCAAGAGTTTGACTACACACTACAAGTAGAGGATTCCACCCGTGCTTGTTTGGCAGATGTCCTCACACAAAGGTGTTATGAGAAGGCCAAGAAAGAGGCACCTAGTAAGGTACCGCCTATCCTGGAGCCTGAAGTTCTACTGGGAGCACACAGTCTGTATTTTGATGGGGCTTACAAGAGGACCAAAGACAAGGCATCAACAGGCATAGTAATATTAGTTCCAGAGAAGGAGAAGATCTTTGCAAAAGGGTTTCATCTAAAAGAGGTTCATTCTAACAATGAGGCAGAGTACCATGCCCTTGTTTTAGGGTTGCAATGTTGTCTTTCTCAGGGCATCACAAAGCTAAATGTTTTTGGTGACTCCATGTTGATTGTTAAGCAAATGGTTGGTGTATGGGCCTGTAAAAATGACAAATTGTCTGTTAAGATGAGGGAAGAAAAGGCCTTGTTGAAGGGTTTTAAAGAAGTTCGAGTGCACTTTGTACCTAGAGAGCAAAATTGAGAAGCAGATGCCTTAGCAGGTGAAGAACTACAAACTCTCATAGTAGGTGCTATCCTTGTGAAAAGTCCTTTATACCAGGGAAAGGAGGAGCTGCATGATTTACTTTACTTTCTTGAGCATTGTGAAGCACCCTCTGGTATGAGTAAAAGTGAACGTAGGTGGTTGGCAAAAAAGGCTACCAGCTATAGCTTAGTGAATGAGGACTTGTATTGTAGAGGGAAAGATGCTGTCTTAAGAAAAGTTCCTGCATCCCAAGAGATAAAGGATATTTTTTTTAGTTGTCATGAAGGTGTGTGTGGTGGCCACTTTGCACAAGAGATTACTAGCAGAAAGATTTTACAAGCAGGGTTCACGTGGCTAAGCCTCCATCGAGATGTACAACATTGGTGCCGCACATGTGAGGTTTGCCAAAAAGCTGGACCAAGGCGTCTTACCCATGAAGATCAGCATCCAATCATAACCCATGGGCCATTTGAAAAATGGGGGATAGATGCAATAGGGCCACTACCTTGCACTCAATCAGGGAAGGAATACATCATTATGGGGGTGGAGTACATGACCAGATGGGCAGAAGCTCGTCCCACAAAGCGCATCACAGCCAAAGACATGAGTGATTTCATTTTTGAATGCCTTTGTTGCCGTTTTGGCACACCTTTGGAGATTCTCTCGGATAGCGGACCGGGATTTCGAGCTGATTTAGTCAGGCAATTGATGAGCAAGTTAAAAATCAAGCGCAGGCACTCTACACCATACTACCCTCAGTGCAATGGTCTTGTGGAAAAGATAAATGGTCTTATATGTAAAATCATCACTAAGCAAGTGCATTTACATCATAAGGCATGGGACAAACACCTAGATGCAGCACTTTGGGCCTACAGAACATCCTTTAAAACATCCTTGGGGTATACACCTTTTCACTTGGTTTACGGGCAAGAGGCACTATTGCCTGTAGAAGTGGAGCTAGCGAGCCTCCGAGTTCTAAAAGCACATCAAGAGGATAGTCAAGAGAAGCAGGTGGAAGGAAGAATCATCGATTTGGAGAGGTTAGGGCTAGATCGAGAGTCAGCAGTGAAGTACTATGCAGCCCAGGCAGAGAAGAAACGAAAGAAGTTCAATCGCAACCTTGTCAAGAAAGGTATAAAGGAAGGTTCTTTAGTGCTCAGATACGACAATCGCTTTGATCGCAGGAAGGATGGTAAGTTCTTGCTTAAGTGGGAAGGCCCTTTTGTAGTGATACAGAGGTTCTCAAATGGTAGTTACCAACTAGGTGACCTAGATGGTAAGGTACATCAGACCCCGGTAAATGGTTGGCGATTGAAGGCCTACCAATGTCGTCTTTCACAGCCATATGCTGGTGAAATCAATGCTAAGGATGGTTCAGAGGAGAGCTCATCATATTCGAGCTCCAACTAAGGTAACAATCATGTACATAGTCGTTTCAAAAAAAAAAAAAAAGGAAAAAAAGAGAAGAAAAAAAGAAAAAAAGAGAATGCTACCAGTGAAAGCGGATATTGACAATGGATGGGGTATGGCTTTCAAGGGTCTAGGAGACCAGTTGTTAGTCATGGATGTATACAATTATTTATCAGAAAGGACTAAACAGGGTGCATCAGCCAAGAAAGCAGTCACATGGAAAATTCAATTTGTACCAGGTGGGTAAGTATTCAAGAGAACCCTATTGTAGCACAACCTACAGCTAGAGGCATCAAATACCTCTAGCTTAAGGGGGACGGCTATATGATGCATGGTTTTTAGGACCCCTTCTGAAGATGCAATAAAGGCACAGTCAATTGTTGGGGAGATGAGGATACTCTAGTCCAAGGGATCTCGAAAGAGAAGAAAAATCTACTTCACAAGCACCAAAGAGTAAAAAGTGCCATGGACAGAAGATACGTGGGAACGAGCTCTTATGCATGCCTACAACCTATATCTTACAGAATAGCCCATTCTAGGTGTGTATTTCTAGTGAAATTTACACGAGGATGTTCGTGTGGACTCACAGCACAGCATACTCCGTTTTCACTTTTTTACCGACAGTAAATATTTTTTACCACAGTAAATATTTTTTTACCTACAGTAAATATTTTTCACCTACATGGTAAATACAAATCACTTTTTACCTACAGTAACTTTTTTTACCCATGGTAAATATTTTTTACAACACCATAAGTATTTGGTAGGTAACAGTTCACTGTTACTAGAAGCAGTGATTGGGCATCAACAATGCAGTTACAGGAGGAGAAAAGGAGAAAATCTTATGGTAAAGGTGAGTCAACAGGGATAAAGACTTTTGAGTTGAAAAGAGACATGCTGATTTTTTCAAAGAACACATGTCAAAAGAAGCCATGGTTGAGGATTTTTTGAGAATTTGATATTCAGGAGGTCCCAGCTGCCACCCCCCCCCGCAGGTCCCCCCCTGACATGTGCAGAACCTCCAGATTCAACAACCACCTTACCTGCTCTTAAATGCTGGTCAAGGCCTTATCCCCATGTGTCACAATAAAAAAAAATCAGCATTTATCCTCCCCTCTCACATCACTCTAGAGAATATCTTGATGGTGACATATCAGGTGACCTCAATCTGTTGACCACCCTAAGCAAAAAGTAACCCCAATCAGCGAATTTAAGCATGTTTATCCCTAATCCTAAACCCTCTCAGAAACCTATATAAGGAGGCCTTCTCTCACTCAAAAACAACACTTCACTCACTTCACCAAGCAACGAAGCTATGACGACATTGCTCACAACGAGGAGCTATGGATGGAGCTCTACTCTCTCTCCCTCTCTCTGTCTCCTTCTAGTATGCTATATTACTAGCCCTAAAACCTAAATAAGGAGTCTTCTCTCATGCTCCATGGCCACCATCCTCGCCATCATTCTCTAAGGTATTGATGTGTTGCTAGTAGGATCATACCTACTTGCTGGGTTGATTGTTTTTGACAAGGGATTATGCCATCCTTGGCTTGCTTCTCTATATCCTTGTTATGTATGATCAGATGCCGTTGTATTGTTAAGCTGATGTCTTGTGTATATATATGCTACATAAGGTCCCTAAGCTTCGTTTCTATGTGTTTTGATGCCATCATAATGCCAGAAGTCTCACTTGCCTATGTGCACTATGTGTGAGGTCCCTAAACCTCTTTATTTAGGGTGGTGCCCCCTTTGTTTTGTTCTTTGCTTGTTTGCATAAGGCGTGGTTTGTGGAGTGTGCACGAGTACAGAGGCCACCCGATTGCACTGCTCTTTTTCCCGCTATCAACACACACATAACTAATTGAATGCTCAATTAATACACATCTTATTAGTCCACTAGAGTTTTTGCTCTCTTAGTGGTTTGTAGACGCCTTCTCTCTAAGAGAAGTGGCAGCACTTCGTGAGCGCTATAGAGGCAATCTCTATGTCTAAAGTGTGAGCATGGATGCTCTATTTATAGCAGAAAGAAAAACGTCCAACTTTTTTTTCAATTTTTTTTATAAATAAATTTTATTATTATTTTATTAATATTTTTTCCAAAAATCATACCCGCGTTTTTGGTACCCTTGTGGTACCCATGAGCTTGACCACTTTGTCATTATCATCAAAAGATAAGGCCACACAGGCCCCCCCCCCCCCCCCCTCATTAAGATTAGTCAAGAGTAGCCTCTCCTTTTTCATGTGACGGTGTGTCCCACTTTGTCCCCTCCTATGTGAGTCCATGTGGCTTCATTTGTCATCCCTGTGTATTATTTTATTTATTTTCTTTATGATAATTTACTTTACATTGTTAAGTTAAACTTTACAGTCTTATATTAACTTTACGATAGTAAAAGAAAATTCTACAATCAGTAAGTAAGTCTTGCAATAAGTTAGTTAGTGATTCATATAGCTAAACATGTCAGAATTTTGTAGCGTAAATTTTAATTTCTAGGTTTTCTCAACCTACGATTCATAATTTGAACTCGAATATCTTAAATAAGGAGTGATGGTTCAAAAAAATTCAAATGCGTAATAGAACTTGTGTGAAATTTGAAAGTAGAGACCTTACAATGTGGATGATGTGCTCATTGTTGATCACTCAAATGACAAGATTTCCATATTGAAACAGTCTCTTAGCACACAATTTGCTATGAAATATTTGGGAGACACAAATCATTGTCTTGGTATGCAAATGAAGAGAAATCAAAAGCGTGGAATACTAGAGCTATCAAAGGGAAAGTATATCTGCAAGATCTTGCAACATTTTAATATGCAAGGGGGAAGGCTTTATTGAGTACCCCAATGAAGGCATATGAAAAAGCTAGCAAGAATAATGCTCCCAAGTGTGATGTTGATAAAGTTGAAATGGCAAAGGGGCCACATTCAACAATGGGCGGTCTCGGGTAGCTATGATACTAGGCATTGCATTTGAAGTGGGTGTGGTTAGCTAATTTATCCTGGTAGATCACACTCAAAACAAGTGAAGCACATATTGAGATATCTCAAAGGTACGATAAGCAAATGTTTATGCTTTGTGAACATTGATGCATCCTTTTTGGGCTACACGATCCATGTCTAGATATATTTTTCTATTCATTGGAGGCTTGGAGCAGTCGTGTCATGAAAATTGTGTCTCCAAGAGATTGTATCTCATATTCCACCATAGAGATGGAGTATGTGGTAGTTTTTCTATGATATCACAACGAAGGCGTGTGGTTAGCTCATCTAGTGGGAGACCTTGGCATTACTCAGACTCTAGTAATGCATTGTGATAGTCCAAGTGCTATTGCGTTAGCAAAGAACCTCTTGTTTCACTCAAATTTAAAAAACTTAGAGGTCTGATATCATGTGATACGGGACATACTCGCTAGTAAGCACAATGATCTAAACAAGGTTCATATAGATGACAACCTTGCAGTGCTCTTACAAAGATTCTACCCTCGTAGCAGTTTGCACATTTCATGGAGATGATGGGTGTTGGGTGAACCCACTAGAGTGTCTCACGGTTGTACAACTGTACATACATACACAAATAGCCATTTGAGCCATGTTGCCCTTCAAGTGGGAGACTATTAGATTTCAGGCTAATTGATCGTACTAACTTTATCTAATTCTTTGGTTAATATGGAGCAATAAGGAGTGGTGAGCAGTATCCTCACTAAGACCTACACCAAAACCTATTGTGCACTCGTCTCCTTCCTCACCGCTCGTGCACTTTTCACACATTGCACATGCACTCATAGTGTGTGTGTGTGTGTGTGTGTGTGTGTGTGTGTGTGTGTGTGTGTGTGTGTTTATGTGTTGTTCTTAAACTATTTACTTATACACAAATGAACAAGATAGTTCAAAAGACAACTGGATTTAGACAAGAGACAAATAATAGTACAAAAAATGACTCAGTCTTTGATTCATTTTTGTACATAAAATGAGAATGAGGTATCATTTTAATGACTTTATTCATAGGGTAATATGAAATGCTTGTATAGAATGTGAAAAGGGTTAGGTAATCAATCTCAAACAACAGAAAATAAAAAAAGATCCTAAGTGAAGATAGAGTCCACATCTGCATCCATGCAATCAAGACAACAGATATGTTAGCCTTGAATATGCTTTGTTTAAAGGCTTCTCCCAAGATTTGTATATATGCCAATCACTTTACTAGGATGTTTTCATAGAGTCCTCTGATATAGTCCTTGTAAAGAAAAAAAAAATGCCACACATGCTACTCCTTTTATGATTGCAAAAGTACAAGACTGAATTGAGATGAAGAAATGAGTTTAGTATAGTTGTTCCTAGATAAACAAAGCCGAGAGATTATTATACTCCTTTGATAAACATCTACCAAAGTTGAGCTTTTATGCCCAAAAAAATGATTGCTTCAACGCGAGGTATTAGCCATCCTATCATCACACTTAATTGATCTCGAGTATTAAACTAGTTGTATCAGTAAAACCAAGCCGAAAGAAGGGGCCTTATTTTGCTCAATCAATCTCAAGGAATACCAAACATTAGATCGAATATAATATATGCGAGAAAAATTACAGATAAACGTGATTCCTTTCTTCTTTTTTATAAAACCATGTAGTAGACCATCCTTCAACGTTATAAACTCTAATGCCAGACAACCAACTAAAAAAGGATGCATCAATAGTTTAGATAGTACGAAGCATCAACCCTCTTTGTTTTGAAAAAAAAAAATTCAGAGTAGCGCTGAGTGCGGCAAACTCTATCAGTAAGTCAACAAACCAAGGGTAAATTGTTGCAACCAAAACTCATCCAAGTAGGGCATCAATAGCATAGCCAATAGGGTGCATTAACCCTCTCCCTTCATCTTTTTTTCACAACATTTCAGAGTATGTGCAGAGTGCAGTAGCTTCTAACAGTAAGCCAAAAAATCTAAGTGTAAGTTGCAAAAAAAACTAACCAGGTAAAGCACCGACCTGAGTTGCATTATTATGCTCAATTACCTCTATTACTCCCCAGTAAGAGGAAATGCCCTCACTCCTCTGTTTCACATTAACACACTATGCAATCAAGGATAACTGAGGGTCCAAAACAACCCTCGCCTCTTTTTATAGTAGAGCCATACAGGTTGAGTCATTTTGTATTGTATGGCAAATCCCACCCAATCTGCACACTCAATAGGTCCAAGCTTCAAGGGAGATAATTATCCGATGCACCCACCACGTTTAGACATTAAAAGCATAAGTATGATAGAGAGAAGGATAGGGTAGGATTTAATACATTAGTATAGCAGGGTTTTGTGTGCAGCACAACAGGACGTATGTGGTAGGGGGGGAAGGAGAGGGGGAGCAAGAGCGGCGTGAAGGACTATAGTATGAACGAGTACATCATGGGGGGCATAAACCATTTAAATGTTGCATACTAAAAACAAGACATAGTGAATTATACACCAAGTGCCCATTAAGGGTCACTATCCCATGAGGGGCTCAGGAGATGAGCATTTTATAAGTAGCAACCGGGTGGTGAATCCCACGCTAGTGAGAACCATGATCCAAACCCAAGGGGGTTTGTTCCCACGAGAGTTTTTTGGGGAAATGGCTACTTAGAGAGGTTCCATAGAGATAGTCTTTGTTTTAAGTCTGAAAACATGCTTAGGGTTCACAGTACCAATAATGTTGCGAAGAAACTGATGTGTATATGAACGGGGCTTATATCAAAGCATATTTGAGTACGAGTGTGTTTACACTAATGGGTAAGCAGTAACCAGACAATGGATTAGGTAAATGGTAACATGTAACCATAAGCTGTCAAAGATAGTGCTTTTTAGGTGAGAGTGAGTGTGAGGGCATGGGGTTAATCTTTAAAAAACAATTATAGCAAATAATGGCACGTGTGTGTGTGTGTGTGTGTGTGTGTGTTTGAATATGTAGAGGGGAAGGCACCAAAAGAAAAATAGTGGGGGGGAATCAAATTCTATTCTTTTTTACACATCTGTGTGTGTGTGTGTGTGTGTGGTTGCGTTTGAATATATAGAGGGGGAGGCGCCAAAAGAAAAATAATGGGGGGGAATCAAATTATATTCTTTTTGACAAAAAATAAGAGAGTTGTGGAGTGAAACTGGTGCTACCTTCTCTTTCCCTATTGCCTTGCCTCCTACGGCTTTAAAGACTTCGTTTTTCTCTTCAATGGGTAGACCTAGACCTTCCTAGTAGACTCTTATATAAAAGTTAAAAAGTATAATGCCCTTCCTAGGGATTATGTGGTATAGGTCCACATAGATCACTATGTACCAAATCTAGAGGATTCCCTAACTCTCTATCTAATGGAAATGAGGTAAGCCTATTTTGTTTCCCATATACAAAATGCTCACACAAACTAAAATTAGAGTAGTTGTAGAGGAGCTAGAAGAAATCTCAAAAGAAGAACAAGAAGAAGAACTAGGCTCTAAAAGCTTTTAAACTTGCTCTCTGCTGCTATCCATACCCCCCTGCTCTTGCCATCGCTACTCCATGCCCCCACCCTCATGTAGATTCATCCCCTCCTCCTCCTACACATTGCAGCTGCCCGCAGCTCCCCTACAGCCCCACTAGCTCGCCCTTCACACGCTGCCCTCCCACTACCCCCTCCCTGCTACACCTACCGCTACATCCTCCCACCCGCTGCCCACCCGTCCCACCCACCGATACCCAGCTCCCCACCTGCCTCCATGTGACTCGACCACCAGCTTTTGTCTACACTCCATCGACTCGTCTTTCCTGCACTTCTTAGCTTACACCTCCGGAAATGAGGATTCTTAGGTCAAATGGACTTTTTATAAGAGCTTGGCCCATTCACACATGGACGCCCAAATTACTCTCAAAATAAGATAAGTGGTGCACCTCTCATCGGCGATCACCTACACACCTATTGGACCGACAAGCCCGGTCCATGACAATCCAATAAATAATATGCATTTGTAGAAGGTGATAGGGTGTTCGTGAGGGTTAACAATTATCTTTTTTTTTTTCTCCTTCTCATACATACATAGATCTCCAATGCTCCAAAATATTCTATCTGATTTCTTGCTAATTCCTCACTTTACACAACCCACCATTTTACATTTTTATTTTCTATTGTGTAAAAATAATAACTAGAGTTTTAATTTACTAACCTCAAATCTAGCCGTACCACCTATCTCCTCACCTACATTATATTACTCCTAAGCAAAGATTTGTTATGTGTAATTAAAAGTGATAATGAAAATTCCAATGCCTCCAAAAACGTATAAAAGGAGGGTCTCTCTTTGTAATGAAAAATAGATGAGAAGAAGAAGTGAGAAGTCTAGAGAAGAAGAGTGCGAGAGGAAGTGTGAGAGAGGCTACAAGCTTTGCACAAGAAAGAAGCCGGTATTATGCTATGCTAGCTTTGTGAGTGAGAATAGCCATAACCTTTCCTAATGCTTGCTAAATCTGCAAATGCAAAGTGCTTCACATAGAAGAGAGAAGAGAAATTGGAGGTTGCTTCTACAATTGTATTCATTTTGGTTGTCTCAGCCCTTGCCTTCGTTAAGCCATTGTAAGAGGGTTGCAAGGTGGAGAGGGATTCCTTGGCCTTAAGAAAATGAATGGAGTGGCTAGGTTTTGGTGTGTGTTTTGTGTTGAACGGAACCTGAAATTCTAACCGTTGTGGTGCCAATTTGTTTTAGCCTATGTCTTGTGGTTTTGTTTTAGTTGAGGTTCTCATATCACTCATCCATTTTTTGATGCATTGAGTATGCATTTTGAAGGTTCTCATGGTGTTGGCTAAGAAACATGCTCTCTCTCTCTCTCTCTCTCTCTCTCTCTCTCTCTCTCTCTCTCTCTCTCTCTCTCTCTCTCTCTCTCTCTCTCCCCAACAAAAAACGCAACCATTTTTTGACCTAGTAGACAATAGTACACTCTTTCCGTCATAATTTCTTCATCTGAACTCCGATTTGGGTGATCTATAGCCTCATTCAAAGAGCACAAAGCCCTCTACGCATTGATGTAAAGATAGACTTTTTTAAAGTTACGTAAGGTGTTTTTGTAATAGTATTTCCGAAGTGAACAAGTTTAAGAAAGTTGACTCTCATCTCTTATTTTACATACAATGTCTTCCGGCACTTGCAAGGGTTCTTATTCCTCAACAAGGTCCACAACCATTGTGGAAAATGATCCAAGATCTCTTAAGTGTGGAGATAGCAACACAACCACCCAACCAACGACTTCGAAAAGAATGATCATGGCATACTTGGTATCATTGCAAGAGACCGTAAACAAACAAGGTGAAGACTTACGAGCACTTGCAATGGAGAATGGCACACTAAGGGTACTTGTGGTTGAGAATGAGAATCTCAAGAGGACACTTGAGATGCAAACAACACGTTTGATGCAACTTGAAGAGGAAGTCAAGGAATGTAAACGTTCTCTTGTGGACTTGAATGCTTTGAATGAGCGGATGAGCAAAGCAGAGCATGACCATGTATTGAAAGAGGAGAAATTCGACACTATGAGCCGGGATGCATGCGACATGAAAAATGTATGCACAAACAAGTCTTGGGATGATGTATGTGGTAGCAATGTGGCTTCTAATTTCTCACTCAAGCAAGATATGGCTCAAACAAAGAATGTTGAAAATGTGGATGTGGAGGAGTTATAGGAACGGGAGCGACGTTCCAAGAACATTGTTATTCATGGAATTCCCGAAGAGAAGCTAGAGACACCTCCTTCTCTTGCCATTGTTATTGAAGATTTCTTCAAAACCCACTTTGGCATGTCCGGAATTATGGTCTATGGAGCACATAGAGTGGGGAAGCAAGGAGCTCCTCGCTCGGGAGAACGGCCAATTGCATGTACCATGCCGGATGAGACCAAGCGAAAGATTATCCTTAATAATAGATGGATCTATTTGAGGGATAGAAAATGTTTTGTATGTGAAGATTGCACTATTAAGCAACAAAATATGCATCGCAAGGCATATGAGGAAAAGGATAAGAAAAACAAGGAGATCTCTCATGAAGAAAATGTGCCCAAGGAGGAGGCAAGTCCCCGAGCAAATACGAAATGCATACATATGAGACCAAGTTACAATTGAAAATATGCTTTGGGAATTATAATGGATACCCATGGAACACGGGGATTGGCATTGATGAACTAACAAGCAAAGCTGATGTTGTACTTCTTGTTGAAACCTGGGAGCATGATACACAAAGGATTAATGGGTTGGAAAATTACAATGTACATTCATTGATATGGTCAAAGAATCTTAAGAAACGAAGAAGACAAGGAGGGGTAGCATGTATGGTTAAGAAAGGATTGGAGGATTTTGTATCAATTGTGAAAGATGACAAGTACAAACGTTATGTATGGCTGAAAATTATGACACCAAAAAGAGCACCCATTTTTATAGCCGGTTGCTACATTCCTCATCATGATTCTCCCTTTTATGCTTGCGTGGATAGAGATCAGCCATTTTTTGATTTAGAAGAGTACATTGCTTATTTCAAAAATAAAGGCAATGTTATTGTATTTTGGGATATGAATGCTCTCGCACAAAAACATTGCAACATGATACTCAACAATTTGATATGTCATACATTTCAAGGGAGTTGGAGGAGTTCACTTGTATGATCATTCTTCAATGGATGAGAAAGAGCCGGATCACTATGGAAAGTTACTTTTACACATACATAATAGCACGGGTATGCTCATTGCCAATGGTGTATCTTTGTGGAGTGGAACCAATGGATCTACATGTAGGAGACATAATGGGGATAGTGTGATTGACTATATGCTACTCTCTGAAGCCATCATGTATCATGTAAAGAGTTTTATGTTTGGCCAATGGACCCCAAAATCCAACCATCGCACCTTATTTATTGATCTTTCATGTGGAGAAGCAACTAAGCATGATAATTTCAGCCAAAGGAAAGAGAAATTATCACTATGTATGGATTTCAAACGGGCACCAATGTACACTGAAATGGTTGAGCAAAAATTATGGATGAAGAAGCTTCAATATGATGCACCATTGGAAACTAAATGGGAAGCTTTCAAGAAAGTTATTTGTTCTTGTATCGAAGAATGCTTTTCTATAAAGCATCTCCATGGTATCAACAAAGATAGATCATGCAAAAGGTGGTTTGATAAAGAATGTCAAGATGCTCGAAAGTCCTTGATAAAACCTGATGCAACTATGGACAAAGACAACTATCAAAGTCATTTGCATACATACAAGGCATTGATTCAAAAGAAGAGAAGAAGATGGGAGGTAAAGCAACATATTTTTCAAGTCCAAGAAAAGGTACATGCATGTGAAAGATTTTGGAGAAACTTGAGGGGCAAGCGGGTTGAGAATTTTGGTAGCTTGAGTCTTGTGGATATGTACACACATTGTAGGCAATTATATGAGCAAGAAAATGATGAAAAAATGCCATTTTATGGTTTACTACCATGTATGCCCTCCTTTTTTCCTATTGAGGATGTATGTGGTGGGCTTGAGAAGTTGGTCACTCGCAAAGTGGGAGATCTTTAAGGCATCAAGCCAGAAATGATCAAATGGATGGGAGATTTTATCCATGAGTGGATGTGTGATATGTTCAACCTTGCACTTCAATATGGTATGCCTTATGATTGGAGTACTAATTGGGTTAAGCCTTTGCACAAAGGAGGGGATGTAAAGAATGTAAACAACTACCGGACTATAATGATTGGGTCTCTATGGCAAAGTTGTTTGGGTGCATAATGGAGATGAAATTGAGTGATTGGGTTGAAGATAATGACAAGCATGCAAAGGGCAAGCGGTTTTTTGTTGATTCCATAGCACCATTAATCATCTTGTCACTCTTCGTGTTCTCATGGAGGAAATTTTGTTGGAAGGCAAGCGATTGTATTGTTGTTTCAGGGTGGAGACCACAATTTAATAAAAGGGGACCACCATTTAGAGGAAATTTCAATTTGGGCGGAGGACCGAGATTTGGGGGATGACAGAATTCAAGACCCCCGTGGGGGGGAAATTGGGATCAGCAGAAGTGGTGGCAGAATTGGCAGCCACAACGACAAGGATGGAATCAGCCGGTTTGGAATTATCAAGGGGGGAATCAGCAACAGCCAAGAGGGCCAGTGCCACAGTTGTCAGCACCACCAGCACAATCAGTTGAAGCAAACAAGGATCTTGGAAGCAGTTTGATAGTAGTAGAATCGTTTCAGGATCAAGGGGTGAATGAAGTCGCTATGGATTGTTAGCCGGAATGTGATTGTTCTAAATGTTTGCAAGAGGAAGTATATGTATTAGTAACAACAAGATCCAAAGCAAGGTTGAAACCTCCACTAGATTGGGAGGAGCAGAAGGAGATTCGGGATGAAGTAGCTGAAGATTTGATGGAAAAGGATCAACAGTAGATCAAGCTTAAATCGAAGGAGAAAGGAGTAAAAAAGGGGGAGAAGGAAAGAGAAAGGATGGATGCTTTGTTTGAAGAGTTAACTAATTCCTCTATACATTTTACATTGGATCGGTTATTGTCATTAGTTTCAATTTTCAGAGATAGATTATATACAGTGATGCGAAGGACAAAGACTGTTCTGAGTATGAAGGAGGTGTAGCAAACAGTTGAGAGTTGTTAGATTAGCCCCGAGGATGTGGATTTTTCAGTACCAACACTATCGTTGGAATTTAATAACCGCAAATTTTCCAATGTTCTATTGGATGGTGGATCAGGGCTCAACATACTTTCGGAATCGGAATTTTTAAGGATGCAAGATATCATGTTGGAACTAGCTCCATTTCAAGTGCGTATGGCTGATCAGAGCAGAGTTCAACCAGTGGGGATATTAACACTAGATTGGTAACCTAACAGGACGTAAAAGTGTCCTTTCAGGGTTTTGGGAAAAAATTCCAAAACCATAGTAGATCCACTCATTTTGAAAAATCCTTTCATGAGCTTATAGTTCAATAACTACTACATATGCAAAAAATAAGAAACTTGTAATTTTTCTCATCACTTGGTCACTACAAGCCTCCAAAGTTGATGGACCAGTGCATTTTGCCTAAAACAGCAATTTCTTACGGTTGATTGCATATAAATAAGAGTGGGGATTTTTGTAGGACATGAGATAAAATGCCCCGTTAACTTCAATGGGTTGGTGACCAAACATGTGGTTTCTTTTACCTCACTAATTTTTTTTTGGGCAAAAAAATAGATACAAAAAAGTCATTTTTGCCATTCTGCGGACCTATCATCAAAGTTTCTATAGTCACGCTCAATACAGATACTATATACATGTTTTCTTGGTTCCCTTTGGGCCTTTGGATTCAAAAGGAGCCATGGAGCATGTCAAAAGGATAATGGATCTCTTAGAATTGGAACCTTGGGGGCAATGATAAAGTACTAAATACAGCAAACATGGAAATACTAGGTTTAGCATTATGACCTCTAGAAACCCATAGAAACTACTCAATATCTAGCCAAGTTGTAGTCTATGATTAGATATGGTTACTACCTACAAAATACCAAGAAACTAGCAATATTGAGAAAGTTATTCTTGCTACTCTAAAATGTATCGTATTTTTCAACAATCAAAAAACTCAACCATCATCATATACTATGCTATATAGCATATTAAGCCCCCCAAAACTCAAGAAAGATTAGCTTTATGTTATACATTACACTTACACAATCAAAATTGAATTTGGATATCAAGAAAGCCACCAAAAAAATCATAAAAGTGCTAATTTTGGCCAAAAAACAGGATTATGCAATTCTTGTAAATTGGTCATAACTTTCAATTTTAACACTTAGCTCTTCCTACAAGCATCAAAACATGTTGAGAACTATGAAGGCCAAACTTCTAGCCATCTAAACCTCACAAACATGAAGTTTAGGGTGGTATAGTTGCCAAAACTTGAAAAAAAGCCAAAAACAGGACCCGTTTTTTCACACAGTTTAGGTTCAAAAATGTTGTGCAAGAGTAAGGTTAATGGTGAGATCGATACTCCAAAAAAAATTCTAAGTTTTTTTCAGCTCATAAGGCAACTTTGTGGATATATAGCACCTAGAAATTCATTTTCATACTCTTCAAATAATTCAAGCAAAATGGTCACTTAACAGGACACAAAAGTGTCCAAGGACATAAAAGTGTCCTGTTACCATTCTAGTGTTAAGAAGGCAAGGAATTATTATTCATGGATTGTAGTTTATGGTAAACTTTGTAGTCATCAGGATGAAGGATTCAAAAAATACCTATTCTATGTTGTTGGGGAGGCCATGGTTTTGCACGGCTAAGCTGAAACAGGATTGGGGAAAGAATGAAGTGACGGTGAAGAAAGGAAGGAGAGAAGTTACATTACCAATGGGGCCGAAGAAGGAATTTTCAGAAGAGATGAAGCCAATGTTGGCACAAGCAATTAACATGTCTGAAGGATTGGAGGATGATGAAGAAGCATATTTTCTAGCAGCAAATCCAACAATTGTTCCAGTATTTGAGATAGATGTGGAGTGGATCATTGACAAATATGTAGAAAAAGAGAACAGTTTGGGAATTGATCAGTTGCAGGGAAATACAGATGGTATGAAACAGGAAAATTTAGAAGAGAAGAAAATCCGAGAGGAAACTGTGATCGAGGATTCAGAATTGGAGCCAAAGGAGGCAATTCAGAGAGCAAAAGCTCTGTATGATAAGATGATAAAGAAAGTTTCTCGAGTAAAGGAGGATGATTTACAGGATCTGAATTTGGGAACGGAGGATCATCCAAAGATGGTTAGAGTTAGTGTTCATTTGGAAGAAGGCTTCAAGGAGGACTTGAAGGAATTACTGTTGGAGTATATTGATGTCTTTGCATGGGATTATTCTGATTTGAAAGGCATGGATTCTTAAGTGTATAAGCATCATATAAATTTGAAAACGGATGGTGTTCCAATGATTCAGCAAAGATATAGGATGAATCCAAATTATGCCAAGCAGGTAAAAGTGGAATTGGACAAATTGCTGAATGCAAGGTTTATAGTGCGAGTGGATCAGGCGGAATGGTTGTCACCAATTGTAGTGGTACCCAAGAAGTCGGGGAAGTTAAGGGTTTGTGTGGATTACAAAAAATTGAATGCAGCAACAGTTGCAGATCCATTTCCATTGCCTTTTATTGATTTAGTTTTGGATGATGTAGCGGGACATGAGATGTAGACTTTTCTTGACGGATTTTCAGGGTACAATCAAATACCAATGGCTGAGAAGGATATTGAAAAAACTGCTTTTATCACAGATTGGAGAGCTTTTGCATATACATTGATGAGCTTTGGATTGAAGAATGGACCACCATCATTTTCGAAGGCAGCTTTTAAAACCTTTGAGCCACATTTGACAGATTTCATGAGGATTTTTATGGATGATTTCTCAATTTTTGGGAAAAAAGTCAGGTATCTGGAATATTTGAGGAAGTGTTTTGAAAGATGTAGGATGTTTAGGATGTCACTTAATCCCCAGAAGTGTGCAATAGTAGTACAGAAGGGAAAATTATTGGGACATATCATCTCTCAAGAGGGACTATCGATTGATGGGGACAAAATCAGTGCCATTCATAAAGCTGTAGCTCTGGAAAATTTGAAGGCAGTGATGCGGTTTGTTGGACAGATCAAATGGCATGGTAGGTATTTACAGTATTTGGAGGATGTGAGTGCACCACTTAGTCATTTGACTAAGAAGGAAGTGGAATTTTTTTGGGGAGAAGCTCAAGAGAAAGCTTTTCAGATTATCAAAAAGATGTTGGTAGTTTCACCTATACTTCAACCACCAAATTGGGAATTGCCGTTTCATGTGTATGTTGATGCTTCCAACATGGTAGTAGGAGTTGTTTTAATACAGGAGAAGATTAAGGGATGGTTCAGACCAGTTTATTATGCTAGTAGAATGTTGAGAGCACCAGAGAAGAATTACACAGTTACGGAAAGGGAAGCTTTGGGAATGAAATTTTTTGCTTTGGAAAAATTCCGACATTATCTGTTAGGGAACAAAATGGTTTTTCATGTGGATCATCAGGCTTTATTGTTTCTGGTGAAGAAGCCAAAATTGGAAGGCAGATTAGCAAGGTGGATGCTCATGTTGCAAGAATTTGATTACATAGTTGTTCATACTCATGCAGTGGCGGATTGCCTCAGCAGATTGGAACATAAGGAGGAATTACCAGGAGTATCGGATAACTTGCCTGATGCGGATTTGTTCCGAGTGGAAGGACAGTTTTTTGACAATTAGTATGATCAGATGGTTCAGTTTCTGACAGATGGAGTTTTACCTTTGACAATGTCTCCGGATCAGAGGAAGAAGTTTTCATTGAGGAGAAGACCATTTCTAATCATATTTGGAGCATTATATAGAAGAGGAGCAGATCATATTATAAGACGATGTGTTCCAGATGAAGAGAAGAAAGCAATGTTGTAGGAGGCACATTGGGGATCAGCTGGAGGACATTTCTCAGGGGAAATTACAGGTCAGAAAATTTTACAACCTGGACTTTGGTGGCCTTTGTTGTTGAAGGATGCCTATAGTTTTGCCAAGCAATGTGTTCAATGTCAGAAGATGGGCCATCCTACACAAGGGGACAGGATGTAGGATCATCCAGTATTGCCATTAGAACCATTTCAGAGTGGGTAATGGATTTTGTAGGCCTTATAAAACCAAGGGCAAAGAGGACAGGTTCCAAATATATTCTTGTTGCAACAGATTATGCTACTAAATGGGTGGAAGCAGTGGCTTTGAGAGATAATAAAGCAGCAAGTGTAGCAAGGTTTCTATATAAAAACATTATGACAAGATTTGGATGTCCTATTGAGTTGGTGTCCGATCAGGGAACACATTTTTTGAATTCTGTGATTCAAGAGTTGACATCTAGACATATGATTTTGCATAAGAAATCTACCCCATATCATCCTCAAGCAAATGGGCAGGCAGAAAGATCTAATAAAGTGTTGGTGAGAATTTTGAAGAAGATTGTGTCGGAAAATAAATCGGATTGGGATGACAAGTTCGATTCAACACTATGGGCTTTTAGGATGGCTTTTAAGGTGGCAACTGGAATGACACCTTTCAAATTGGTCTTTGGGATTGAAGCTGTGGTGCCAATGGAATATGTAATTCCAAGTTTGATATTGTCAGTTCAGCATAAGTTAAGTCCGAAGGAATCAATTCCTTATCGACAGAAGGAACTGCTTAAATTGGAAGAGGATAGAATTCAGAGTGCCTATTTGGTGGAAATTGGGCAGAAGAGGAGACAAGCATGGATGTCTAGGTAGGTGAAATTCAAAATTTTTTAGAAAAGGGATTGGGTGATGTTATACAATTCTAAATTGGGACCACATCCAGGTAAGCTAAAGCTGAGATATTTGGGACCTTATTAGATTGAATCAGAACAGGGTCAAAGAACATTTTTGCTGAAAGATGTCTTTGGAACAAAGATTGTGAAACCAGTGAATGGATTCAGATTGAAGAAATTTTATGGAAAAGTTTCTGAGGTTCCCAAGTGGATGGCCAATAGGGCTGAAGATATTGGCTGTAAACTATTGATAGTTGGTGTTCTGGGAGTTGCAGTGGAATGTTCAGAGGCAGAATTGGCATATTTTTCTAGCAATTCAAAACTTGTCAAGGGTTTTGGGATTCGGAATTCGGATTGCGGAATGGAAATCGGAAATCGGACTGTCTAATTTGAAGTCTGGAAAGTGGAAAGTTGGAGGAGTGGAATTGAACAAAAGGGTATAGAGGTGGTAATAAGTGGGGGTACTCATTTTAAGGCAGAAAATTCACTTAGTGCTGATGTGACTCACTTAAGGAAGAATAATGTTTTGGCGAATCCTGCATGGCGTGCCCAAATCAAGGAGAATTTTCATCATCATAAGAGTAAGGTGGTGAGAGGAGGTGAGGATCACATCCAAGTGTGTGAGGGTTGCAGTTTAGTGAGTGTTAAGTCGGGTGAGAAGGGAGACATGTTTTCAAAGAATATTAAGGGCAAGCTCATGGCGGGTATGCAAGAGGATGCGACAAAAGCGATGTCGAATACCAGGTCCATGAAGACGGCGATGGAGGAGTTGTTTAAAGCGCGGCAACAGGAAGAGCCAATCCAGGTGGAAAGCAATGAGGCCGAATCTCTGAGTGATCAGGGCAACGTGGAGATGGTGGTGGTAGCTTTTGACCCTAATGAAGCGGAAACCCAGGTATGGTGAAAGCGTATTGGTCTGTATGAATTTGCATGTCTACCATGGGATACATGGGAAAAAAATGAATTTGTCGAGCAGCAGTGGAATATGATAAAGGAAAGTGATGGAATGATTACAGTAGATGTGTGGTTGACACCAGCAGTGGGCAGAGTAGCACCTTATTTGGCTACAATTTTCAATTATGTTCTGAAGGTTCCAACAGTAGCAACAGGTTTGAAGACACCAGTGGTAGATGTGGCTAAAGAAGAGGGAATAGCATATGGGAGTAAAAGAAGAAAATTGTTGTTGGGCTCTCCAACATTTGAAAAAGGTAAATCACATTTCAAAGTGTCTTGGAAGGGTTTGGAAGAATCGGAATCAAAGCTAAACAATTTCACAATGGAATCAAAATCAAACAAATCGGAGTCCAAGGGCAAGAAAGTAACGCTGTTCATGAAAGGAATGGGTGGAGGTGTTGAGGAGACTGCTCTGGAAAGTTTCAAAGTAAAAGCGGGGAGCAGTGACAGTTATGAGCATGAGGGAATTTTTTCTGTGAAAGAGACAGCTAACAGTCTGACTCAACTAAATGAGTTTATGCAGAATCAAGATGTAGCTCTGAGGGTGATGGAAGCAGAGAAAATGGAGCATAAATGCAGTGCTATCCCGGAGTGGGAAATGCAGAAGGTTCGGATGCAGTTGTTTCGGGAGAGATCGGACAAATAAAGACTGTAGGAGGAAGTGAGACGGATTAGAGCAGAAGCTATGGCAAGAAATGCTAAAGTTCTAAGTGTAGCTGAAGATTTTACTAAGTGGGCAGACGGACTAAAAGCTGCAGTGGATGACCAATTCAAAGAACTGGGAGATAAAGTGGCGGACTTGACCACTGAGAATATTTTCCTGATCAATAGATTGACTCCATTAATAGATATGGACAAAGCCGCATTACAGAACCAGGGAATGACATGTATTTTGGTTGCAGATTTGGATGCGGATGTTCTGAAGCAGGAAGTGTTGGAGTATACACAAGAGATGTGGAATAAAGCTACAAGGCTTTGGAGGGAACACATGGAGGTGTCAACGGATAGATTAAAAAATTGGTTTCAACTGGCAAGAAAAGAAATTTTAAGGAGGGAGAATGAGGAATTGAAGGTGGAAAATGAGAAATTAGTGACAGAGATTCAAGAGTTGAAGGAAAAAGTAAAGAGATTGAAGTGAATGTAGGGGCAGTGAGTAAGTGGACAACAGAGCTGAGCAGTGATGTTATGAGACCAGATTGAATTCTAGCAGGAGGAGCGGATTTAGAAGTGGAAGCTGAAGCAAAAAAGAAGGCGGATTCGGATGTTGCAGCAAAAAAGGCAGAAGTAGAAGGAGATGCTGGGGAACAGGTTGTTTGATCAAGGGATTATGGGTCCAAGTCAGCCTGTGGCTCTAGCCACCGGGCTGTGCCAGGTGTTAAGCCTAGGAATTTTGGGATGTTTTACTTAGTGGAAGTTGGAATGTGAACTTTTGTACTTTTGGGATTCCAAGGGGTGTTCTTGGGAAAGGGCGTTGCCCATTAGTCTTATCGAAATATGTAACTGTCGATCAGTACCTTCTTGGGAATGTGAAGGCGGAAGTTATGGCGGATTTAGTCTGTTGTCAATTTCTATGTTCTGTTCCAGTTCCAGTTCCATTCTGATTTCTGTGCTTTGTCTATTCTAAATGTCTATGCCTTCAACAAGAAGTGGGAAAGAGAGCATTTTATGCATTTGAGAACATGTGTAATGCAGAAAACATCAAGTGTTGCGTTCTCAAGAACTATCTTTTTGATGCATTGGTGACACCGGTTCTTCTTTATGGAGTTGAAGTGTGGGGCGGGAGCATCTCAAAGTCTACTTGGAAAGAGTTTGAGAGTGTCCAAAAGCGTTTTCTTACAAAATTTCTCCAAGTGAAGACACAAACACCATATATGCTCCTACTTCTTGAGTCAGGATGTCTTCCAATTGAGGTTATGGGCATGGAAAGGGTTGTGGAGTACATGATAAAGATGCATCAACACCCTCACATCGACTTCCTACAATTGCATAGGAAGCAAGCAAAAAAGTTCAAAAGACGCATAAAATCAAGATCTTGAGCACGGGATGGATGCAAGACATAAAGAAGTGGTTTGGGAGATGGGATGCATTACACTTTCTACATGATGCTTCAATTGACTCCCAAGTGAATAAAGCTTTTCTACAATGCCAATAATGTATTACGGCTTGGGAGAAATCCGGTGGGTCACGCTTCATACATTACACCACCCATATTGCCCCCAACTACAAAATCATGTTCTTCACTGAAAGAGGAAACCGTATTCACACTTACATACTTGAGCCTATTCCCTTGTCGGTGATACACACTATCGCAGCCATTCGACTTAGCTCCCATTTCCTTCGATGCGAGATAGGGCGTTGGGGCAATGGAGAAGAGTCAAATCGATTGTGCACATTATGCTTACTGCAAGTTCGAGAGTCTGAGTACCACACACTACTAGAGTGCTCAACTTTTGGTCACATCCAAACTTGGTTCTCCCACATTTTCAGCCATAACTTAGACCTACACACTTTCCTATCCCAGCCAAAGTGTGGGCTCTCCATTGTGACTCTCATCACCATAATTTTGGAGCAACAAGAGTCACTCATCAGCCATACACATACTACATCACATGTAACTTTGGTCCCATAGGTCATATCTGACCTCTGAGGATGATAATAATCTCTCTCTCTCTCTCTCTCTCTCTCTCTCTCTCTCTCTCTCTCTCTCTCTCTCTCTCTCTCTCTCTCTCTACACCTTCGTTCACATCCTAGTTTGTGATACAAAAAACTAGGTGGTGTCCCTAAATTTTCCAGATTCTATGTGTGGTATTTGGGTGTTTTTTTGTGTTTGGGGTATGTGTGTTTTGTTTTTGTGAGGCCCTAAAACCCTATGAGCAACACGTGAGTGGTGTCTAAAGGCCACTTCTCTTGTCGCTTGCCCCGGATTGCCTCACTGGCTATGCCACAACTTAGTAGAAGGAAGCCAGACTACGTAGATAGAATTCTCTTTTATAGAAGAGACATATACAGAGTACAATGAGCCAAACTTTTTGCCTTTCAACATGACTATGACTCCTTTCTGTATCATCAAAGAACCATTGCCAAACACTACAATGTAGCCAAGATCATCTAGCGCTTAGTCAGATTTGGCCAATGTCATTACACATACAAAGCTTCACCTTGACAATGCCACATATATGAAGCTAATATGCATCACCCAACTTAATTGAACCATGCGTAGAAGCATAACATTGGAGATCCATTCCTTGTGTCGAGTAACATGGAAATTGTCACTTGAGTCAATAATACAATTCTACACATAATGACGGACGCAAAGCGGACCCCGAACCCCGACGGCCTCTAAAACGCCGGGGGCCGAATGGCTCGCCTCGAGCCTTCCACGGTAAAGCGAACAGGGGGCACCACCTAGCTTTGAGCGGCTAGGACGCAAAGCCCACGGTGATATGAACACCGCAAGCCTACACACCGAGAGAGAGCAAAGGAGAGAGAGAGAGAGAGAGAGAGAGAGAGAGAGAGAGAGAGAGAGAGAGAGAGAGAGAGAGAGAGAGAGAGAGAGAGAGAGAGAATACTTGCAATTGATGAAAACAACCTCGGGGGTGTGAGGGTGAGTTATTTATGCAATATTTACAAGGTGGCATGCCGTGATGGTAGAGAGGTAGCGAGAGGATATGGTGCAACCTACTTGGTGCTTTCTCTAGGGCGACTCAATGACGGTGAATACTCATTGCCAAGAGCGTGCATACGTGTGTGCATCGACCATTGGAGTCGAGAGGTGGATGTGGTTCCCTTCGCATGGTGCAATTTCCAAGGCAAACCCAACACACAAGACCCCCTCCCCGTGATGGTGATGGTGTCAATCCCTCCTACTACACTCTACACAATGCTTGGTTCCACATAAGTTGCCCCCCCCGATAGTGACCTCTCAGTGACAATTTATAGGTGTTGGCTGCTTGGATTATGGTAATCCCAGTGTGGTTAGGGTAATCTTAGTCGGGGAGACAAAGCAAGTGGTGGGCCCGGTGTGGTTGACCCTTGCTTTGTTTTGGGGAAGGTTATTAAAAGATGGGAATCTCTAGGTGGGCCTTTGTCACCATCACCTAGAGAGAGGATATTTACAAAATGCAAATTTACAATGGCTCGGGTGAAAACTGAAGATAATGGTAAAATAACCTAAAAATTATTGGGATGGCATCGTGGTTGCGTGTTGTCTGCGAATGGAGTGTTGCCGGTGCGTCGGTGTCGAGCGTACTTCTTTTTAGAGTCGGCCGGGGCATGCCTTTGGCGCATTTCTGTTTTTTGTTATTGGCGGCGCGTGCTTTGGATCCTTCTTCTTTTTGTTTGTTGATGTTGTAGCCTTTTGCTTCGTACTACGGTGCACTGCGTATATACGTGTGTGTATGTATTTGTGCATGAGGCGGGTGTGTGTGTGTTTTGTATAGGTATGTGTGTGCGAAAGCGTGCGTGGGAAGGGGGGCTATATATATATAATGTATATATATAATTTTTTATTTTTTTATTTTCCTTCTGCGGATGGCTAGCGGCTTACTCTCTTCTGCGCAAGGCGGAAAGGGAGGGGGGGGGGGGTTAGGATAGGGGGTGTGTGAGTGTGTGTGGGTGGGTGAGTGTGTGTGTGTGTGTGTGTGTGTGTGTGTGTGTGTGTTGTGTTGGCGTATTTGCTGTTGCCCGCATGGCGTGTGTGTGTGTGTGTATCGAATGCAGCGCGCGGCGCACAGCGCATGGGGAGAGAGAGGAGAGGGGGGGGGTGTTATGGGGTGTGTGTGTGAGTGAGAGGAGAGTGTGTGTGTGTGTATCGAATGCAGCGCGCGGCGCACAACGCATGGGGAGAGAGAGGATAGGGGGGGGGTGTTATGGGGTGTGTGTGTGAGTGAGAGGGGTGTGTGTGTGTGTGTGTTGGACTACAGCGCTGCCCGAGAGAGAGAGAGAGAGAGAGAGAGAGAGATTTGGCGTGGCTTAAGAGGGAGAATGAGGGAGAGGGGGAGGGGATAGGGGTGAGGGGATAAGAGATAGAGGGAGTGTGTGAGGGAGAGTGAGGGGAGAGGGGGAATGGCGGGGTATGGTAGATGTGTGGGTGAGAGGGAGAGGGGGGGGGGTGGTGTTGTCTTGCATCGGGCTTGAGGACGAAGGGGAAATAATTCAAGGGGGGGGGGGGGGGTGTAAGGGAATATATCTACGGACCAAAGAGGGGGGTGTGAATGAGCCGAGGGAGGGTGAGGCGAGCGGTGAGGGGAAGAGGGAGGAGGGGTTAGGGGAGGGAATATTGGCGGGCCAAAGAGAGGGGGGGGGGAAAATGAGGGTAGAGGGTAATGCAAGAGAGGATAGGGTGAGTCTAAGAGTGAGGGGGGGGGGGGGGGGGGGGGGGGGGGGGGGGGGTTCTCACGCGGCTCACACTAGGGAGCACGAGAGGGGGTGGGGGGGGGTTCCTTCTCTGAGTTTCTTCCTGGCCAGGAAGGGTAAATCGGGAGGAGAGAGATATTAGGAAAGGGGGTATGTAGGGAAAATGGGGGGGAGAGAGTGCGAGGGTTTTATCCGATGCCCGTAGGGGGGAGGGAGGAAAAAAAAAAGTAAGTTACGGTGGGGGGGGTATTGAGTGTGGGGGGGGGGGGGGGTGAAATGAGTTTTTTTCTTTTTTTTTACTTGATTTTCGAAAGTCGGCTATCATTAGCCCTCTCTCTTTTGGCTAGAGGCATTCATGCTTCTAGCCCTTCTTCAGTTTCTTCAGCTGTAGAGTTAGAGGGTTCTCCCTCTTCTGGAATGTCTAGCACGAATTGTGGGTCCAACCTAAGGAAATACCTCTTCAGTCTCCATCTATTGACTCTAGTCTTGTGAATTCTCCCATCTGCTTCCATCAGCTTATAGCTGCCGTTGTCGTAGCGCTTCTTGATGATGAATGGCCCTTCCCATCTGGGTTGAAATTTCTTATCCTTCCTGGTATCAAATTTGTTGTCGTATCGTAGCACTAGCATGCCTTTTTCCAGTCCTTTCTCTTTAAGCCCTTGATTGAAAGTGAGTCGGCGTCGTTCTGCCTCTGCTGCATAGTGATTGATTGCTTCTTCCCTATCCACTTGGACTCTCTCTAGATCCAAGATGTGGTTTTGAAGGTTTACGATTGGACGGTGGGTTTGGTTGGCCAAGACTCGTAAGCTGGCTATTTGTACCTCAATGGGTAGAATTGCCTCCTTCCCATAAACTAGATGGAAAGGGGTGAAACCTAGTGATGTTCGGAACGTTGTTCTGTAGGCCCAAAGAGCTGCCATGAGATGTTTATCCCAATCTCCTGTATGGTTGTTCACCTGTTTTGTGATGATCTTGCAAATCATTCCATTTAACTTCTCTACTAGACCATTGCATTGTGGATAGTATGGTGTGGAATGCCGACGTGTGATGCCTAACTTCTTCATCAATTCTCCTACCACATCACCTCTGAATCCTGGTCCTCTATCTGATATTATCTCAAGAGGAGTGCCAAAACGGCAAACGATATGCTCAAAAATGAACTTTGCCACCTCTTGGGCTGTAATGCGGGTGGTGGCTGTTGCTTCTGCCCATCGTGTCATGTAGTCTACACCCACTATGATGTACAATTTACCTGATTGGGCCCTTGGTAAGCATTAGGCAAAATTTGGACTCACAAAGGGGCCCTTTAAGGAGTTTGACTTTACCTCTCTCTACCAAAATGGGCGCATGGATAAATTTTTGCAAACAAACTCCAAAGTTGGCGGAGGTTTGACAGTTAGAATGTCCTCTTCAAGCTCTATCTATTGATATACAGCACACCATGAGATTCCTCATATTTTAGAAGATTCTTTTTTTATTCACTTAGATTCCGACAGAGTTGTCACATCATAGGTGAATCAAAAAAAGAATCTTCTAAAATATGAGGAATCTCATGGCATGCTATATATCAGTAGATAGAGCTTGAAGAGGACATTCTAACTGTCAAACCTCCGCCAACTTTGAAGTTTGTTTGCAAAAATTTATCCATGCACCCGTTTTGGCAGAGAGAGGTAAAGTCAAACTCCTTAAAGGGCCCCTTTGTGAGTTCAAATTTTGCCTAATGGGACCAATTGCATCTATTCCCCATTTCTCAAACGGACCATGTGAAATGATAGGGGTTTGTGGCTCGTAGGTTAGCGTATGATCACTGGCCACTTGACAAGCCCTACATGTTTTACACCAATGGTGTACATCTCTGTTCAAACTAGGCCAAAAGTATCCTGCTTGTAGAATCTTCCTACTAGTGATATCTAGAGCAAAATGACCACCGCAGACGCCGTCATGGCAGCTTAAAATTACCTCTGTGATTTCACTGGAGGTTGGCACCCGCCTGAGAATTTGATCCTTGCCCTTACAATACAAGTGGTCGTCTATAAGGCGGTATCTAGTAGCCTTCCTTACCAGCCATTTTTTTTGGCCTTTAGTGTGTCCTGTTGGACATTCCCCTGTATTCAGAAAGCTGATGATATCAGGCATAGCATCACTGCCTTGGAAGAGGGGTAGTTTTAATTTGATTGCTCCTATGGTAACATCTTGTATTCTTTCTTTAGCTAGTGTATCTACCTCCTGATTTTCTGCTCTGGGAATATGGAAGAGTTTTACTGCTTCAAAATTCTTCAGAAGGTCCTTAACTTGGCGGAGTTAACCAAGTAAAACTTGGTTTTTGCACTCCCAGGTACCATTTATCTGCCTAATCAAAAGCAAAGCGCTGAATTTTTTGTGAAATACATTATTCTAGCCCAAGCATTAGGGCTGCATATTCTGCCTCATTGTTAGAGTGGGAGTGTAATAACTGCCCCATGGAGAATACTCTTTCTTGCTGCTCATTGAAAATGACCATGCCTGCTGCAGACTGATCCATTGTTCTCTTGTATGCTCCGTCAAAGAAAAGAGAGTGAGCTCTCCCTAGCTTAGGGCTCTCTTTATCTGGTATTTCTTCCTTTGCTTCCGTGTTGACCTTCAGCTTCTTCTCGTAGTGGCGATGAGTGAGAATTCCTGCTAGAATAGCCCTGGTGGAGTTTTCTACTTGTATGGTGTAATCAAACTCTTGTAGTCTAATTACCCACTTTGAGATCCTAGATGAGACATCCATGTGTTGCATTACATATGGGAAAACCTCTTCCATTGTCAGGATTACAAATGGTCTAGGCAAGAGATAGGAGCGGAATTTCGTGGTAGCAAACATTAGTGCCAGAACCATGTGTTCTACTTCGGTGAATCCCTTTTCTGATGGGGTCATGACTCAACTAGCACTACAAGAGGCTCTTCACATTAGCGACGCTCACACAGCGACGCTCAAAAAAAAAAATCCCGGCGTCGCTATGAGCGTCGCTATAAGCGTCGCTATGAGCGTCGCAAATTTACAAAGAAATTTGCGACGCTCATAGCGACGCTTATAGCGACGCTCATAGCGACGCCAGCTGGGGTAAAAAAAATAACGAGCGCGCCAAAAATCTCAGATCTCAGATCTGAGTTTTTCGGGCCCTCAAGCAAAGAGCAGGTAACGCTCTCCCCTCACTCTCTCTCTCTCTCTCTCTCTCCTTTTTCTTTTACACACACACACACACACACACACACACACACCAACACACACACACCACACACACACGAGGAGAGGAAGGAGAGCCAAGTATGCTCCTTCCTCTCCTCATTCTCATATTCCCTTCCCCTCTTTCTCTCTCCCTCGCTCTCTCTTCACACACACATACACACACACACAATAGTGTTTTGAGAGAGAGAGAGAGAGAGAGAGAGAGAGAGAGAGAGAGCGAGAGAGAGTGCAAAAAAGCACACATACATAAACAAAGAATGCACACAATTGAGAGAGAAAAAGAGAGAGAGAGCATGCATAAACAAAAAACGCACGCATTGAGAGAGGAAAAGAGAGAGAGAACATGCATAAACCAAAAAACGCCACATTGAGAGAGGAAAGAGAAAGAAAAATGCATACGATCAAACAACGCCACACACATTGAGAGAGAAAAGAAAAGAGAAACGAAGGGAGCGTCGTAGGAAAAATAAATTAAAAGACCTAAAGATTAGCGACGAGGAGTTGAACTGAGGACCTATTATTAAAGAGAGAAATGGCATGGGTGATAGAAAGGTTTATACCATTTATCTCTTTTTATTGGCACACACATCCACACACGCGCACACACACAGGAAGAAGAGAGTTATAACGTCGTAGGAAACTATCTTAAAAGACGTTAAAGATTAGGTTATATGTAGACTTACATTAAATTAGATTTAGGTTTATTTTTAACTAGATTTACGTTTATTTAAGCTAGATTTAGATTTACGTTATATTAGATTAGATGCGGGTCTCCATAGACTGCGATGCCTGCATGAAGCGGGTGAAGAAAGCCCTCAATGGAATATAGGGTATTGCTGCCTTCACTCATGGTGGGCTCCGTCGATCCAAAAGTACTGGTGAAATGTCTTCAGAAGATAGGAAGAAGGTGGATCTTCAGGGCGGCAAGAGTCACTACATCCCCGACACAATGACCATCTAGACAACCTCTAGTCATTAGACTTACGTTAAATTAGATTTAGCTTTATTTTTAGTTTGATTTACGTTTATTTAGATTTACGCTTATTTACGTTAGATCGAGTCCACGCAAGAATTACTTATGGTTTAGGGTTTAGAGTTAGACGAACAGTGAAAAGATCTACTGTGAAAAGATGTAAGATGAAGTGAAGTGCTACAGCTAGAGAAGAGGCAAAGGGATTTTGTCCACTACATGCAGTATCATGTAGACGTGGGTGTCTAGATTTCTTGTCACAAATATAGGTATTGACCAATAAAGACGAGATTATAACCCGGTGGTTCTGATCTCCGTGCACCTCTAGACCGAGGTGTGCGGGGATTGGACATGACTAGAGAATGTGAGGTAAAGAGAGAGAGAGAGAGAGAGAGAAGAGAGGGAGAGAGGAGAGAGTGAGAGAGAGAGAGAGAGAGAGAGATAAGACGAAGAATGCCAATAGAATATTTAAATTTGTTGTCTAGGTTATAAGTTTTTTTATCCTCATTATGAGTAGCGACGAGGATGTGGGACCGTCCAACCGAAACACCTATCTCTCAACGAGGGTCTTATGTCCTTGTAATCAATGCAAGCATGCTGTGCGACGGACAAGACGTGTTTCTTTGCAGCACGTTCGCGAATTTGGCGAGTTCGATCCATCTATTATAGATCGAGTTGTTGCCAATTATAACTCGTCGGACTCTGACGCTGGCCAACAAGCAGCAATCTTGCAACCCAATAGACGTATTCGCAGGCGCTTTGGTCAAGCAGCATATGTGAGGCCACAAGATGTAGCCTCTGACAGCTCGGGGGATGATCATGCAGAGCACATTCCCAACGAGACAATGTTTGAGCCCGAGATTGATGAAATGATCGAGACGATCATGGATTCAGAAAGGCTTATCTATGATGATATGAAAAGTGAAGCCGATACATCATTGTATAATGGAGCACGTATGTCTAGTTTGGATGGAGTGACACTAGCGTCACAGCGCTTTTCAGGTGATCTATTACAATTAGTTTACTTTAATAGAACTCTAAATGTATAATGATCTGATAGATTTTTACACGACTGTATCATATTTTTATGTTGTGTAGATTGCTGAAAGAGCACATTCTACCAGCTGACAATGTGATGCCAGATTCCCGAGATGAAGCAAGAAAGATTTTGCGAAACTTGGGGATGGATTACAATTCTATCCACGCTTGTCCTAATGACTGCATTCTTTTCAGAGGGGAATACACAGACATGGAGAAGTGTCCGAAATGTGATTCCGAAAGATATCGAGTACTATCCAACGGTTCTGGAGAGCCTACCAACCTTCATGAGCTTAAGATGGTTGCACAACCAATTGAAAAGCACACAACAATGCGGTGACGAAGTGACTGAAGAAGAGTGGGAGTACTCTCGGGGTTGCGCGACCAAGGTAAGTTTGCAATGTACGACTAGCAAGTGACTTTATTTATAAACGTTTGAACGGCCACTCATAATCTTTGTCGTTGTAGTATAAGTCATACACAGCAGCATGGTGTAAAGGTCGACATTTTAGGGTGGAACGAATCGACAAAAAGCGTTTTACTCAAGATTGTGGAATCATGGCAAAATTTGAACAGTCTAGTCGACGACGTTCCTCTGATGCAGATCCCGTGGTGGCGGAACTCACTTACTTCGGCACGCTGCAAGAGATTTTGAGGATCGATTACAGAGGATTTTTTGTCGACTTGTTCGACGTGCAATGGTTCAAGATAATCATGGAGGGTCGAAATGCTACTGTGCGTAGAGGAGAGTCTGGTTTTCTTGAGGTGGATTCTACTAAGAAATGGACTGACCTAAGAGACACTTTCGTACTACCCGAGCATTGTGAACAAGTAAGTATTTAAATAGTTAACATCCCCCTTTTACAAGTTATGTTCTTGAAAGCTCTCATGTAAGTTATGTGGCTCTGGCAGGTAGTATTTCATCCTACAAAGTCTACATCAAACTGGTGGTACGTCATAGAGTAGCCCCTCGTAGTGCAAGGACGTATGAAGGCTACCATGTGCCAATCACAACGACTTCAATGGAGGAGATCAGAGAAGATGCTCAATCAGAAGCCGCTGTGGTGGTGCCAGACGAGCATCAAGATGCTACTACTCTATATGGGGTGCATGCAGAGGAGCTACAAAATGAAACAGAGGATATGTGTTTAAACGGAGAGCTCTATATAGATATAGGAAGTTATGCTGAGTTATGCGAGGATGAGAGAGAGATCTCTTAAAGCCACAAAATATTGTATTTGAACAATTTTGCTCCGTGCTGTAAAGCTCTAGCTCTCTAAGTAGCTTCCATGGTGTGTAAACTCTCTTTTCTACTCGCGCTCACATCTTTTGATTGAAAATTTTGAGGTTTTCGACTTGCCTCTTCTAACACTCGATTCATTGCGTCATTGTTTTATATGC
This sequence comes from Adiantum capillus-veneris, assembly GCF_014529385.1. Taxonomy (NCBI): domain Eukaryota; kingdom Viridiplantae; phylum Streptophyta; class Polypodiopsida; order Polypodiales; family Pteridaceae; genus Adiantum; species Adiantum capillus-veneris. The sequence continues at coordinate 177,400,675 of NC_140934.1, forward strand.
GTCATTACGTCATTGTATTTAATGGTCTTTGCGTCATTGTCTACTCTATTCATTCAATATTAAGTTTAAATATTCGTGTGTTTAATGCAGGTATGGATGATGAGGAGTTTCTTTCTTCTTTGTCACCGCAGCAGAGACAGTGGGTACGTGGAGCGTCATCGCTCTGGCGCATCATCGCGCGTTCCTACACCATCCGCTTCTCCCTCTCTTTCGGAGCATTCGGCGCGCTCCGAAGCTTCGGCGTCGACGAGACGAGCATCACACTCGTCTAGACACCGGCGCTTAGTGGTGGCGGTGGCGGTGGTTTGTGGGGAATTCCGCCACCGAAGCCTCCCACCAGCCACAGCATCGTCATCTACGCCAGGAGGTTTTTGCACGCTGACTATTCCTAGAAGCTACACACCTCTACTACTCCGCCAGGAGCCACCCCACTCGACACTCCTCGCTTCGGGGCCCAGACGTGGTGGAGACACCTGACGTCCGATACCCCCATCGACACGCCGCTAGAAGACCCCTGCGGACACCCAGGTTCACGCGTCACCGGCCAGAGGGCTTGCCTTACTCCGTCGACATCAGCGGCGGCATCATCATGGATGATGACGGCAAGAAGGTGATCTCGCGCATGCGTGGTCTTTGCTCTCAGCTTTTTAGACACTATATAAAAAATGGAGTGAATACCAAGTGATTTAAAAAACAGAGTCATCAGCATACTTCATGATGAGTTTCCGTTCCAACACGGGAATCAGCGCTTCAATGAAGACCTGATGAAGATTCGAATGCGCGAATACTGCAAACACAAGCGTTCCGAAGTGCAAAAAGCAATCAAGAATGGGTGGAATAGGCCAGATTGGCTGGCCAAAGAAGATTGGAAGAATGCGCAAGAAAGCAGCGCGCGAGAATCCCGACAAGTGGAAGCAACAAAAGGATGCAGCCAGAGCGCGAGTAGAGGCAGGGAGCTCGCACCACTTGGGGAGCGGTGGATGGGCATCATTTGAGGCCGATTTTGTAAGTCTTTTCACATTGCTCTTTATGCATGTTCGATAGTTTAGGGTTTATGAGTTTTTAGTTCTAACATAATGAAATCTTTGTATGTTTTGACAGTGGTCGATGACAGGACGTGATCCCACACCGTACGAGGCGCGAGTACGCAGGCAGGAAGGGCTTAAACGCCCTGATGGACATTCTCAGTTCTCGCGGCGGCATGGTTAGTATTAGGGTTTACTCTTTTTTATTTTTTGTATTGTTTTAAAATGTCGTTATATGGTTTATATTTACTGAAAAACTGTCTTATTGTCTTTTTTTGCAGAATCCGACAGATACGCCGCTTGGACGCGATGAGACGTCTGATTAGACGACGTCAGTTTAGCCGTAGCTAGATAGCATTAGAGTTTAGGGTTTCTCATAGCTTATGTATCATGAGACGGATTTTATACGTTTTTGAACCATGTATATTATTACATTTGTCACCGCAATCCTTTTGCCAATCAATTCTTTATGCCTATGATGTTTTACAATTGTCATTATTACATTTGCCAATCAATTCAGTTTGTCTATGATGTGTACAATTGTCAATTTTGCAAACAATGTGTTTGTGGGTGACTATTTTGGGTCTATTATTTACCTTTGCACTTTTTTAAAAAGTGAATCAAGTACAATATGGTTGATGGGTGGCAGGGCATTCAATGCTC